>NW_026562385.1:14227500-14517821 GCF_027474105.1 Poeciliopsis prolifica | reverse complement strand
CACCACTGTAATTTTCTGCAAATTCATGAAAGTTCAGCTTCATAATCTTTGAAACAGCTTAGAAGTACTGAGAAGCAGTAATTTTAGTGTTTTGAACAATTCCAGTGTTGATCTCAGTGAAAGAAGTCAAAAATAAGACTAAGACGAAAAAAGCTTTCTCTCAGTGAAATAAGTCAAAATGCACCACTGTGTAATTTTCTGCAAATTCATGAAAGTTCAGCTTCATAATCTTTGAAACAGCTTAGAAGTACTGAGAAGCAGTATATTTTAGTGTTTTGAACAATTCCAGTGTTGATCTCAGTGAAAGAAGTCAAAAATAAGACTAAGACGAAAAAAGCTTTCTCTCAGTGAAATAAGTCAAAAATTGCACCACTGTGTAATTTTCTGCAAATTCATGAAAGTTCAGCTTCATAATCTTTGAAACAGCTTAGAAGTACTGAGAAGCAGTAAATTTTATTGTTTTTGAACAATTCCAGTGTTGATCTCAGTGAAAGAAGTCAAAAATAAGACTAAGACGAAAAAAGCTTTCTCTCAGTGAAATAAGTCAAAAATGCACCACTGTGTAATTTTCTGCAAATTCATGAAAGTTCAGCTTCATAATCTTTGAAACAGCTTAGAAGTACTGAGAAGCAAATATATTTTAGTTGTTTTGAACAATTCCAGTGTTGATCTCAGTGAAAGAAGTCAAAAATAAGACTAAGACGAAAAAAGCTTTCTCTCAGTGAAATAAGTCAAAAATGCACCACTGTGTAATTTTCTGCAAATTCATGAAAGTTCAGCTTCATAATCTTTGAAACAGCTTAGAAGTACTGAGAAGCAGTAAATTTTTTGTTTTGAAGAATTCCAGTGTTGATCTCAGTGAAAGAAGTCAAAAATAAGACTAAGACGAAAAAAGCTTTCTCTCAGTGAAATAAGTCAAAAATGCACCACTGTGTAATTTTCTGCAAATTCATGAAAGTTCAGCTTCATAATCTTTGAAACAGCTTAGAAGTACTGAGAAGCAGTATATTTTAGTGTTTTGAACAATTCCAGTGTTGATCTCAGTGAAAGAAGTCAAAAATAAGACTAAGACGAAAAAAGCTTTCTCTCAGTGAAATAAGTCAAAAATGCACCACTGTGTAATTTTCTGCAAATTCATGAAAGTTCAGCTTCATAATCTTTGAAACAGCTTAGAAGTACTGAGAAGCAGTATATTTTAGTGTTTTGAACAATTCCAGTGTTGATCTCAGTGAAAGAAGTCAAAAATAAGACTAAGACGAAAAAAGCTTTCTCTCAGTGAAATAAGTCAAAAATGCACCACTGTGTAATTTTCTGCAAATTCATGAAAGTTCAGCTTCATAATCTTTGAAACAGCTTAGAAGTACTGAGAAGCAGTAAATTTTAGTGTTTTGAACAATTCCAGTGTTGATCTCAGTGAAAGAAGTCAAAAATAAGACTAAGACGAAAAAAGCTTTCTCTCAGTGAAATAAGTCAAAAATGCACCACTGTGGAATTTTCTGCAAATTCATGAAAGTTCAGCTTCATAATCTTTGAAACAGCTTAGAAGTACTGAGAAGCAGTAATTTTTAGTGTTTTGAACAATTCCAGTGTTGATCTCAGTGAAAGAAGTCAAAAATAAGACTAAGACGAAAAAAGCTTTCTCTCAGTGAAATAAGTCAAAAATGCACCACTGTGGAATTTTCTGCAAATTCATGAAAGTTCAGCTTTATAATCTTTGAAACAGCTTAGAAGTACTGAGAAGCAGTATATTTTAGTGTTTTGAACAATTCCAGTGTTGATCTCAGTGAAAGAAGTCAAAAATAAGACTAAGACGAAAAAGCTTTCTCTCAGTGAAATAAGTCAAAAATGCACCACTGTGTAATTTTCTGCAAATTCATGAAAGTTCAGCTTCATAATCTTTGAAACAGCTTAGAAGTACTGAGAAGCAGTAAATTTTAGTGTTTTGAACAATTCCAGTGTTGATCTCAGTGAAAGAAGTCAAAAATAAGACTAAGACGAAAAAAGCTTTCTCTCAGTGAAATAAGTCAAAAATGCACCACTGTGTAATTTTCTGCAAATTCATGAAAGTTCAGCTTCATAATCTTTGAAACAGCTTAGAAGTACTGAGAAGCAGTATATTTTAGTGTTTTGAACAATTCCAGTGTTGATCTCAGTGAAAGAAGTCAAAAATAAGACTAAGACGAAAAAAGCTTTCTCTCAGTGAAATAAGTCAAAAATGCACCACTGTGGAATTTTCTGCAAATTCATGAAAGTTCAGCTTCATAATCTTTGAAACAGCTTAGAAGTACTGAGAAGCAGTATATTTTAGTGTTTTGAACAATTCCAGTGTTGATCTCAGTGAAAGAAGTCAAAAATAAGACTAAGACGAAAAAAGCTTTCTCTCAGTGAAATAAGTCAAAAATGCACCACTGTGTAATTTTCTGCAAATTCATGAAAGTTCAGCTTCATAATCTTTGAAACAGCTTAGAAGTACTGAGAAGCAGTAAATTTTAGTGTTTTGAACAATTCCAGTGTTGATCTCAGTGAAAGAAGTCAAAAATAAGACTAAGACGAAAAAAGCTTTCTCTCAGTGAAATAAGTCAAAAATGCACCACTGTGTAATTTTCTGCAAATTCATGAAAGTTCAGCTTCATAATCTTTGAAACAGCTTAGAAGTACTGAGAAGCAGTAAATTTTAGTGTTTTGAACAATTCCAGTGTTGATCTCAGTGAAAGAAGTCAAAAATAAGACTAAGACGAAAAAGCTTTCTCTCAGTGAAATAAGTCAAAATGCACCACTGTGTAATTTTCTGCAAATTCATGAAAGTTCAGCTTCATAATCTTTGAAACAGCTTAGAAGTACTGAGAAGCAGTAATTTTAGTGTTTTGAACAATTCCAGTGTTGATCTCAGTGAAAGAAGTCAAAATAAGACTAAGACGAAAAAAGCTTTCTCTCAGTGAAATAAGTCAAAAATGCACCACTGTGTAATTTTCTGCAAATTCATGAAAGTTCAGCTTCATAATCTTTGAAACAGCTTAGAAGTACTGAGAAGCAGTATATTTTAGTGTTTTGAACAATTCCAGTGTTGATCTCAGTGAAAGAAGTCAAAAATAAGACTAAGACGAAAAAAGCTTTCTCTCAGTGAAATAAGTCAAAATTGCACCACTGTGTAATTTTCTGCATATTCATGAAAGTTCAGCTTCATAATCTTTGAAACAGCTTAGAAGTACTGAGAAGCAGTAATTTTAGTGTTTTGAACAATTCCAGTGTTGATCTCAGTGAAAGAAGTCAAAAATAAGACTAAGACGAAAAAAGCTTTCTCTCAGTGAAATAAGTCAAAATGCACCACTGTGTAATTTTCTGCAAATTCATGAAAGTTCAGCTTCATAATCTTTGAAACAGCTTAGAAGTACTGAGAAGCAGTAAATTTAGTGTTTTGAAGAATTCCAGTGTTGATCTCAGTGAAAGAAGTCAAAAATAAGACTAAGACGAAAAAAGCTTTCTCTCAGTGAAATAAGTCAAAAATGCACCACTGTGTAATTTTCTGCAAATTCATGAAAGTTCAGCTTCATAATCTTTGAAACAGCTTAGAAGTACTGAGAAGCAGTAAATTTTAGTGTTTTGAAGAATTCCAGTGTTGATCTCAGTGAAAGAAGTCAAAAATAAGACTAAGACGAAAAAAGCTTTCTCTCAGTGAAATAAGTCAAAAATGCACCACTGTGTAATTTTCTGCAATTCATGAAAGTTCAGCTTCATAATCTTTGAAACAGCTTAGAAGTACTGAGAAGCAGTATATTTTAGTGTTTTGAACAATTCCAGTGTTGATCTCAGTGAAAGAAGTCAAAAATAAGACTAAGACGAAAAAAGCTTTCTCTCAGTGAAATAAGTCAAAATGCACCACTGTGTAATTTTCTGCAAATTCATGAAAGTTCAGCTTCATAATCTTTGAAACAGCTTAGAAGTACTGAGAAGCAGTAAATTTTAGTGTTTTGAAGAATTCCAGTGTTGATCTCAGTGAAAGAAGTCAAAAATAAGACTAAGACGAAAAAAGCTTTCTCTCAGTGAAATAAGTCAAAAATGCACCACTGTGTAATTTTCTGCAAATTCATGAAAGTTCAGCTTCATAATCTTTGAAACAGCTTAGAAGTACTGAGAAGCAGTAATTTTAGTGTTTTGAACAATTCCAGTGTTGATCTCAGTGAAAGAAGTCAAAAATAAGACTAAGACGAAAAAAGCTTTCTCTCAGTGAAATAAGTCAAAAATGCACCACTGTGTAATTTTCTGCAAATTCATGAAAGTTCAGCTTCATAATCTTTGAAACAGCTTAGAAGTACTGAGAAGCAGTAATTTTATGTTTTGAAGATTCCAGTGTTGATCTCAGTGAAAGAAGTCAAAAATAAGACTAAGACGAAAAAAGCTTTCTCTCAGTGAAATAAGTCAAAAATGCACCACTGTGTAATTTTCTGCAAATTCATGAAAGTTCAGCTTCATAATCTTTGAAACAGCTTAGAAGTACTGAGAAGCAGTAAATTTTAGTGTTTTGAAGAATTCCAGTGTTGATCTCAGTGAAAGAAGTCAAAAATAAGACTAAGACGAAAAAAGCTTTCTCTCAGTGAAATAAGTCAAAAATGCACCACTGTGTAATTTTCTGCAAATTCATGAAAGTTCAGCTCTTTGAAACAGCTTAGAAGTACTGAGAAGCAGTATATTTTAGTGTTTTGAACAATTCCAGTGTTGATCTCAGTGAAAGAAGTCAAAAATAAGACTAAGACGAAAAAAGCTTTCTCTCAGTGAAATAAGTCAAAAATGCACCACTGTGTAATTTTCTGCAAATTCATGAAAGTTCAGCTTCATAATCTTTGAAACAGCTTAGAAGTACTGAGAAGCAGTAAATTTTATTGTTTTGAACAATTCAGTGTTGATCTCAGTGAAAGAAGTCAAAAATAAGACTAAGACGAAAAAAGCTTTCTCTCAGTGAAATAAGTCAAAAATGCACCACTGTGTAATTTTCTGCATATTCATGAAAGTTCAGCTTCATAATCTTTGAAACAGCTTAGAAGTACTGAGAAGCAGTAAATTTTAGTGTTTTGAACAATTCCAGTGTTGATCTCAGTGAAAGAAGTCAAAAATAAGACTAAGACGAAAAAAGCTTTCTCTCAGTGAAATAAGTCAAAAATGCACCACTGTGTAATTTTCTGCATTCATGAAAGTTCAGCTTCATAATCTTTGAAACAGCTTAGAAGTACTGAGAAGCAGTATTTTAGTGTTTTGAACAATTCCAGTGTTGATCTCAGTGAAAGAAGTCAAAAATAAGACTAAGACGAAAAAAGCTTTCTCTCAGTGAAATAAGTCAAAAATGCACCACTGTGTAATTTTCTGCAAATTCATGAAAGTTCAGCTTCATAATCTTTGAAACAGCTTAGAAGTACTGAGAAGCAGTATATTTTAGTGTTTTGAACAATTCCAGTGTTGATCTCAGTGAAAGAAGTCAAAAATAAGACTAAGACGAAAAAAGCTTTCTCTCAGTGAAATAAGTCAAAAATGCACCACTGTGTAATTTTCTGCATTCATGAAAGTTCAGCTTCATAATCTTTGAAACAGCTTAGAAGTACTGAGAAGCAGTAAATTTTAGTGTTTTGAACAATTCAGTGTTGATCTCAGTGAAAGAAGTCAAATAAGACTAAGACGAAAAAAGCTTTCTCTCAGTGAAATAAGTCAAAAATGCACCACTGTGTAATTTTCTGCAAATTCATGAAAGTTCAGCTTCATAATCTTTGAAACAGCTTAGAAGTAGTGAGAAGCAGTAAATTTTAGTGTTTTGAACAATTCCAGTGTTGATCTCAGTGAAAGAAGTCAAAAATAAGACTAAGACGAAAAAAGCTTTCTCTCAGTGAAATAAGTCAAAAATGCACCACTGTGTAATTTTCTGCAAATTCATGAAAGTTCAGCTTCATAATCTTTGAAACAGCTTAGAAGTACTGAGAAGCAGTATATTTAGTGTTTTGAACAATTCCAGTGTTGATCTCAGTGAAAGAAGTCAAAAATAAGACTAAGACGAAAAAAGCTTTCTCTCAGTGAAATAAGTCAAAATGCACCACTGTAATTTTCTGCAAATTCATGAAAGTTCAGCTTCATAATCTTTGAAACAGCTTAGAAGTACTGAGAAGCAGTAAATTTTAGTGTTTTGAACAATTCCAGTGTTGATCTCAGTGAAAGAAGTCAAAAATAAGACTAAGACGAAAAAAGCTTTCTCTCAGTGAAATAAGTCAAAATGCACCACTGTGTAATTTTCTGCAAATTCATGAAAGTTCAGCTTCATAATCTTTGAAACAGCTTAGAAGTACTGAGAAGCAGTATATTTTAGTGTTTTGAACAATTCCAGTGTTGATCTCAGTGAAAGAAGTCAAAAATAAGACTAAGACGAAAAAAGCTTTCTCTCAGTGAAATAAGTCAAAAATGCACCTCTGTGGAATTTTCTGCAAATTCATGAAAGTTCAGCTTCATAATCTTTGAAACAGCTTAGAAGTACTGAGAAGCAGTAAATTTTAGTGTTTTGAAGAATTCCAGTGTTGATCTCAGTGAAAGAAGTCAAAAATAAGACTAAGACGAAAAAAGCTTTCTGTCAGTGAAATAAGTCAAAAATGCACCACTGTGTAATTTTCTGCAAATTCATGAAAGTTCAGCTTCATAATCTTTGAAACAGCTTAGAAGTACTGAAAAGCAATAAATTTTAGTGTTTTGAAGAATTCCAGTGTTGATCTCAGTGAAAGAAGTCAAAAATAAGACTAAGACGAAAAAAGCTTTCTCTCAGTGAAATAAGTCAAAATGCACCACTGTGTAATTTTCCGCAAATTCATGAAAGTTCAGCTTCATAATCTTTGAAACAGCTTAGAAGTACTGAGAAGCAGTAAATTTTAGTGTTTTGAACAATTCCAGTGTTGATCTCAGTGAAAGAAGTCAAAAATAAGACTAAGACGAAAAAAGCTTTCTCTCAGTGAAATAAGTCAAAAATGCACACTGTGGAATTTTCTGCAAATTCATGAAAGTTCAGCTTCATAATCTTTGAAACAGCTTAGAAGTACTGAGAAGCAGTATATTTTTAGTGTTTGAACAATTCCAGTGTTGATCTCAGTGAAAGAAGTCAAAATAAGACTAAGACGAAAAAAGCTTTCTCTCAGTGAAATAAGTCAAAAATGCACCACTGTGGAATTTTCTGCAAATTCATGAAAGTTCAGCTTCATAATCTTTGAAACAGCTTAGAAGTACTGAGAAGCAGTAAATTTTAGTGTTTTGAACAATTCCAGTGTTGATCTCAGTGAAAGAAGTCAAAAATAAGACTAAGACGAAAAAAGCTTTCTCTCAGTGAAATAAGTCAAAAATGCACCACTGTGTAATTTTCTGCAATTCATGAAAGTTCAGCTTCATAATCTTTGAAACAGCTTAGAAGTACTGAGAAGCAGTAAATTTTATGTTTTGAAGATTCCAGTGTTGATCTCAGTGAAAGAAGTCAAAAATAAGACTATGACGAAAAAAGCTTTCTCTCAGTGAAATAAGTCAAAAATGCACCACTGTGTAATTTTCTTCAAATTCATGAAAGTTCAGCTTCATAATCTTTGAAACAGCTTAGAAGTACTGAGAAGCATATTTTAGTGTTTTGAACAATTCCAGTGTTGATCTCAGTGAAAGAAGTCAAAAATAAGACTAAGACGAAAAAAGCTTTCTCTCAGTGAAATAAGTCAAAAATGCACCACTGTGTAATTTTCTGCAAATTCATGAAAGTTCAGCTTCATAATCTTTGAAACAGCTTAGAAGTACTGAGAAGCAGTAAATTTTAGTGTTTTGAAGATTCCAGTGTTGATCTCAGTGAAAGAAGTCAAAAATAAGACTAAGACGAAAAAAGCTTTCTCTCAGTGAAATAAGTCAAAAATGCACCACTGTGGAATTTTCTGCAAATTCATGAAAGTTCAGCTTCATAATCTTTGAAACAGCTTAGAAGTACTGAGAAGCAGTAATTTTAGTGTTTTGAAATTCCAGTGTTGATCTCAGTGAAAGAAGTCAAAAATAAGACTAAGACGAAAAAAGCTTTCTCTCAGTGAAATAAGTCAAAAATGCACCACTGTGGAATTTTCTGCAAATTCATGAAAGTTCAGCTTCATAATCTTTGAAACAGCTTAGAAGTACTGAGAAGCAGTAAATTTTAGTGTTTTGAACATTCCAGTGTTGATCTCAGTGAAAGAAGTCAAAAATAAGACTAAGACGAAAAAAGCTTTCTCTCAGTGAAATAAGTCAAAAATGCACCACTGTGTAATTTTCTGCATTCATGAAAGTTCAGCTTCATAATCTTTGAAACAGCTTAGAAGTACTGAGAAGCAGTATATTTTAGTGTTTTGAACAATTCCAGTGTTGATCTCAGTGAAAGAAGTCAAAATAAGACTAAGACGAAAAAAGCTTTCTCTCAGTGAAATAAGTCAAAATGCACGTAATTTTCTGCAAATTCATGAAAGTTCAGCTTCATAATCTTTGAAACAGCTTAGAAGTACTGAGAAGCAGTAAATTTTAGTGTTTTGAACAATTCCAGTGTTGATCTCAGTGAAAGAAGTCAAAAATAAGACTAAGACGAAAAAAGCTTTCTCTCAGTGAAATAAGTCAAAAATGCACCACTGTAATTTTCTGCAAATTCATGAAAGTTCAGCTTCATAATCTTTGAAACAGCTTAGAAGTACTGAGAAGCAGTATATTTTAGTGTTTTGAACAATTCCAGTGTTGATCTCAGTGAAAGAAGTCAAAAATAAGACTAAGACGAAAAAAGCTTTCTCTCAGTGAAATAAGTCAAAAATGCACCTCTGTGGAATTTTCTGCAAATTCATGAAAGTTCAGCTTCATAATCTTTGAAACAGCTTAGAAGTACTGAGAAGCAGTAAATTTTAGTGTTTTGAAGAATTCCAGTGTTGATCTCAGTGAAAGAAGTCAAAAATAAGACTAAGACGAAAAAGCTTTCTCAGTGAAATAAGTCAAAAATGCACCACTGTGTAATTTTCTGCAAATTCATGAAAGTTCAGCTTCATAATCTTTGAAACAGCTTAGAAGTACTGAAAAGCAGTAAATTTTAGTGTTTTGAAGAATTCCAGTGTTGATCTCAGTGAAAGAAGTCAAAAATAAGACTATGACAAAAAAAAGCTTTCTCTCAGTGAAATAAGTCAAAATTGCACCATTGTGTAATTTTCCGCAAATTCATGAAAGTTCAGCTTCATAATCTTTGAAACAGCTTAGAAGTACTGAGAAGCAGTAAATTTTAGTGTTTTGAACAATTCCAGTGTTGATCTCAGTGAAAGAAGTCAAAAATAAGACTAAGACGAAAAAAGCTTTCTCTCAGTGAAATAAGTCAAAAATGCACACTGTGGAATTTCTGCAAATTCATGAAAGTTCAGCTTCATAATCTTTGAAACAGCTTAGAAGTACTGAGAAGCAGTATATTTTATGTTTGAACAATTCCAGTGTTGATCTCAGTGAAAGAAGTCAAAAATAAGACTAAGACGAAAAAGCTTTCTCTCAGTGAAATAAGTCAAAAATGCACCACTGTGGAATTTTCTGCAAATTCATGAAAGTTCAGCTTCATAATCTTTGAAACAGCTTAGAAGTACTGAGAAGCAGTAATTTTAGTGTTTTGAAGAATTCCAGTGTTGATCTCAGTGAAAGAAGTCAAAATAGACTAAGACGAAAAAAGCTTTCTCTCAGTGAAATAAGTCAAAAATGCACCACTGTGTAATTTTCTGCAAATTCATGAAAGTTCAGCTTCATAATCTTTGAAACAGCTTAGAAGTACTGAGAAGCAGTAATTTTATTGTTTTGAAGAATTCCAGTGTTGATCTCAGTGAAAGAAGTCAAAAATAAGACTATGACGAAAAAAGCTTTCTCTCAGTGAAATAAGTCAAAAATGCACCACTGTGTAATTTTCTGCAAATTCATGAAAGTTCAGCTTCATAATCTTTGAAACAGCTTAGAAGTACTGAGAAGCAGTAATTTTAGTGTTTTGAACAATTCCAGTGTTGATCTCAGTGAAAGAAGTCAAAAATAAGACTAAGACGAAAAAAGCTTTCTCTCAGTGAAATAAGTCAAAAATGCACCACTGTGTAATTTTCTGCAAATTCATGAAAGTTCAGCTTCATAATCTTTGAAACAGCTTAGAAGTACTGAGAAGCAGTAAATTTTGTGTTTTGAAGAATTCAGTGTTGATCTCAGTGAAAGAAGTCAAAAATAAGACTAAGACGAAAAAGCTTTCTCTCAGTGAAATAAGTCAAAAATGCACCACTGTGGAATTTTCTGCAAATTCATGAAAGTTCAGCTTATAATCTTTGAAACAGCTTAGAAGTACTGAGAAGCAGTATTTTTATTGTTTTGAACAATTCCAGTGTTGATCTCAGTGAAAGAAGTCAAAAATAAGACTAAGACGAAAAAAGCTTTCTCTCAGTGAAATAAGTCAAAATTGCACCACTGTGGAATTTTCTGCAAATTCATGAAAGTTCAGCTTCATAATCTTTGAAACAGCTTAGAGTACTGAGAAGCAGTATATTTTAGTGTTTTGAACAATTCCAGTGTTGATCTCAGTGAAAGAAGTCAAAAATAAGACTAAGACGAAAAAAGCTTTCTCTCAGTGAAATAAGTCAAAAATGCACCACTGTGTAATTTTCTGCAAATTCATGAAAGTTCAGCTTCATAATCTTTGAAACAGCTTAGAAGTACTGAGAAGCAGTAAATTTTAGTGTTTTGAACAATTCCAGTGTTGATCTCAGTGAAAGAAGTCAAAAATAAGACTAAGACGAAAAAAGCTTTCTCTCAGTGAAATAAGTCAAAAATGCACCACTGTAATTTTCTGCATATTCATGAAAGTTCAGCTTCATAATCTTTGAAACAGCTTAGAAGTACTGAGAAGCAGTAAATTTTAGTGTTTTGAACAATTCCAGTGTTGATCTCAGTGAAAGAAGTCAAAAATAAGACTAAGACGAAAAAGCTTTCTCTCAGTGAAATAAGTCAAAAATGCACCACTGTGTAATTTTCTGCAAATTCATGAAAGTTCAGCTTCATAATCTTTGAAACAGCTTAGAAGTACTGAGAAGCAGTATATTTTAGTGTTTGAACAATTCCAGTGTTGATCTCAGTGAAAGAAGTCAAAAATAAGACTAAGACGAAAAAAGCTTTCTCTCAGTGAAATAAGTCAAAATTGCACCACTGTGGAATTTTCTGCAAATTCATGAAAGTTCAGCTTCATAATCTTTGAAACAGCTTAGAAGTACTGAGAAGCAGTAAATTTTAGTGTTTTGAACAATTCCAGTGTTGATCTCAGTGAAAGAAGTCAAAAATAAGACTAAGACGAAAAAAGCTTTCTCTCAGTGAAATAAGTCAAAAATGCACCACTGTGTAATTTTCTGCAAAATCATGAAAGTTCAGCTTCATAATCTTTGAAACATGTTAGAAGTACTGAGAAGCAGTATATTTTATTGTTTTGAACAATTCCAGTGTTGATCTCAGTGAAAGAAGTCAAAAATAAGACTATGACGAAAAAAGCTTTCTCTCAGTGAAATAAGTCAAAATGCACCACTGTGTAATTTTCTGCAAATTCATGAAAGTTCAGCTTCATAATCTTTGAAACAGCTTAGAAGTACTGAGAAGCAGTAAATTTTAGTGTTTGAAGATTCCAGTGTTGATCTCAGTGAAAGAAGTCAAAAATAAGACTAAGACGAAAAAAGCTTTCTCTCAGTGAAATAAGTCAAAAATGCACCACTGTGTAATTTTCTGCAAATTCATGAAAGTTCAGCTTCATAATCTTTGAAACAGCTTAGAAGTACTGAGAAGCAGTATATTTTAGTGTTTGAACAATTCCAGTGTTGATCTCAGTGAAAGAAGTCAAAAATAAGACTAAGACGAAAAAAGCTTTCTCTCAGTGAAATAAGTCAAAAATGCACCACTGTGGAATTTTCTGCAAATCATGAAAGTTCAGCTTCATAATCTTTGAAACAGTTAGAAGTACTGAGAAGCAGTAAATTTTATGTTTTGAACATTCCAGTGTTGATCTCAGTGAAAGAAGTCAAAAATAAGACTAAGACGAAAAAAGCTTTCTCTCAGTGAAATAAGTCAAAAATGCACCACTGTGTAATTTTCTGCAAATCATGAAAGTTCAGCTTCATAATCTTTGAAACAGCTTAGAAGTACTGAGAAGCAGTATTTTATTGTTTTGAAGAATTCCAGTGTTGATCTCAGTGAAAGAAGTCAAAAATAAGACTATGACGAAAAAAGCTTTCTCTCAGTGAAATAAGTCAAAAATGCACCACTGTGTAATTTTCTTCAAATTCATGAAAGTTCAGCTTCATAATCTTTGAAACAGCTTAGAAGTACTGAGAAGCAGTATATTTTTGTTTTGAACAATTCCAGTGTTGATCTCAGTGAAAGAAGTCAAAAAAGACTAAGACGAAAAAAGCTTTCTCTCAGTGAAATAAGTCAAAAATGCACCACTGTGTAATTTTCTGCAAATTCATGAAAGTTCAGCTTCATAATCTTTGAAACAGCTTAGAAGTACTGAGAAGCAGTAAATTTTATGTTTTGAAGAATTCCAGTGTTGATCTCAGTGAAAGAAGTCAAAAATAAGACTAAGACGAAAAAAGCTTTCTCTCAGTGAAATAAGTCAAAATGCACCACTGTGTAATTTTCTGCAAATTCATGAAAGTTCAGCTTCATAATCTTTGAAACAGCTTAGAAGTACTGAGAAGCAGTATTTTTTGTTTTTGAAGAATTCCAGTGTTGATCTCAGTGAAAGAAGTCAAAAATAAGACTAAGACGAAAAAAGCTTTCTCTCAGTGAAATAAGTCAAAAATGCACCACTGTGTAATTTTCTGCAAATTCATGAAAGTTCAGCTTCATAATCTTTGAAACAGCTTAGAAGTACTGAGAAGCAGTATTTTAGTGTTTTGAACAATTCCAGTGTTGATCTCAGTGAAAGAAGTCAAAAATAAGACTAAGACGAAAAAAGCTTTCTCTCAGTGAAATAAGTCAAAATGCACCACTGTGTAATTTTCTGCAATTCATGAAAGTTCAGCTTCATAATCTTTGAAACAGCTTAGAAGTACTGAGAAGCAGTAAATTTTAGTGTTTTGAACAATTCAGTGTTGATCTCAGTGAAAGAAGTCAAAAATAAGACTAAGACGAAAAAAGCTTTCTCTCAGTGAAATAAGTCAAAAATGCACCACTGTGTAATTTTCTGCATATTCATGAAAGTTCAGCTTATAATCTTTGAAACAGCTTAGAAGTACTGAGAAGCAGTAAATTTTAGTGTTTTGAACAATTCAGTGTTGATCTCAGTGAAAGAAGTCAAAAATAAGACTAAGACGAAAAAAGCTTTCTCTCAGTGAAATAAGTCAAAATTGCACCACTGTGGAATTTTCTGCAAATTCATGAAAGTTCAGCTTCATAATCTTTGAAACAGCTTAGAAGTACTGAGAAGCAGTAATTTTAGTGTTTTGAACAATTCCAGTGTTGATCTCAGTGAAAGAAGTCAAAAATAAGACTAAGACGAAAAAAGCTTTCTCTCAGTGAAATAAGTCAAAATGCACCACTGTGTAATTTTCTGCAAATTCATGAAAGTTCAGCTTCATAATCTTTGAAACAGCTTAGAAGTAGTGAGAAGCAGTATATTTTAGTGTTTTGAACAATTCCAGTGTTGATCTCAGTGAAAGAAGTCAAAAATAAGACTAAGACGAAAAAAGCTTTCTCTCAGTGAAATAAGTCAAAAATGCACCACTGTAATTTTCTGCAATTCATGAAAGTTCAGCTTCATAATCTTTGAAACAGCTTAGAAGTACTGAGAAGCAGTATTTTTAGTGTTTTGAAGAATTCCAGTGTTGATCTCAGTGAAAGAAGTCAAAAATAAGACTAAGACGAAAAAAGCTTTCTCTCAGTGAAATAAGTCAAAAATGCACCACTGTAATTTTCTGCAAATTCATGAAAGTTCAGCTTCATAATCTTTGAAACAGCTTAGAAGTACTGAGAAGCAGTAATTTTAGTGTTTTGAAGAATTCCAGTGTTGATCTCAGTGAAAGAAGTCAAAAATAAGACTAAGACGAAAAAAGCTTTCTCTCAGTGAAATAAGTCAAAAATGCACCTCTGTGGAATTTTCTGCAAATTCATGAAAGTTCAGCTTCATAATCTTTGAAACAGCTTAGAAGTACTGAGAAGCAGTAAATTTTAGTGTTTTGAAGAATTCCAGTGTTGATCTCAGTGAAAGAAGTCAAAAATAAGACTAAGACGAAAAAAGCTTTCTGTCAGTGAAATAAGTCAAAAATGCACCACTGTGAATTTTCTGCAAATTCATGAAAGTTCAGCTTCATAATCTTTGAAACAGCTTAGAAGTACTGAAAGCATAAATTTTAGTGTTTTGAAGAATTCCAGTGTTGATCTCAGTGAAAGAAGTCAAAAATAAGACTAAGACGAAAAAAGCTTTCTCTCAGTGAAATAAGTCAAAATTGCACCATTGTGTAATTTTCCGCAAATTCATGAAAGTTCAGCTTCATTAATCTTTGAAACAGCTTAGAAGTACTGAGAAGCAGTAAATTTTAGTGTTTTGAACAATTCCAGTGTTGATCTCAGTGAAAGAAGTCAAAAATAAGACTAAGACGAAAAAAGCTTTCTCTCAGTGAAATAAGTCAAATGCACCACTGTGTAATTTTCGCAAATTCATGAAAGTTCAGCTTCATAATCTTTGAAACAGCTTAGAAGTACTGAGAAGCAGTAAATTTTATTGTTTTGAACAATTCCAGTGTTGATCTCAGTGAAAGAAGTCAAAAATAAGACTAAGACGAAAAAAGCTTTCTCTCAGTGAAATAAGTCAAAAATGCACCACTGTGTAATTTTCTGCAAATTCATGAAAGTTCAGCTTCATAATCTTTGAAAACAGCTTAGAAGTACTGAGAAGCAGTATTTTAGTGTTTTGAACAATTCCAGTGTTGATCTCAGTGAAAGAAGTCAAAAATAAGACTAAGACGAAAAAAGCTTTCTCTCAGTGAAATAAGTCAAAAATGCACCACTGTGAATTTTCTGCAAATTCATGAAAGTTCAGCTTCATAATCTTTGAAACAGCTTAGAAGTACTGAGAAGCAGTATATTTTAGTGTTTTGAACAATTCCAGTGTTGATCTCAGTGAAAGAAGTCAAAAATAAGACTAAGACGAAAAAAGCTTTCTCTCAGTGAAATAAGTCAAAATTGCACCACTGTGAATTTTCTGCAAATTCATGAAAGTTCAGCTTCATAATCTTTTGAAACAGCTTAGAAGTACTGAGAAAGCAGTATTTAGTGTTTTGAACAATTCCAGTGTTGATCTCAGTGAAAGAAGTCAAAAATAAGACTAAGACGAAAAAAGCTTTCTCTCAGTGAAATAAGTCAAAAATTGCACCACTGTGTAATTTTCTGCAAATTCATGAAAGTTCAGCTTTATAATCTTTGAAACAGCATAGAAGTACTGAGAACAGTAAATTTTAGTGTTTTGAACAATTCCAGTGTTGATCTCAGTGAAAGAAGTCAAAAATAAGACTAGACGAAAAAAGCTTTCTCTCAGTGAAATAAGTCAAAAATGCACCACTGTGTAATTTTCTGCAAATTCATGAAAGTTCAGCTTCATAATCTTTGAAACAGCAGAAGTACTGAGAAGCAGTATATTTTAGTGTTTTGAAGAATTCCAGTGTTGATCTCAGTGAAAGAAGTCAAAAATAAGACTAAGACGAAAAAAGCTTTCTCTCAGTGAAATAAGTCAAAAATGCACCACTGTAATTTTCTCAAATTCATGAAAGTTCAGCTTCATAATCTTTGAAACAGCTTAGAAGTACTGAGAAGCATAATTTTAGTGTTTTGAAAATTCCAGTGTTGATCTCAGTGAAAGAAGTCAAAAATAAGACTAAGACGAAAAAAGCTTTCTCTCAGTGAAATAAGTCAAAAATGCACCACTGTGTAATTTTCTGCAAATTCATGAAAGTTCAGCTTCATAATCTTTGAAACAGCTTAGAAGTACTGAGAAGCAGTAATTTTAGTGTTTTGAGAATTCCAGTGTTGATCTCAGTGAAAGAAGTCAAAAATAAGACTAAGACGAAAAAAGCTTTCTCTCAGTGAAATAAGTCAAAAATGCACCACTGGTAATTTTCTGCATTCATGAAAGTTCAGCTTCATAATCTTTGAAACAGCTTAGAAGTACTGAGAAGCAGTAAATTTTAGTGTTTTGAAGAATTTCCAGTGTTGATCTCAGTGAAAGAAGTCAAAAATAAGACTAAGACGAAAAAAGCTTTCTCTCAGTGAAATAAGTCAAAAATGCACCACTGTGGAATTTTCTGCAAATTCATGAAAGTTCAGCTTCATAATCTTTGAAACAGCTTAGAAGTACTGAGAAGCAGTATATTTTAGTGTTTTGAACAATTCCAGTGTTGATCTCAGTGAAAGAAGTCAAAAATAAGACTAAGACGAAAAAAGCTTTCTCTCAGTGAAATAAGTCAAAATGCACCACTGTAATTTTCTGCATATTCATGAAAGTTCAGCTTCATAATCTTTGAAACAGCTTAGAAGTACTGAGAAGCAGTAAATTTTAGTGTTTTGAACAATTTCAGTGTTGATCTCAGTGAAAGAAGTCAAAAATAAGACTAAGACGAAAAAAGCTTTCTCTCAGTGAAATAAGTCAAAAATGCACCACTGTGAATTTTCTGCAAATTCATGAAAGTTCAGCTTCATAATCTTTGAAACAGCTTAGAAGTACTGAGCAGTATTTTAGTGTTTTGAACAATTCCAGTGTTGATCTCAGTGAAAGAAGTCAAAATAAGACTAAGACGAAAAAAGCTTTCTCTCAGTGAAATAAGTCAAAAATGCACCACTGTGGAATTTTCTGCAAATTCATGAAAGTTCAGCTTCATAATCTTTGAAACAGCTTAGAAGTAGTGAGAAGCAGTAAATTTAGTGTTTTGAACAATTCCAGTGTTGATCTCAGTGAAAGAAGTCAAAAATAAGACTAAGACGAAAAAAGCTTTCTCTCAGTGAAATAAGTCAAAATGCACCACTGTGTAATTTTCTGCATTCATGAAAGTTCAGCTTCATAATCTTTGAAACAGCTTAGAAGTACTGAGAAGCAGTATATTTTAGTGTTTTGAACAATTCCAGTGTTGATCTCAGTGAAAGAAGTCAAAAATAAGACTAAGACGAAAAAAGCTTTCTCTCAGTGAAATAAGTCAAAATGCACCAATGTGTAATTTTCTGCAAATTTATGAAAGTTCAGCTTCATAATCTTTGAAACAGCTTAGAAGTACTGAGAAGCAGTAAATTTTAGTGTTTTGAACAATTCCAGTGTTGATCTCAGTGAAAGAAGTCAAAAATAAGACTAAGACGAAAAAAGCTTTCTCTCAGTGAAATAAGTCAAAATGCACCACTGTGTAATTTTCTGCAAATTCATGAAAGTTCAGCTTCATAATCTTTTGAAACAGCTTAGAAGTACTGAGAAGCAGTAATTTTAGTGTTTTGAACAATTCCAGTGTTGATCTCAGTGAAAGAAGTCAAAAATAAGACTAAGACGAAAAAAGCTTTCTCTCAGTGAAATAAGTCAAAATTGCACCACTGTGTAATTTTCTGCAAATTCATGAAAGTTCAGCTTCATAATCTTTTGAAACAGCTTAGAAGTACTGAGAAGCAGTAAATTTTAGTGTTTTGAACAATTCCAGTGTTGATCTCAGTGAAAGAAGTCAAAAATAAGACTAAGACGAAAAAAGCTTTCTCTCAGTGAAATAAGTCAAAAATGCACCACTGTGTAATTTTCTGCAAATTCATGAAAGTTCAGCTTCATAATCTTTGAAACAGCTTAGAAGTACTGAGAAGCAGTATATTTAGTGTTTTGAACAATTCCAGTGTTGATCTCAGTGAAAGAAGTCAAAAATAAGACTAAGACGAAAAAAGCTTTCTCTCAGTGAAATAAGTCAAAATGCACCACTGTGTAATTTTCTGCAAATTCATGAAAGTTCAGCTTCATAATCTTTGAAACAGCTTAGAAGTACTGAGAAGCAGTAAATTTTAGTGTTTTGAACAATTCCAGTGTTGATCTCAGTGAAAGAAGTCAAAAATAAGACTAAGACGAAAAAAGCTTTCTCTCAGTGAAATAAGTCAAAAATGCACCACTGTGTAATTTTCTGCAAATTCATGAAAGTTCAGCTTCATAATCTTTGAAACAGCTTAGAAGTACTGAGAAGCAGTAAATTTTTAGTGTTTTGAACAATTCCAGTGTTGATCTCAGTGAAAGAAGTCAAAAATAAGACTAAGACGAAAAAAGCTTTCTCTCAGTGAAATAAGTCAAAAATGCACCACTGTGTAATTTTCTGCAAATTCATGAAAGTTCAGCTTCATAATCTTTGAAACAGCTTAGAAGTACTGAGAAGCATGCTGTGTAGTTTGTCGAATAAAAATACTCCAGAACATTCCAGGGAATTCAGACTGAGGAGGATTTTCCGTATTAATTCAGATTCAGGTAAAAATTTTATTTGTTTTGCAAACCTGTAGGGTTTCTTCCTGGTGTTTCTGCTCTGAATAATTTACAACACAAAGCTTTACACAGTTTTCACATTTGTGGTTCCTGTGGTTGACATTGCACCCGTTTATACTGACAGACTGACAGATCTGTTAAGTTTATGCAAAAATAGGTTGACTAGAACAGAGTTACAAGCCTATACATTTACTGGCCCTCTGAGGTACACTTATTAATGGGAGCTGCCTTAATTATTTGTTTTAGATATTGAACAAGACGTTGAACACAATTCCTCAGATTTTTTTTTGTCTACTTTGACAGTATCATCACACAGTTCACACAGAATTTTATTTTAAAGACACAATAAATTACAACTATCATGGTTACAGTTTCTGAAGAAGACTGTGATGTCAGCCATTAATCATTGCCTGACAGTAAAGATTCATGATTTAGAGGACTCTGATGAACAGACTTTGGAACGTGCAGTAGCTCTCCAGCTTGTGTGGATGCTATCTTCAGTGAATAACTTAAGAAAGAAAAGAAATAGCTAGTAAGAACAGTATTTTATGTATGTTTATGTAAATCTTTGACCATGTTGGGTCATTCAGTTTATTAAAACTTATTCTAAACCTTCTTTCTACCTGAATTTTTATTTTGGTGACAGCCCAAGATAACCACTGAATCCCATTTAACCCTCTTTCTAAACTTTCTGGATACACCCTTACTCAGCAGGAGGCGTTTAATATAAGCATTAATATGCATTGTTCTATATGTTCAGTATTTTTGAAAATTACGTATTGAATTAAACTGATTGAAGGAATATTTACCCTGTGCGTAAATATTGTTATTTCAAACTCTTTTGCTCATTTTTAATTACATTTGCAGGTTAGGAAACATTTTTCGAGAGAGATGAATGTAGTGGAGATCCATGCTTTCAGTTTCATGGCTTGTTTTTAACCACAGATGAGAATGGATGTCAGACGGTGCGCCTGCGCGTGTGAAAGCACAGTGATAGGTTGAAGATGACATCACCCATAGTTGCTCTATGAAAGAGGATGAGCTCATCGTTTAGACCTGAACAGAGTCAGAGGAGCCAGTTTCAAGGCAGCTGCTGTGGACTGTGAGTTTGTTCATCAGCCTGCAAACAGAGAGGAGGTTCTGGTACTGGAAGAGGAAGACGCTCCACACACAGTAAGCAATCTTTGTTTTAAAAAATAATCTGTGCGCATGCGGGAAAAGACCAGCAAAACAGTGCCTATTTATAATTTGCTTGTTGTCTAAGACAGCGACAGGAAGAGTTCAATGAGCCTCCTTCTAAGAAGGAAAAACGTAACTCATGCTACTCAATCCTAGATAAGATTGGACTAAGAAGAGGATGCATGAATAATATTCTGCTTTTAAAAGAAGAATAAAAGCCACCATTTAACTTAGTTGTTGTGACACTGCAGATGGTCTGGTCCCGAGACGCAGAGACAGAGCGACCCCAACTGTCCGTCATCCTGCCGAGGCTGTTCCTAGGAGCCGAGCGCGACGTGACGCAGGTAAGAATCAAAACAACAGCGATCCTGCGCAGTGCCTGGTGCCGCTACAAGTGGCGCATCAACAAAGTTCTTAAAGAGGTAGTCAGAAGGGGGGCACTTTGAATTATAGACTATGGTCACACAGCAGGCTTTGACGTTCAATTCCGATTTTTTATTTGTTTGGTCACTAATGCAAGTACAATCAAACTTCTGTGTGTGGTTTTAACCCCGAAGCGACC
The DNA here is from genome assembly GCF_027474105.1 of Poeciliopsis prolifica. Classification (NCBI taxonomy): domain Eukaryota; kingdom Metazoa; phylum Chordata; class Actinopteri; order Cyprinodontiformes; family Poeciliidae; genus Poeciliopsis; species Poeciliopsis prolifica. Next base: position 14,497,557 of record NW_026562385.1, on the reverse strand, counting down.
CACACGTGCAGAAGAAGATAAACATACAGCAGGTCATTGGTTACGGCAGTAATAATGGATGCCTTCATCTGTGGATCAGCTTCAAAGTTTATTCAAAAATGGAAGCAAGCAATATCATTACGAAATCGTAAGATAAATAAAGATTTAAAAAAGCACTACTACTAGCAACCGTCTAATGGAACATTGCCTGCAACCTTTGTAGAAAAGACTGTTTGGATGTGTAGTCAGAGCCAGCAGTGGTCTGCGTCAGTGAAACTGACTTCATTCATAATTGTATAATTATGCTTTTCAGACCCAGAGGTGGAACCTGGGCGTCAGCACGTGTACGCAGGTGGTGCATTTAAAGACGGTTCGGAAAATCCCCTTACTTTAACTTTTCAACTGATTAAATAGTGGTAACAGCTAAAAAAAAGGAGAAGCGAAAACGAACGATATTATTCATATAATTTCAGTAGGTTTTATAAATCCATTACATGGTTCCAGTTAGTTATCATTTTCCCTCTATTAATTAGGCTACTCTTTTTATTTAGCTCAGTTAATGTTCTAAGTTTCAGTTTATTTTGTTAGTTTATGTTAACTATAATAATATTAAATGATCGGACTAAATAATAATGATACGTATCTGATTTCAGTTTTTTTAAAGCCAAAAATGTAATGTCTGAAAGTTGCTTGAGTCCATCTTGTGCTGATTGCTTTGCGTGCAAAATTTTTGCTGACCAACATAAAGTAAAAAAAATAAATAATAATAAATAAATCCATCCATCCATTTTCCGGTCACCCTTCTCCCTAACGGGGTCAGGAGGTGCTGGTGCCTATCTCCAGCTACGTTCCAGGCGAGAGGCGGGGTACACCCTGGACAGGTCGTCAGTCTGTCGCAAGGCAACACAGAGAAATACAGGACAAACAACCATGCACACACACACTCACACCTAAGGAGAATTTGGAAAGACCAATTAACCTGACAGTCATGTTTTTGGACTGTGGGAGGAAGCCGGAGAACCCGGAGAGAACCCATGCACGCACAGGGAGAACATGTAAACTCCGTGCAGAAAGACCCCGGGCCGGGAATCGAACCCAGGACCTTCTTGCTGCAAGGCAACATTGCTACCAACTGCGCCACTGTGCAGCCCTAATAAATAAATAAATCATGTACATAATAATAAAAGGTACTAAAACTGCCATGTCTAAAAATCTGATTCTAATATGTTCCTTCTGCAGATTGCACTAAGCCAGTATTCAGCTATATTCTTCACCCCATATATATTTAGCAAACAAAAAAATAAAATAAATAAATAATCAACAATAGAATTCCAGCCTCCCCAGATGAACATTTTAAAACAAGTGAATAAAAGCACACAGAGGAGACACCAAATCAAGCAAACTTGGTGTTTTGGAATTTCTCATATTTTGATGGAGAATTATGGGTATGTATTAAGAAAATCCATTGAAGCAGTTTTCTGAATTAAAGTTCAGAAAGAGTAATATTGGAAAATGTGTGTGGTCAGGACCGACTGGCCTCTCTGGGTATTTCCTACGTGCTGAGTGTGAGCCGATGCAGCCCCCAGCCGTCTTTCCTGCCTCGCTCCAGATTCCTGCGCATTCCCATCGATGACTCCCTGTGGGACGACCTGCTGCCCTGGATCCCCCAGGCTCTCAGCTTCATAGGTCAGGACCGCCTCCCCTTACCTTTCTCACCCTAAACATCTGCTTCACAGTTTTCTTTGTTGTACTATCATGTTAATGCTAGCAGTTGACTGGTTCTTCAGTCTTAACTGCTCTAACAGGATTAGCCATGCTAATCCAGTGGGGTTATGGCCATGGTGTGGTGTGTGCAGATTCAGCCATGTCCTCTGGGGCCTCGGTGTTGGTGCACTGTGCTGCAGGAATCTCCCGCTCCCCGGCTCTGGCTGTGGCCTACATCATGTACAGCCTGGAAATGGACCTGGACCACGCCTACAGGTACAGGCCTTGAGCTTCAATTAAATCACACTATCTTACTTTAGATGCCTGAACTATGAGTTTTGAAAACTGTCCTTTGTCTGACAAAGGGGAATAGAGTGACAATCAGACATCTTACAAAAGTTCAAACCAGGAGCCATTGCTGCATTCTGGTGATGTTTCGTTCGCAGGCAAAAGAAGTCCAATTAAAAAAAAACTTTTTAAATTTAGCCACAGGATGGACAGGATGCATCTCTCCTTACTGAAAGGTCAGTTAATTATTTAGTTGACAAACATCTTCTTGTTCAAAATATGGAAGTTTCTAAAAATTAGGATGCTAATGGAACAATTTTCCATACCAAAAACATTGTAAGACCTTGTACATACTCTGAGTTTGTAACATTCAATGGAGAAATTTGTTAGACCTTAGGGCTTATTCCATCTTACTGTATTTACCTAAACTATCTGTTGTTATCTGTTAACAAACACTGGTGCCTTATTTTAGTCACTGACAACCTACTGGAACTTTTCCAAGGAGAGGTCAAAAGGAAACCTATCTAACTGATTCTTCAGAGACTCCTTGACCTATACGTTTTAACAGACTAAACAATACTAATGTTAAATGACTAAAGAATTAAAATGCAATTTTTAAAAGAAATAATAACACAATTTTTACTTCACACAGTCTCTCTGCTCTGCGCAGTCTGTCTAGTTACTTTTTTCTGTTTGTTTCTTTTTCAATTATGCTGTTATTTACAGAGCAGATCATTATGTGGTCCACCAGGAGCTCTGACCCAGTGGTATAGTCTACATTTTTATATTGGATATTCTAGTTAGATGCAAAAGTTCACCAGGTAGTGTCATGTAATCAGCCATTTATTTAGATTTTTAACCATATTTAAACACTACCTGTATGTAACAAACTTTGTACAATAGTTGGCTTAAAAAGATGTAGGATTTATATAAAAACATACCAGAGACCCCCTCCTCTGATATGAAGACCCTCTTCTCTGTCAGGACATCGGTTGACTTTATGCACATCCTGCAAGGAAATAAACATCATACTTGTAAAATGTCTAAAGTTTTCCTAAAACCAGCATCTACTACTGGATCAACTCTAAAATCCACAACTACATTCATAAGTAATATTATTTACACTCCTACTAACTAAAATCTGAACATATTAGGCTTTGATATATATTATAATCCCGCACTTTTCAATGACTGCCCCCTATGACAAGAACAACACTGTAAATGTTTATGAAACAGTATATTTTACAAAACTCTACTGTCTTGTAAAAACAATGTCAATAGATCATTGTTGATCTATTTACAAATGATCAACAAAGTCATATTAATTTTATCATGATATTTAATATCATTATGATATTAATTAGAAGCGACTCTCATCTGCACATATTTATTTATTGAACTAAAATCTGACTCATGGATATCACTGATATACATTATTGCTAATTCTATGGATTAGTCTGATGATTTATCAGATAAAAAAGGAGACAGGGGCTCACATGTAAAAATCTTCTCTGTCCCCTCATAAGGTTTGTGAAAGAGCGTCGGCCCTCCATTTCCCCAAACTTTAACTTCCTGGGTCAGCTGCAGCACTTTCAAAGCATCCTGAACCAGAAGGCGTCCAGCTGTAATATGACCAGGCAGCAGGAGAATCAGCAGCCGTTCACAGAGGACGGAGGGACCGAATTACTGCACAGTCAGAACAGGAACCACTGCGACCACTCCACCACAGAAGACTCAATAATTCAGATGAGAAAATTGCTCTTAGATGATAGCGGTAACAAGCGAGGACCTTGGACCTTTGACCTGACAGCGTGTCAAAACCAACAATGCAACCAAAGCTGTGCGACGCTACAGCATTGAGTCTCTGTGAGTCCAGAGAACCTCAACCAAAGTGCAGACAACTACAATTCCCATCAGGTTGTATTTCTCTCCTAGAGAAGCGTAAAAGCCTCACGCTCTCATTGATGCCCTTGGGATTCTGCCCACCCTCTTCGGGGAGCAGCCACCCACAATCAGTGGCAAGAGTGTCGCCAGTCCACGGTGACCCTCACCAAGAGCAGAGTCCCCGTATCGGTGGGTGCAGCCGACCTGAAGAGAAGGAACAAGGCCTCTTATCACCATCCAGCATCACTCTGAACAAGCTGTTGGACTGGGGGGAGAGAGTGCTGCTGGGGTTGCTCCACCCAGTGAAGATGGGACAGCCTGCGCTGCCCTATAGGTGCTGAGGTTGCAGAGCGGAGCTACTACTGTTCATCAGAACAAAACTGACAACACAGAATTTACAGAAATATTGAAGGAAACCATTGTCTTCTATTTATATATTTATTGAAGAGTTGATTCTAAAAACTATTCTTGTCAAGCGCTTCTTGTAACAGTCGACAGCTCATGTTTCGCTTTGTAAGCTGCTGCAGTTTTGAAAAGTCTGAAATAAACAAAAGATCACACTGAAACTCAATATTGTTGAATGTTTGTATTAGTGGAAAAACTTAAATTTGCATCATTAGCATCTCGAAAATCATTTCAATCTTTTACGGTGATCTTCCAAGTGCAAGTGTAAATTCAATTACTTTTGGGCAATAAAACAGAAACAGAAAATGTCAGCCACTACAAATATAGGCTTTGAAGTGTAATAAGAACAACACTAAGGGCTCTGCTGGCATAAAATCTTCTTTACTACATAATCAAGCGTATACAGTTATCTGGACTTGACCTGCTGCCTGTACTGCTTGTTTTAAAACGCATTGACATTTTTAAAGACTTACTAATGAAATTTGTTCTTAAGTATCTTGCTAAAGTATTAACTCAAAGTTCTGCCATTCTGAAGGTAAAATAAGTCTTGTTATATGCTTAGTAATTATTTTATTTATAAAAATAAAAGTTTATTTTTATTTATAAAATATATGTTTGTTTTGGAATTATACCAGACTTTTACTCTGAAGCCAAATCATGAAAATTATTGAACTCACTCAAAACAGAAAACATATGTTAGAGCTCTAAATTTAATGCAGTTATGCCAGTTCAAAATGATACTAATATTTGGTTAAATGTGCTTTAGCAAGCCGCAAAAACAACAACGACCTGAAAATTGTGCATTGATCGCTCTTCTTTGAAACGGCAGTTAAATTCAGTGTATTTATATAAAACCATTTCGCAACAAATGCAATCTCAGGGGACTTTACAAAAAATAAAAGTAAATACATACATACATTACAAGTTATTTAGTCATTAATCAGTGCATTAAACTCAATTTATCATTCAAATATTTTTTTAAGGATACCCAGCAGGATTACAGCATTCACTCCTCATGACATGAATAGAATAGAAATAAAAACAACCTTTATGTTCCTGTATTTAGACTATTTTAAATACATAAAAAAATATTTCTAGCCATCACCTAAATATGTAATTTAGTTCAGGCAGTTGTTTAGCTTAGCTACTTATTGTGGTGACATTAGCTTCCATTTTTACATAGGTGCTAGTCTTCTACTCTTCTCTTCTTAAAAAAAATCACTGAACTTTGCACATTTCACACCATTCTTCACTGCTGCCTATACTTTCTTTAGTGTGGCTTTGTCAGTTCTTAACATATGGTCAGCAGGTTTGCCAACTAGACTTCTAGAAGATCTGAGCTATTGAAGTGATCTCCCCCAAAGCTTTTCAAGTTTTGGTCAAATAGCTTCCAAACTAGTATCTTAGGTTATGTACTCAGAGTAAACAAACACAAACAAATTAGATTATTTTTTGCCCATATAGACTGCTTCCACAGCAGTCTGAACAGCTCAATTTCGTTGTTTTCGCTCATAAAAACGCATCACATGCACCTCACGCCTGCTCTGACCCGTTGCTAAATAAAGTTTAAACTTGGTTCATAAATTACTTCATAAATGTGTTGCTATGTGATGTTTTTACTAAGTTTCATAGCATTCTGAAGATGCTGTGTAAATAAAGAGATAGATGAATAAGAGAAATAGCTCTGCTAAGAAAAATATCAAATTGTCATTATTCTTCCTGGCTGCCCACCGGCTCGTGAATAAAGCGGCCCAGATGGTGTCACTGGGTTTTAGTTTGGGATAGGCCTATAAGAGGAAAAATGCATGACAAAATTATCCTCCCTCTGCACAGTTGTTGTAGTTCACCCATTTTCACCCGGGTCCGTTTACTAGTTTCGGACCCTCACTGTCATTACCTTCAGAAATAATAAAATTCGGTTAAGTATAAAACGAACGGCCTTTAATGCTGAAAATGATCAAATGTGGCAAACGATGCAACTCATACAAATGGAAGATACAGAGCAACGTTCAGCGTCCAGCGCTGTGCTCCACTCAGCTCACCTAAAGGGCGACAAGTGAAGAAAAGATTATAGCGCAAGTTCTGCTTTTACCTCCTTCTGCTCCCTCTCTGAGTCTGTTTGCCTGCTTAATCAGGTTTTGTTTATATGTGAGATATAAGACTGTTGCCAGTTTTAAATGTTCTGGATATGTAAGAATACAGCGCTGAGCTTGTGAGCAGATAAAAGAGGCAGAGGAAGAACACGGAACCATTTTATCCAACACAGTTGCGCACCATTTAATGTTAAACTTTCACATTGAAGTCAATGGTTGGAACTGGGTGACACAAGGAAATGGTAACTGGGTACAAATGCATTCTTCTTGGTTTCAATAGCTTCAGTGTTGGTTAGTTAGACTGCATGGTGGCGCTGTACTGTGACGTTTTGGCAAAAGTCCACGTAGTTTGTGTAGCCTGAGGCATGTATTTCGATGTAGGCTTTTTTTTTCTCTTAAATTATTCTTGAATGGAGCTTACATGATTTAACTCGTCTTTTAAAATCTATACCCAGAAAGTTTCCGCTCTTGACCGACTGAGCTAAACTTAACTTGTTTAGCAGACAGAAAAGGTTTTGAGCATGACATTGCTCCCTGAAAAAGTTTTCCGAGCTCGCGCTGATTGTACTAGATACTTGAAATGATGTCACGGACATCCCGTATGACCAAATAAGGAAAGTGACACATGAATCTTGAGTTGAATAGGAACAGTTTTCAGCATTAATGAGCTGCAAATCAACGAGGCATTTCAAAGTGGAAAGTCAGACTCAGACCACAGGCTGTTGCTCTGTGCAAGATCGCCGGCAAGCGAGCTCAGCCCAGCTGCTTCAGGTTTCTCACAGGGTTAAAGAGGAAGCAGTTCCGCCCTCAGAAGCTGCTCAGGGTTGAGGTAAAAGACAATCAGAAAGAATAGGGAAGAACCCAGCAGCCGAGCTGTTTCTGTCCCGACTCTATCAAGACGAAACTAGGTCCTAAACTACACCGCCGGACTTTGGAGGACTTTGGTACCCAGGTGTGGCTCTGTTCGCTAACACGTCGTCGGGGAAAAAAACATGCGCACGATAAATTTAAGTCTGAAACTGTGGCGATAGAAGTGCCGTGTGTTTGAAGCTCTGGTTAACGCTAGAGAGCTGGGGGGATTTTGTTTTGGGTTTTTGGGCGCGATCTGGTGAACCAGGCCTAGAAACGCTTTTTATTCTTCAAAGAAAGTTTCCCCATCAGGAATGAGTGGGGAAGAAGAGAGATTCAAACTGGTGGTGGTGGGAGGAGGTGGAGTGGGGAAGAGCGCCCTAACCATCCAGTTTATCCAGGTTGGTACATCTTTGTCTCTACAGAAACGGCCTGCTTGCTTTGTCGTTAGGATTGTCCTGAAGTTAGGATGGGATTTATTCCTGGGAATAAAAGCCAGTTCGCTCTGAAGTTCGGTTGTGATTCCTCATTGGAAGTAAAGGACCAGTTCGCCCTTTCTAATGCGTGTTGTCGTAAAGCGAGGTTGTGGTTCCTCACTGCGAGTAAAGGACTAGTTTTCTGTTTTTAAGTATTCTAGACATGCATTTCAAGGTTCTAAAACTCAATACTTTTCACACCTGGACACAAAAGTCCGATTCTGTTCCTATTTTGAGTAATATATTCCAAATGCCCAGAAAGTATTAAAATCATCAGAGAGAGCAAAAATTTCACAAACTTCAAAGTAATTTAGTCCACATTTGTTTTTAAAGATTGGTTTTAATTCTAATGGCTTTTTTAAGTAATAAAAAATATAATTTCTGTTATTTTTATTAACAGAAGTAGAGCTGAGAGAGAAGGAAGACAAATGGTCTGAGAATGAGAATCAAACCCAGGAGATCTGCATTGAGATCCCTCTATAGCTGGACTATGGACTATGGATAGAGTCTATGGACAGCTATAGACCATCTATAGCTGGACTATGGATAGAGTGATCCTCTATCCATATCCTATAGTGATATAAATGCATTGAGATGTACTGAAATGGCTCCTTACATGATTTTCCAGATTAAACTGAAGGTTTCACAGATCACAAACTATGTATGAAGGAATCCACAGTAGTGGTTTGGTTTGATGAAGTGGAGCACAGACCAGTTGAAGCTAGTTACCAGACTTTTCTTCATAGACTTATTTTTTTTTAGTCTGCACTGTGGCATCCAGAAGGTGAGGAGTTGGAGAACACTACATGGGTTTGGGATAATTTCTAACAATAAAATACAATGAAGTGAAAATGAACTGGGTAAAACACTTAGTCAAAATAAGTCAGGAAGTTTCCACTACAATGTTTAGTAGTTCCAGCTGGTCAGCTTGATTGATGTGATGCCATTAACCCAAATCGACTCAAAGCAGAGTTGGCATCTTGTTTTTTTTCTTTGGCATTCTGCAAACACATTGTGTTCCATAAAATCCTATTCTCCATTTCCTACCTTGGATTCTTCAGTAGAAAGATACAAAAAGAAAGGCAGGGAATTACCTAGGAGTTGAGACTGCCTTGGATGTGAGTTTATTTGGATATCAAATCAACACTCAGACATGACTGGGTTCTTCAGCTCCTCTTGAAATGTTTTTATTATTTGTCAGAGTGCATTTTTCTGCTAACAATGGTCACTTTCCTGAAGGAAATTAGTTTTCATGAAAGTGGTTGGTTAGACACCATAATCTAAAATCTCCACAAAATTGGCTGAAGAAAATGATATGCAAACCTCTGAAGAAGACACAATATACTTATATTTCACAAAATGTTAGCAAAAATGGAGTAGGGTCAAATTTTAGTGGCTGTAGGATTTCTCTTTTGTCTTTGGTTAAATAAAAACATGATCAATTTCTACTGCTTTCTTTAGATTAGTGCATTTTGGTTTTGTAGTTTACCCATAATGCACTGCTCAGGAGCGGCCTCTGGTCATTTTGGTGATTTAGTATGCATCACTCGCACCAGTGTTCACTTCAATTTAACTGAGACCTGGGTTTTTAGGCTGGAGCTCACTTTTTGGGGGGAACTTTGACCCCAGCATTCAATTCACATCCCAACATCCCCAAACAAACCGGACTTTCTTGACAAAGTGGAGTTCCACCAAAGCCGACTAAACACGGCTGAAGTGAAAGAACTGCAGCATTCAGTGCTCTCCAACAGTTGACTTATTAAATGTTGGTCAGCTGAATAATGGGACCAAGCAAAGTCTCTGTTGCAGTTTAAGATGGAATGATGTTTTTGTTTAGAGAAGGTAGGAGAAACACTGTGTAAACTGCTCCACCACTAACGCTCAATGTGTCCAACAGTCCTACTTTGTGTCAGACTACGACCCCACCATCGAAGACTCCTACACCAAGGTGTGCACTGTGGATGGGAAGGAGACTCGGCTAGACAGTAAGGCTGCACCGCATTACACTGATTCACTCTGATTGTGTCAACAGTTTTATTCCACAGCCCACAGTCTGGGAAGACTCGGGCAGTGTGTGTTTGCTCCCTGTGTGTGTGTGTCACTGCCCTGTTTGGTCTTGCAGCAGGCCAGCTGAGGGAGTTGGGTCATGCTGCTTTTTCACCATTTCATGAAATCATCAGATAAACCTCCATCCTAATTCTGGACATCTGCTGTCTGTTAGAAATCCATAAAAATGACTCTACTGTGCCTAGGAAAAGTATTCACACTGCTTGCTCTGTTTCAGATTTTGCCACATTACAACTAAAATACATTTTATGTAGTAGACCAACACAAAGTATTGTAGTATTTGAGTCACTAATTTGTTGAACCACTTTTTGTTCAGATTGGTTGGAGCACATCTGTGGACTTTCTCAGTTGAAATAATGTGTGAACTTTGACTATGCCATTCTAACTCATGAATGTACTTTGATTTAAACCAGCTCCTTCACTGATTAATTCTCTTGAGTCAATTTAGATCCAGAGTTTGCAACCTGTTAGTCTTTGGAATAGAAATGAAAAATAACTGACTAATGTTTTTTTTGTTTTTTTTAAATAGCTCTAACAACAAATGCAGCTTTTAGTTGTTTTTCTATTTTTTCTATTTATTGAATAATTACACTGAATTTCAACTAAAGAATGACATTTAAAGTAGCAGTTCTATTTTTTTTAGATGTTCTTGTCATTGTGTTGGAAACTACATTTCTTTTTGTTACTTTTTTTTAACATAGTTTTTTACAGATATCAACATCCCACTGAAAAAAATGTATCCATCTCCTGTCATAATGCCAGTAAACCTCTTAAGTTAATGGAGAAATCATGTTATTGGGAATAGTACAGGAGACTACTACTACCAGCGTTGCCAGAGCAACGCTGAGCGGCGAGGGTCGCCAGCACTGCTTATAGCTTTAATTTAATTGCTTTTATTTTGTACGATTATTCAGCAGCATCATCTGATTCTCTTTTTGTGCAACTCGACACATTTTCAGATTTGTCAAACTGCATTTAAGGAGATAAAATTCAGATCTATTGAATCTCTTTTTTCCAAACAGAAGCTTTGTTATTTTGCAAAGAAGAAGTTAAAATGTAGAAGGAATTCTCTGCTTTGTGAAAATGCCTACAAACTAGTGGACAGCACCAACAGCTCTGCTTGATGCTTTTGTTACAAACACCCCTGACTTCTTCACATGCTATTGGTCTGTTGCAGCGTTTTCAGGAATGATTTCTTTCTTGTGTATTCAGTAGCTGCTTTTTAGTTTGTTTTACCTCCATTTTGCATGTTTGACTTTTCATTTGGGAGGGAAATAATTTACTTAGTATTTATTTAGATTTTAAATTCACACCTGTGTCTTCTTGTTAGCGAACCACCATCACAAATGAACAAATGTCTGCAGCAGAAACTATTAATGGCAACACTGACCCAATAAGTCCAAAGGTTGAGTAATAAAGGACACTCCCAGATTTAGAACGACTGAAGGGCTAACATGCTAACAGTGGTGACTGTATTTTACTTGTTTTCCAAAACTTTACTCGCCTTGGCCAAAATATTCAGTGTCTAATTAAATTTTTCTGTGTATATCAGTTCTAGATACAGCTGGCCAGGAGGAGTTTGGTGCCATGAGGGAGCAGTACATGCGCTCTGGAGAAGGCTTCTTACTGGTGTTTGCTCTCAATGACCGGGGCAGGTAATGACCTGATGTGCGTTTTTGTCTCTGTGTTTCTAGCATCTAAATGACAAAAGTTAGGGTTGTGTTTGGTTTTGTTAACGACAGCAGTAGTGACCAAAAATTCTAGTAAAAAATAATAAGAAAACATTTCGCTTGAAATACGGCATGATTCAAAAATCACTTACAGTCTCAAGTTTGAAGCATGAAAATTGTTTTTAAGTGAAAAAAGATTCCATATTAACTTTTAAAAATTTAATTATATATGTTATACATTGGATCAAATCTGCATCTAAATATTTGGCACACCATAAAATCAAAAAGGTTATGGGAAACCCTGACCATCCTCTTCATGAGACTGCCTGGAGAAAACAGAGTACCTTCAGTCAGAGGCTTTTTCAGATTCATTGTAATAGAGAACACTAACATCCATCACCAGCTCCGATCACCCTTTAATGTACTTTATTCAATTTTCCTATGGGACCAATCAAGTATTTTTGAATGTGAATTAGAACTTTATTTGGAAACTTGTAGTTGAATTGAAGCTCACAACTTTCAAGATAAAGCTTGGATTATGCAGATGGCAAGAAGGGCACAAATACGGCCGGATTATGATGTTTGAGGATTTTTCCGCAGTAGGAGTTTTACTCGGTGAAGCAGCAGCAGGTAGAGAAGGATCATGTTGTCAATTCAGGACCGATCAAAACATGCAAAAAAGAAGTCTTTAAACATCCCAAAGATAAATTTTTATGTACTGAGGATCTTCCCTCATGGTTTAAATAGTGTGAGAGATGCAGATTTACGGGCCGCTTGTTATTCAAGGTGTTGGGTATAGGTCCACTTAGAGCACTCTACACCTCAACATTTGTTTGCTCACAAGCTTGTTGCTAAGTTTATAATTATTTTTGTTGTTAGTTGTGGCCCAGCAGCTGACATGTGTTACACACTTGGTTTAAAAAATAACTGCTTCTTCATTAGTTCCTATTCTTGTGTGGGGAGGTTAGCTTTCACCCCTTGAAGGGTTTAGTTTGATCCCAGTGTTTATTAGTCTTGATTTTTGGAGTTGGAATGTGGAGAGTATACTTAGTCCTATTGAGTACACTAAGCAGAAGAAAATTTGTAGCTTTTTGAAAACAAAACTTGTTCATATAACACTTGTACAAGAATCATCCTTGACAATAATGAACACCTGAAATGGAGACACGATGGGGTTGGGGAAGTATTTAGCAAATCTTTCACCAGAAAAAGCAGAGGTGTAATCAATGATGCTTTAAAATAATTTTATGAATGACACACTTCACAGTTTAACCCATCCTCTGATCAAGCTATGAGTGATTATTATTATTATTATTTTTATATTTTTATTTTATTTTCATCCATCCATCCATCATTCATGCTTCTCTCAAATGGGGTTAGGAGAGATGTTGGTGTATGTCTCCAGTTGTCAACGGGCAAGAGGTTGGGTCACCAGCCCATCACAGGGCATGTCTATCATTTATTAGTTTAAAATCCATAACTTAATCATCTTTTTTTTGTAAGTCAGTGCTCATATAAATACTGGAAGTGCTCATTGTTTTTTTTGTTGTGATCTGTACAGTTTTCATGAGGTCCAAAAGTTTCACACCCAGATCCTGAGGGTAAAGGACAGAGACGACTTTCCCATGGTGCTGGTTGGAAACAAGGCTGACCTGGAGCAGCATAGAGTGGTACGCAGAGGCAGTCACTGCCTGTTTGGTGCCCTGGGCAAACCACCTTCATCAATCAACCCACCACCCTCTGAGGTGAGGGGGTTGCTTGATGAAGGTTTGTATTAGGCACTGTTGACATTCAGATCAACTGTTGTAACATCAATGGAGACCCATGGGTCAAAAGTCAAGAACAATAGCTGGGACATTAAATCAGGAATTTACTGTGATTAACCACATTTTTTTTGTTGAGTTTCACAAACCACACTCAAAGCTTATTAGTACATGACAAGAAGAATCAAGAAATCACATCATAGAACTTGCTTGACAACATGACATGGGCTAAAAGATCTCAACTCATCCTGTACTGATTTGAAGAAATGTGAGAAAGTCATTGAAACTTTGCAAAAATGGCCTCCCTGTCCGAGGGTCAGCAGAACCACACAAAGGCCCAAAAATATTTTGATGATCTCAAAGACTTCTGGGAAAATATTATTAGTGCAGTTGGACTTCAGTTAATGATTATTTTAGTAATTTATTCATCTGATAATTAATTAGATAAGAATGGGCATATTCTGCAAACTTTTCATGAAGCCTTAATATAATATTAGAAATATGGTAAAATATGCAAATAAACAGATTCCTGTTAAAAAAAGAAAATAAAATGAATTGTGGCTGATCATTTATAGAACAGGATTTCTCTGCAGCTAAAATAATCCTAACATCAACATGTGAAAACCATTTCTGTTTGACTTCACTTCAGCACTGTGTAGGGCTGATTTGTTGGCCATTTTCTGGATTAACTGAATAACTGGATAGCAAAATGTGCTTAATGGATTAAAGCCTCCACTTGTTCTTCATAGAACATTACAGACAAAGGGTTTTCTTTTTCATTTAAATGCAAAATGTATGTTTTTTTTTGTACATTTTGGCATAATTACTGATCTGAGTGTATTGTTCATTTAACAAATCATCTTTTTTTTTAACCTGTCTGCTGTAATGATCAGATTCATTCACACAATTACATAGGGACTTATCAAAGATTTGACGGTGTTAGTCGGCCTTTTCGTTCTGTGAGTCCTTACCTGATTTCACTTGAAACTGGGTGTGTCTGTAGATCTCCAGGGAAGACGCTCAAGCGTTTGCCAGAGAGAACAAGATCCACTACATGGAAGCTTCTGCCAAGAATCGCTACAATGTGGATGAAGCTTTTATGGAGCTGGTGCAGATCATCAGGTAGATGCTTTCTGCATTTGGGATGTCTGTGCATCTGACTTTCTTTCCTTCCTTCCTTCTTTCCTCTGTCTCTCTCTCTCGCTCTCTATTATATTATCCCCAGTGGGGTCATGATGGGTGCTGGTGCCTCCCTCCATTTGAGTCACCCTGGACTGGCCAGTATTTGGGATGCTTACATGTTTACTTGCATAAAGGGAACCTATTGTGCAAAATATACTTCCTACATATTTTTGCTCTTCCATTTAAAGAAAACTAAAGTGAAAAAAAAAGTATTCAGCTTTTTTCCAGCAAGACGTTGATGTTTTTTGGTGTCTGGAAAACAGGCCATGTTAAAAACCTTATTAATAATAATAACATTAATGAGTTAAAAAAGATCTCATAGTGTGAGAATTATTTTTGTGCAAAAACTGTAATGAACATGTGTCATAGCCCATAGATATATCCTAACTTGTTAGTATAATATGTCACCTTTAAGATATCTTCAAATGTAAATAATTAGACTACAGGTACACTCACACACCAGTCATAATGCAGTATTAACAGTTTATGTGTAAATATGAATCTGATCCCATTTTTGTTTTTGTCTGTCTCCATCTTCCTCATTCAGACGGTTTCAGGAAATGGAGAGTCCTCCTCCTCCAACTCAACAAACTAGGAAACAAAACAGTCGTGGCTGTCCCTGTGTCATCCTGTAGGCATCGTTACTATGGACACCAAACCCTCATCCCACTTGAGCTTGTACAAAGAAATGTGTTTGTGTGTGTGTCAGAGTGAGTGACAGATAAGGTCTATCAACCAATCTTCCAGAACATTTTATTTGTCATTTACTGAAAACTATTTTTTGTTCAGCCTATCAGTTCTTTTGTATTATTGTCATGAGAAGAATGTAAAGAGAAGGTTGTCTACAGCAGCAGATAGAGAAACAGGAAGTAAAACTTCTCACATTAGAGCCTGATGTACAGAAGAAGAGCTGTCTCATCATTCTATGACAGACTGCATTCTGAAAGCAGACCCTGGGTGTAAATTTGAGTCAGAAAGCATTTCACATTCTTGTGCAATGTGGCACGCCCTAAACTAGTCATGTACTGTCATCTCCCATGACTTCCTAAGGGGGGCAGCAGAGCCTCACAGCAGAAACAACATGCCTGCTTCGTAGTGTGCTTATGCTTTGGGTTCTGTCTACAGTTTGGAGAGGTTTATTGCTGGTAGTCATAGCAACTATAAATACTGTGGCTTCTCTGCTCTGATCACATCTAAAGTATTTAACCTGGTGCTTTTGCAATCTATGACACACAAGTTTGGAGCTTTTGTAGGGAAATCATGTTATTTTTAAATATTACATTAATTTCACCTTAATGTTGTATTTAACAGAACTAATTTCTTTATTTGCACACTTATTTACCGATGACAGCACCTGTACTATGGTCAGAGCAGATTATCAATGTCGTAATTTGCCACAGAAGCAGCAGTGAAGGCAGTATTTTAAAAATGACCCAGAGCTTTTGGTGTAGATTGTGCTTCAGTAATCCCCTAGTGTTCATGTTTTCTGTTAAATTTAAAAGTAATTGTTTTAAATCACACATTTCTGCATTTGACTGAAGAAGAGGAAGTTAATAGTTCAGTGCTTTACTGCATCTACGCTCCAAGAAATGAATAAAAAAATAAGCACAATTAATGAAGAACGATGTTTTCTCACAGATTTAAAGGACAAAGTAAATTAGACAACTGTTATATGTGTAATCAGCAGAGTTGGTTTTAGGTTTCGAGTAAATTTGGTTTCCTAACCACTAAGGAAAAAATATTTTACTACTGCAAATTACAGTGCATTAATAGGTAGACCTTTACATTAACAAGGTGTTATTTTTGCTGCTTCATTCATTCAAATATGAATTGATTCATACTAAGTTCAATCTCTCCATGCTGTTTCCAAAGAAATGTACTATAAGATTATAAAATACTTGAATATTGTCTATATTCATAAAATCCTAAAATATTTAGACAGCTCAACTTATTTAAGCCTATAAATTTTATATAAATTACAAAGTTAACAAAATATGCATTAATTAACACAAAACTAACTTTGTGCCAACAATCAGAGCCCTGGGCTACTGTTCCTGTAAGCCCATTCCAAAGTTTTCCCGCGTAACCAGAGTCCTAATGGAAGATTGTTTGATTGGACTGTGGGAAAAAAATCCAAGGTTGTGAAATCCTCATGACTCCTTTCAGAAGGCTGTGCCTCTGCAAAAGAGGAATAACATATGTTAATAATAATCTGCTGTAATTTTAATTTTTAAAAAAAATGTATTATTGTTTTTCCCCAAAGCAGCTTTGTTGTTTAATTTCTTGTTGACAGTATTGCATGGCAG
Source organism: Poeciliopsis prolifica (assembly GCF_027474105.1). Classification (NCBI taxonomy): domain Eukaryota; kingdom Metazoa; phylum Chordata; class Actinopteri; order Cyprinodontiformes; family Poeciliidae; genus Poeciliopsis; species Poeciliopsis prolifica. Next base: position 14,480,891 of record NW_026562385.1, on the reverse strand, counting down.
CAGCAGCAGCGGCCCGGGGGTGGAGCGTTCATAAAGGTTGAGGGTAAAATAAAAAAACCACAACCTGCACATTTTAACTCATAGATTAATTATTGGGCATGCAGATATACTTCCTACATGATGCTTTTATTGGGAATAGGTGAGGTGCTATTTGTTGTTTTATCACAATGCTCGATTAAGGTACAGACAACCACCTTTGTGTTAAGATTAGTAAATGTCTTAAAGTTGTTATAAGCTTTGTGAGATGGAAACTACGCTGTGATCCTGGTGTTTGTTTCACGTTGGAGGGAGTTTGTTCACCTTTCATCTGTTCCAAATCCAGATGATTACAGTAAAACCTCTCATTTATTTGGTTTCCAACATAAAAAGGGACATGTCATTCAAAGCTTTACCTGAAACTGTAGCAAACATCATTTTGTCCTGGAGTATAAAACAATCAGTTTTCTTATATGACAATGTTGTCAACATATTATCACCATTTTTAGGGGGTCACAATGTATATACTCAAATCTTGCAAAAGACAATCAAATTAGGCACATTCTCAGCTTTTTATTTTAGAACAAGATGGAGTTTTATGACCCCCCAAAGCTCTATCAAAATGTTCAAATTTCTAAGTGCTGCTTTTTGTTTTTTTGTTTTTTAAGCGGCGTCATTTTTATCTTAAAACCTACAATTCACATATCCAATTTTCACATTTAAAAAAAAAATAAACATCAATAAAACATTTCTAGAAAAAAAAATTGTCCTGTGACTTTTGTGAAATCCAGATTTAATTCCGTCCATCCATTTTCTTCCGCTTATCCGGGGTCGGGTCCCGGGGGCAAGCAGCCTCAGGAGGGGGGCCCAGACTTCCCTCTCCCCAGCCACTTCTTCCAGCTATTCTGGGGGAACCCCAAAGCGTTCCCAGGCCAACCGAGGCATAGTCCCTCCAGCGTGTCCTGGGACTTTCCCGGGTGCTACTGATACAGCGCCCGCTTCACGGCAGATGCTGCGCCAATCTGCCTGTCGATCTCCCACTTTCTTCTTCCCTCATTCGTGAACAAGATCTCGAGATATTTGAACTCCTCCACTTGAGACAGGACATCCTCCCCGACCTGGAGAAGACACTCGACCCTTTTCTGGCTCAAGACCATGGCCTCGGACTTGGTCCTCATCCCGGCCGCTTCACACTTGGCTGCGAACTACTCCAGTGAGAGCTGCAGATCACGTCCTGATGAATCCAACAGGACCACGTCATCCGCAAAAAGCAGAGAGGCGATCCTAAGGCCACCAAAACACCCTCAACACCTTGGCTGGGCCTAGAAATTCTGTCCATCAAAGTAATGAACAGAATCGGTGACAAAGGGCAGCTCTGGCAGAGTCCAACTCTCTCTGGAAACAAGCCCAACTTATTGCCGGCAATGCGGACCAGACTCTGACACCAGTCATACAGGGACCTGACAGCCTGTATCGAAGGGCCCGGAACCCCACACTCCTGGAGAACCCCCCACAGGGCTCCCCAAGGGACATGGTCGAACACCTTCTCCAAGTCCACAAAACACATATGGACCTGTTGGGCGAACTACCATGCAGCCTCCTGGACCCTGCTGAGGGTGTAGATTTGGTCCAGTGTTCCACGACCAGGACAAAAACCACACTGCTCTTCCTGAATCCGAGGTTTGACTATCCAACAGACCCTCCTCTCCAGGACCCCTGAATAGACCTTGCCAGGGAGGCTTAAGAGTGTAACCCTCCTGTAATTGAAGCACACCCTCCAGTCCCCCTTTTTAAACAGGGGGACCACCACCATAGTCTGCCAATCCAGGGGAACTGCCCCCGATGTCCATGCGGTATTGCAGAATTGCATCAACCAACACAACCCTACAACATCCAGAACTCCAGGCAAATCTCCTCCACCCCTGGGGCCCTGCCACTGAGGAGCTTTTTAATCACTTCGGCGACCTCGTCCCCAGAGATTGGATAGCCTGACCCAGAGTCCCCACTGTCAGCTTCCTCAATGGAAGGTATGTTGGTGGGATTGAGGAGGTCTTCAAAATATTCTGCCCAAATAGTGTTAGTGCTGCACTCCTTCCTCCTCCCGAGTCGCCGGATGGCGGACCAGAATCGCCTCGAAGCCGTGCGGAAGTCTTTTTCCATGGCCTCTCCGAACTCCTCTCAACTGAGGGAGTTTTTTGCCACACCCGAGTTTTTAGGGTGTGGCAGTTGTTTTGGGCAGAAACTGCCCCAAACTGCAGGACAACAGTTTTGGGCAGCCCAAAAACTCAGGTTTTTGCTGAGGCAAAAACCCGAGTGGGTAGTGGTTGTGGGAGGAGCCGCATGCCGCTTCACCCACCAGTACCCATCAACTGCTTTCGGAGTCCCAGAGGCCAAAATCATCTGCTAGGACTCCGTTAGCCTAACAGCATCCCTCACCGAAGGTGTCCACTGTTGAAATAATATTTTAAATTAGCACAATACTGCACAGGATAGTTCTGATACATATGAAATATACCATAGAAAGTTAAAGTACACTCTACATTCACATAAATTTAGATAAAGATCCAAACTAAAACAACTGCTGAATCTCTGAACTTATATAAATTCTTAGGGAGGATTCTACAGAACAGGCCTAGAATCTCTTTAGAGAGAGTCTGTCTGCCAGGCAATTAACAAATTCCTTAGCATGGTTCAAAAGTTCACTAGGATCTTAAAACTTTTTATAAATAATTTTATCTATATTAGAATTAACTATATTTCTTTAAGCATGTTTTAATTAGTTACTTATTAGATCCAAACTTATAGTCATTATTTAGCATTACATTGTGTGCAAGCTTGGTTAAAAATACAAACTACTTTCTTGTGGAACATTTTGAGGCACAGATAGCGCTGCAGCTGCAATCATATATCAAACTGGACAGCGGCTGATACGAGAAGGGTTTGCCGTATATCTGCTTTTGGGGCTTTAGCAGGAGGTAATAAAATTAACATTGAGACAGCCCACACAAAGGAAAAGAACACACCTCCTAATACATACATTTAAATGAGGAGAATATGCAGTCTATAAAAATGGTTTGTTTCACAGCAGAAGTTGGAATCTCTTTGTGCTGAGAGAGTTTCCCGGAGGATGCATCTTCTGTTATTCTTTTGTCTTTTTTACTCAGTTCTTTGTCTCTGTTTTGTAATGTCTTGGACTTTTGATATTCTAGGTGAGATGATTATTGTAACATTCTTCTTGCATTGATTTTCTCTGGATAAAACTCTGAATATCTGAAGTCTGACGTCGTATGATTGCTCTTTTCTCTCTGCACACTTACACAGACACAGGAATTCGGGACAAAGAATTAATTAAAGAGCTAAATCAAGTTCTTCATCTTTTTAATTCTTAACACCACCAACGGGTTCGATGGTTGCCGCCACAACAGGCACAGACAACCTTGCGGCCACAGCCCCTGTGAGCCGCCTCGACAATAGAGTCACGGAACATGGTCTACTCGGACTCAATGTCCCCCACGTTCCCTGGAATGTGTTCAAAGCTCTGCCAGAGATGGGAGTTAAAGCTCTGTCTCGCAGGGGATTCTGCCAGACGTTCCCAGCAGACCCTCACAACACTTTTGGGCCTGCCAGGTGTGACCAGCATCCTCCCCCACCACCAGAGCCAACTCACCACCAGGTAGTGGTCAGTGGACAGCCCCACACCTCTCTTCACCCAGGTGTCCAAGACATACAGCCACAAATCCGATAAAATGATGACAAAGTCAATCATTGAACTGTGGCCTAGAGTGTCCTGGTGCCAAGTGCACATATGGACACCCTTATGCCTGAACATGGTGTTCGCTATGGACAATCAGTGATGAGCACAGAAGTCCAACAACAGAACACTACTTGAGTTGAGATCGGGGGGAGCGCTCCTCCCAACCACGCCCTTCCAAGTCTCACTGTCATTGCACACGAGCAGTGAAGTCCCCCAGCAGAACGAGGGAGTCCCCAGTAGGGACAGTACCCCCTCCAAGGACTCCAAGAACTGTTGTTCTGCCAATAAGCACAGACAACAGTCAGAACCCGTCCCCCACCTGTAAGCGGAGAGGGGCTATACTCTCGTCCACTGAGGTAAACTCCAACGTACAGGTGCTGAGATGGGGAGTAACAAGTATGCCCACTCCTGCCCGACGCCTCTCACCACGGGCAACTCCAGAGTGGAAGTGCGTCCAGCCCCTCTGAAGAGACTAGTTCCAGAACCAGAGCCATACGTCCAGGCGAGACAGACTATTTCTAGCCAGAACCTCTCAACCTCACACACCAGCTCCAGCTCTTTCCCCACCAAAGAGGTGACATTCCACGTCCCAAGAGACAGCTTTTCTGCAACCGAGGATCGGACCGCCAGGGCCCTCTCCCTCGGCTGACACCCATCTCATGTTGCACCCGACTTCATGGGTAAAAGCCCGGCCACCAGACGCTCGCATCGTGCCCTCCCTCCAAGCCTGGCTCCACAGTGGGGCCCCAGTGATCCGCGTACGGGCGAGGGAACACCAAGTCCAAAGGTATTTCTCGTCATAGGGGTCTTTAGGCTACACTTTGTCTGGTCCCTCACCTAGGACTTGTCTGCCTTGGGTGACCCTACTAGGGTCACCCAAGGATCATTAGGGCACTCAAACTCCTCCACCACGATAAGGTGGCAGCCCAAGGAGAAGCCAAATTTAATTGGAAAAAGTGAAATTGGTAAAATGTTAAGTAAACCATCAAGTTATTAACTTTGCTCAGGATGAGAAATTGCTGCAACAGCAGAAAATGCAAAAATGGGTAGTAGTATGAGAACGAAGCAGAGTGAAGAAAAATGATCTTGTCCTCCAGCAGCCTAAATCTATTGCAGCAGAATTACAGAGATAGTACTGTTCTCTTTACTGCCATTGCACTACTCCCATTCAGTTCAATTGAAGCTTATTTATAAAGCACTTAAAAAAAAACAACACACTTCACCAAAGTCCTGTTCACCACAACCAGAATCAAAAACAAACTATACAATAACAACTGCAAAACCCAATATTTCAAGCTGAGTTAACAGCCAGTGAGGACCAGAAGTTTTAAAATGAGACTGCAAATGAGAACTTCCTCTTCCTCTTCAATTTCAGAACAACTAACAAAATCTGATTTGCTTACCTGGGAGAGAGTGAGGGAATATATGGGTGAAACAGAACAGACAGATACCAGGACAAGGCCACTAGCTACATATAAACTTCTAGTCCACAGTTTAGCATACTTTAACAAAACATAGTTATCAGCTGAGACACAAAACTATGTTGTGTCTTTGTTGAGGTTCTTGGTTGATGGGTCTGAATGTAAAGACTACTCTGCAGAGGGTGGATAAGACTGCACAGCAGATTTCCTCCAGCATGTATAAGGAATTTCTTATCCTTATAAAGGATTATTTAACCCCCCCATACCCCATCGCTTTTTAACAATCAGCGATTAATTAATCAGTCGCATACTAAATTACATTGAGTAATTCTGACCATTAATATTTTTTGAACAGCAAAGACATGATCAATCATTTTAATGATGGTTTTGGGTTGTGTGTGGTTTTTAATTTCAGTTTTATTTTAGTTGTGTTTTTATGTTGAATATTTAAAATGTTTTTCAGTTTCATTGTTAACCATTTACAAAATGTAAGTTTATTGGTCACTGAAAGGGCAAAATTGATTTATCTCAATAACTACTGGGACAATTATATTGTACAGCAAAGTTTTGACAGGCCTGCTGTACTCCCAACCCTTTTGTGTTGAGAATGAAGTGACTTCTCTGCAACATAACCTGATGGTTTATTGTGTCATGCTGACTCAGTTTGAGCAGAGCTCACCAGAAGAACTGATTCTGTCTTTTCTTTAGTTTTTTGGCTCAGTTCCCTATGTAGCCAGTGAGTAAACAGATACAGACAAGCACCCAGACTTGTTTTGCCTTCAGTTGACATGTTACAGAACAGGTTTGTGGCCATCCCAACCCGCAGTATCGAGCAAGCTCAGTGTCAGGCTTCCTGGGTCCTCCCATTTTGCTGAAAGTCTGAAGTGTTAATGGATTTTTTTACTATTTAAGGGTTTGAAGAATGGGTCACTCTGACGGTCGGAGGTGCAGTCCTGTGGGGCAGGTGAGTGCTCCTTTCATTTGTGTCGTACTCTGCCGATCTCAGACCTTAGGAGTTCACCCTAAATAGTCCAGGTTTTCCCGTTTCTCTTCTAGGTGTTTTCCTTGATGGCAGTATTGCATTGGATAGTGTTGCTGTCCCTGCTGCAGACAGGCCAATGTTATGTTCGTAACCAACAAGCACCAGGTAAATAACTCTTCCTCTCACAGCAAACAAACACCACCATCTATAAAAGGAAAACTTCTTGAGTGAAGAATCAGAAATATAATACTTCTCATGACTGTATGAGATTGTGATCTTGCTATTCAAAGTGGGATGACTGTTGAAACTCAATGAAGATTAGCTGATGACATCAGATAGAACCTGACTGCTCTGTGAATTTCCTTATGAAAAATAAATATACTAAGAATATAAAATTTTAGCATACTTGGAAACACTTGAAGCTTGAATCATCACTTCCTTAATCCTTAAACTATACTTCAGGTTTAAGGATTATTTAACTTGAAATATGTTATTTTTGGAACAACTAATTTTGTAATTTTGTGTATTCTAATTGTAACTATATTGTTGAAAATTGCAATTTAAAGTGTTCTAAGTGTACTATGACACACTATTTGGATCTTTTGGTTGAATACTTTTAGTATACAACTAAAGTTTTACTTTGTACACTTTAAGCATATGTCTTATTTTTATTATGTAATAATAACTTGCTTGATAAGTGTACAATTTTTGTGAGCAAATTACATATAAAAAATATTTAGAGTATTTAGAATGTCTTCTAAATTTATAAGCATCAGATATTTTATATGTTAGTACTGTGATCACAATAACTTTTGGTTTATTATAATTGCTAATGAAGTACACCGTTAGTTACTTATCAATGTCTTTCATTATTCTGCTTTTCCACTTTGTTTGTTACATGCTTCATACACATGTACAGCACTGTAAACATATCAAGCTACCAGTATTCAGAAGAATGAATAGCAGCACACTTTCAACTGAAAAAAAACTTTGTATATGTGTGACTTCCTCCCCAATACACAGCACACAGCAGAGACCAGTTGGGTAAATTTCTGTAATGAGTGTTAACAATAACAAAAACACAGTAAGCCTCTCTACTGGTTCGCCAACTCTGGGTACACAGTAGAGTTTCTGACAGACTGTGTCCTACAATAATCACTACAAATGCATTTTTATAACAGGTGATCGTATAGTGGATTTTCATTAATATCAAAACTTTCAAATAAAATTCATACAATACTTCTCTTATAAATCAATAAAATCAGGAAAATAAACATAGGCAGCAGTCAAATTTAACTAACTAACTATCCAACAGTAACTTCCAACTGAAACAGAGAACAAACAAACTGACAGACAGGCAAACACAACAACTGACAACATAATAAACACACTGACAAACTTAACTGAAAAATAACCGACAACACAACCAACAACATAAATTTCTGACATTTAACATAATATAATTAGCCTACCTGTAATGAGTGTTAACAATAACAAAAACACAGTAAGCCTCTCTACTGGTTCGCCAACTCTGGGTACTGCAACAAAACTCCACATTAGTCTCAGAACACAACCACCACTATTGTTCAGAAAGGAACTGGACCCGATGACCCACCACAGTAGAGTTTCTGACAGACTGTGTGGAATCTGCAGTTCTTCCTCCTTTTATAGGCAACCAGTAGGGGGCGCCAAAAGAAAAAAACTCATCACAGGACAACCATAAAACCCATACTAGCAGAATTTAAACTGAACCATTTCAACTATGTTACATATGCAGTACCAAATATTCACATTTTTAAGAGTAAATTGCCAATATACTATCAGAGAATTATACAAATTGTTAATATAGTAAAAGTTTACAGATAACATGCTTATGAAAATTAGCACCATAATGAAATAAGTACACTTTAGAGATATGTGGAAAATATTTCACCAAGGACAGACTATTGTCTTGATATGCAATGTCACAGTATTTCAGTATTACTGAAGACAAACATGTTATAACTGTTCTTAGGAACAGGAATGATTGTTATAATAATAATCATAGAAATTACAATTCAACTGATAAAATAACTACTTCTAAAACAAACATAAGTTTGTTTATATATGAATTGGACTGTTTATTATTAAACAAAGTTAATTAGCATTTTGAAGCAAACTTATCAGCAGCTAGCAACACATTAGCACCCTTCATCCCTTCTGGCTCCTTTCGTGACCCAAATTTCATTTCCATCCAGTTCTTGTTCTGTTGTGTTATCTTTTAACTCTGACTAAGATGTCACCAGCTTGAATTCACTTCCTGTATTGACCAATATAGGTTCCTAATTAATGAAGCTATAAGCTTGATGCTCTCTGTCTTTCCCCTTCAATTCAATTGATGACAAAAAAAAAAAAAACTGACTGAATCCTCTTAACAGGTTAAATTGTTTACTTTAGAAATAAAAACCATACAAAATGTTACATTCCACACTAATAAAGAGTAAATAAAAAAGAGAGAGGTCAAAAAACTGTGTGTCTCCACTCCAACTGCCCAACTTTCTATGTTTAGCCACCCCCAAATCTTCAACTGTAACTGGATATGCAAATCCACAAGAAGACCCCAGAAAACTGAATTTAGGCTTCTACATTACCGGCCTCTAATTGCTATCAATATTCTTGAAACAATTACAAAAATAATAGTTTAAAAATGAACAAGAAAAGCTTAAATTATCAAAAAAAAAATCAAGTCCAAGTCTGTCACATGTATCTCCACTGTGCTGTGATGTTTCGGGGTGTTCCAGAATGGCAGAGATCCTATTGGAGACAAAAGTCTTTAACCTAGTGCTTTCACTCTTGAGGTACTTTAGCACAGCCATGCTATCAGTCCAAAAGACCGATTTAGCAAGCTCCAGATCCAGCTCCTTTCGTAGCAGTGTGTCCATCTTTGTTGCAACTGTGGCAGCCGTCAATTCCATTCTTGGGATTGTTGGTGACTTTAAAGGTGCAACCCTGGTCTTGGCCATGATCAATATGCATTGAATTTCACCAGTTTCAGAGTGCAGCAGCAAGTAACTTGCTGTTCCATAGGCATCTTCACTTGCATCAGCAAAGTGATGAAGCTGTGCGTAGACTGACACACAAAACTGACCAATGTCCTTTCCATCGGCAGATGGTCTTCATCTAAGTCCAGAAGTTTAAATCCTTGTGCCTTTTCCTCGTCTGGAATTTAACTGAGCATCTTTCTGCTTTTACTTGACCATTTAAGTCAGTCCAAATCCTCCTTTTTCCAACTTGCTTCTTAACTCAGAACGTAGTGTGATGGCTTTGCACATGTACAGCATGGCTTTGTAAAAATTTTTGGAACTGTTTTGAACTGTTTCCTCCATAAACACATCTGCAAAATATTTTGCACACCTTTGAAGTGCGTAAGTAGCAACACCTGGTGATGATGTTAAACCAAAAATGTGCACTAACATCTTGTGTTCGACCAGATCCAGGTCATGTCCTTTGAAAACCTCTTGCGTAAATTCAGTGCACGTTGTTCTGTAACTGCTCTGTTGTTTGGCATCTTTATATATGTCTCCTTCACTGGGAGGCAAATGCTATAATGACCATCTTCCAATTTTACAGATTGAGACACCATTCTCATAAACTGATGATCATTCTTGGACATCTCCATGGCTTCCTTTTGTCCAGCATCAGGAAAGTCCTGCTTTAACTGCAGTTGCCAGGGTTCCTCTAGTTTAGCCACAGAGATTCGATTTGCAGTAATTCCTGTCAATGTGTCACTCATCGGGTCCATTTTGCCTCTAAGCGGTCCATTCACTGTCCAGCCCAAGATTGTCTTTACTGCATATGGTCCTTTGTTCACACTGTTAATCACTTGCAATGGTTCCATAACTTTGGGAACATTTGCTCCAATAAGCAATCCAACAAAAGATCTGGAAGAAGTGATGCCTTATGGTTCTTCACCAGGCACTCTGTGAAATGGGCTTGTTGTGAGATAGCTTGGGAAAGCCCATCCACCACTGGGCCATGCTGATCTTTAGGTTCAACTTCTGATGGAGATGTAGTCATTCGAACATTTTCAGCTGTAGCAGTGGGTTTAATGCTGGCTGGTTTTAATGTGTTCTGTGACGGTAGCTGCAATGTAGGTTTTATATCTTCTTCACTGTCTTTCTGATCAGCTTGAAAAATGCTGTTGTCTTCTTGAACGTTTTCATATTTTTGTAAAATCTCCATTTTAGCATTAGATTCAGCCAAAGCTGTTTGCGTTGCATGCATTTCTTTCTTTTCTCTTAAAGCAGCTTCAAAAATCTTTTGTTGAGCTTCAAACTCTGCTTCTTGTTGATTTTCTTCAGCCTCTAGTTGAATCTTCCTGAAAGTTTGCTCTGCATGCCACTCTGCTTCTTCTTTTTCAAACTAGTTTTTCCTGTAAAGCAGCAGCCTTTGTCTTTAAAGCAGTCCGCTCTAATTCTGCCTTTAATCTCACTGATGAAGATGATGAGACTGAGCTTCCACATTGTGATGAGGAACTATTTTTGTGTTTACTTGACCGCCGATATGTCATAGATCTACTGTCTGTAGGTGTTATCTGTTTGTCACACTCCTCAGCCTGCTCAGCTCGATTCAAAATGTCTTTCATCTATCCTTCACAGCACCAAAAGAAGTCATCCATAGCATCATGCTTCGGTTTGAACCAGTCCTTTTGATCTTTCATATGTTCTTCATCATCCATAACTTTCTGCAGACTAGAATTGAGCTCTTTGAACTCTTCTTGCAAGCCACTAAAATCCACACGAAGCTTATTTTTTACAGCATCAATGTTCACGTCATTAACTGTTCAATTTGCTTCTTCAAGCTTGACACGTAGGCTAGCTTGAACCTGCAGCCTTCTTGGTAATTTTTACTGTTCAAGAAGGCCCCAGAAACTGAATTTAGGCTTTTACAACCAATATAATTAAAGCCATTAATGAATTAAATGTTATTTTTATTTGGAGGAATAAAAATCACTATTCATGAAAAGGTTACCTGATTAACCCATAAAACTCGTGAAGAAGGAGGAGGAAATGCAATCTACTTTAAATTATGAATTGTATTTTTAAATAAAATTGGCAACAGCCCATACTTTTGAGTACCATTCTTAAATAAAAATAGATTTTCTATCAATCAGAATGTACCTGTTTATCCACACTGGAATATTATGTGACACAAATATTATTAATAAAAATGAGTTTTCATTAAAGAAGAACCTGCTTATGAAAATCTGTTGTTTCAATGACAATCAGCTCAGCTCAAAATTGTACCACAAGAGGAAATCCTCCTGTCTTATTAAAACATCAAAATGTGTATATATTTTTGAGTTCCAGAAAGATTTATGTCAGCTTCTTAAATAAATAATAATAAAGTTTTATTGGCCTGCTAAAATTGCTTCTCTGATCACAGATGACAGTATGAAAAACATTAATTAATTACAGAGATTACCTGGATATTTCAAACGTGTTTGTCTAGATCGCCTCTGCCAGAAACTTCTATTTCTGTGTTGGGAAATTCTAATTCTATCATATGTGCCAGCATGAACTTTGATATTTGGATTGATATGCTCTTATCTATTTTTTGACTATAAAATCAGAACAACTTCAGGTTCTCTGTGAATTTTTTAATCCCAAAGGAGTGAAACCACCACTATTTTCCTGTTTGATAAACTCTTGATTCTGTTTAAGCACGTTGAGAATCGGAGTCCTTCAATCCTACATTTGGAATGAAAGTTCTGTGGATTTTTTCTACCACATGCCGAAAGTTTACTCCTAAAAACACCCCAAGGTGGTTTGACAATGCATGATGAGTTGCGTTCCTACAAAGTTCCCCAAAATTATTCAGTTAAAACCTCGCAAGAATTGGACCTACACTCGTGAACAACACTGCAGCCTGTTACAGTCTGGTTTCTTTCACTGCTCTGAAAAATGACTTGATTCCTGCAGGAGATTCAGTGTTTTTGGATGCAGAGTCAGCAACATCCTTCATGTCTCGCTCCTTGCTCGCTAACTACTGGGACTTTGAGCTGGTGATGCAGGGCGACCTGAAGAGGGAATGCGAAGATGAAACGTGCAACTATGAGGAGGCCAGAGAAGTTTTTGAAGATGATGAAAAGACAGTAAGGATTCTGAGAGTTCATTCAGATGTTATGCCTGAAACAAATCAATTATGTACAGATGAGTAATGTTTTGAAAATACTACCTGTCTTCACAAAAGACATCATAAACATTTGTGCATTTTACCATGCTACAGCCACAACTCTCATTCCATCATCTCAAAATGGAGAGATGACGGACGACTTGATGTGCTCTGCTTAGATTAGACCATTGCAGAACTTATTTGCTTACATAGAAATATAAATATTTTAAATACAACATATGAAGGGTGAATGACGGCTTCATGTCATGGAGTTTCTTTTGTTCGGCAGCACAATATGAGGAGGTTTTCATGGAAGAAAGCCTATTGAGGCCTGAATACAAAGTATGTTGGAGGGCTAATGGTGCATGTTACTGCAAATGGTGTTAACAGCATCATACGTGGGATTTTTTTCAGTAGCCTTTTTGTTTGCTGGTCTGTGGCCCTGAACATTGTTGTCATTAACCATGAACACAAAGTGACAATTTCAGTCTCCTACATGGTAAATATTGCAAAGATATGTTGCTATGACGACAGTAAACAATGAATTTAAATAAATTTTTTTTATGATCAAGTGGCAGTGTCATTCTCGAAGCACTCTTGGAAAAGTAAAGGATACATGCAAAACTGTGAATTTAACCAAAAAATCTTTATCAAAGAAAAAGAAAAAATGAATACCAAAAATAAAGATCCAAAATCTTTTCACAATTTCATTTCCTTCCTTTCTTTTTTCCAAAAAGAAAAAGAAAAAAAAAAACATGGCACACACAGTCAAAAATTTTATTGATCTGTGCTACAAATGTAAAATATGTCAAATTTAAAGAAAAATAAGTTGAGGTTTATGGCTATGAGATGAGAAATATGAAAAATGCTTAGAAAGGGTATTTGTACATAACTTGAAATGTGGAAGACATGTTCACATTGATTCAATCCTCTGAAACCTCCAGAAACCCTGTAAAGGGACTGAAGACCACTGTTTCCATAAATGAATGGAAAATATTTTAAAGAGAATACTATCAGAGGTCACTTTATTGACCGGTTGTTTTCTTCTTTTTTTTCAGAGAGAGTTTTGGAGTACATATGATAAGAAACCAGGTTAGAAAAATCTTCATCTTCATTCTTTTATGCATGGCTTTAGGTTGGAGTCACCCAAAGTGCATTTATAACATTTAATGTTATAAAGAAAAGGGAAGAGGGAAGTTGTGGAGGGGTTGTGTATGTCTTAGTGCACTGAAAGAAACAACACACTTCTGGAAGAGTTCATAATGTACAAATTCAGTTTAATTCAGAATAAAACAGGTCCTATTCATTTCAGATACATATATTATTGTGTCAGTTAACCTTTGAAGTTTTCAAAGCTATGACATCAAATCAGTTTTCCCTTGTTGTTTTGTGAAGTAGCAATTATTATTTATACAATCGTCGGATTCTTGAATCTTATTGCTAAGTTTACTGGCTTTTAGCAAATAAAAATCATTTTGGTAATTTCCAATTGACCTCAAATAATTCGGTCATGTTTGGTCTAATTTAACTTCTGCCTGTAAAAAAAGTGTCTTTTTGTTCAGTGTCTGTAAACATCTGGTTTCAACTTTATATGTAAGACAATAGTGACAAATTCAATGCAAATTAGAAGCTAGCAACATTGGAAAAATGTGTTGCAAATGCAAAATAAGACAGAAAATAGTGTTATTAAAGCTTAATAAATTTCTAGCTAAACAAATTAAAACTTTGAGAAAAAACTAAAACACAAAATAAAAACACAAAACAGGTTTCTAGAAACCAAGACCAGTGCCATTAAAATCAAAGTCAGAAACCAGGATGAAAACAATACATGTAGTAAAACAATGAATTGAATATTCCCAATTTCCAGAAAATCATTTCAATTTTGCTTCTCTGTTGAAAAAAAAAAAACTTAAATGAAGGACCAAATCAATTGTTTAGCATTTTGGAAAACTGCATAATTATTCTTGAAATAACTTTTGTTGAATTATTGGTAAAAAGCAATACATTTTAACCTCATCTTCAAAACCATCAGTCAACTGTCTGCAAGTTATGAATTTCAGGGAGTTTTTTGTTGCCAGCAAATAAAACTATTATTAGAAGTGAGAATTCACTTTAAAAGATAAGTTATGACAGCAGATCAGCTCAATAGAGTGCAGACAAATTTTGTTTTTATTGTTTTTAACAAACATTTTATTCTAGGAGATCCAAATTCCTCCAATTTGGATGTTTCTGGGTTGGTGGCGGGAATCCTGGCCATCGTAGTGACTGCTGTTATTGCCACAGTCCTTGGAGTCTACTGCTACAAAAACAAGAAGAAACCCAGGACAAGGTCTGGCTGGTATGTTTACGTCAAAGTGCAAGATTTTACTGAAAAATCAGAACAAATCATCAATGTAAAAGGTACATTTTAAACACAGTTGACCCTAAAGCAGTGGTCTCAAACAGCGTTCCTGGAGGGACACAATCCTGAAACTGCTAGATGTACCCCTTGAATTAAATGGTAGCCACACAGGTACACCTACTAGAAGGAAACAAATGCACCCAGTATAACATTTTCATTCTACTAGTTGAGAAGTTGCCAAGTGCTCTTTTGCTCCAAGCATGGGCAGAAAATGATTCGCAAGCAAGCAGAAGTTTGCAAGTGGAAATTTGATCGACAAGTTCAGAGCGCAAAGAGAAAATTTTGAGAAAGGACAGTGAATCTTTGAAAGAGAGCAGTTTTGAGTACAAGGATTACAAGTTTTGAGAAGAAAGACACAAAGTCCTGCTTTCAGACAAACAATATGTGCTCTCGAATTATGACCGAAAATTTCCCCTATAGAGGAGCCATTATCTTGCTGAAAGAGACCACTGGCTCTATAAAAGGATATACACAGTCTGTAGCACACTAGTGTGGAATATCTTTCTCTGCTAAAAGAATGCACTCTGCTGTTTGGGTTTTTTAATGTGAGCTTGTCATGATTTTACCTGTTTGCAAAGCAGGCAGTGAATGTATCTGTATCAATACAGATACATTGTAGATGTAATTAGATGTAATTCAAGCTGATGTGATTGGTTTCTGAAATGAATGTATTTTTTATCCAATTTTAAAACATTCCTATCTTTCTATTACTTTGCGAGTCAGTTTCCTCAGTTCTGTACTTTTATTTTATGTCTTTGCTCTGCTCTAGTGCTCCAGTCAGAATGGAAGCAGATGGGGCCCCAGTCCCAGAGGCAGTGCCCCTGTCTGGTGTGGTGGTCCCACCTCCACCTTTACCCAGTTACAATGAAGCTTTGATCCACAGTGGACAGCATGATGCCCCTCCACCACCTTATTCAGGGTAAGTGGGTGGGGTAGTCAACGTGTACGGATGTCCAATATGTTCAATACATGCTTCTAGTGGAATGGACTTTGGAGGTCAAGTGAAAAATCTTTGCCTTCTCAAACTATTCCTGAAGCATTTTTTACTTGGTGGCAAGTTTCCTATAAGGTTTCTTTAAAGGGATGTACACATAGTAACAAACTCATGGAAGGAACCCAAGGTTCAGTAAAACAAACGATCACACTCTCCCCACTGGATGGACCTTTTTATCATCGTGCATCATGTTCCTAGTGAATTATGCACTCACACCCTGGAATCCTTCTGATGTTGAAGAAAATGTAATTCACTGGGCCAACTGCCTTCTTCCATTGTTCTGAGGACAAGTCGGCATGAACACAAACTGGACGCTGCTAAGGCACATGTAACTGGGTCTATATACATGCAATAGATTGTAATGATGTTATGCATAATTGTATGATGCATTTGACAGAAGGTTTGTGTTGTATTCTGCGGGTCTTACATCACCTCATCACTTTCTAACATGTCACAGCCCTACTGTCTTTTATGCCGACACTTGGCTGCTACGTATTCTATAATTATACTTCCTATCTCTGACCACAGGGGGGCGCCAATCGGAACCCGCTGAACCAGGAGACGACTAATGAGAAAGGTGGCCCTTTTGGGAGCGTCTTTTTTCTGTGCCTGATGTGTAATTGAGAGAACTTTATGCCTTCGGTTTTCTGTTGTTTGTTTTGTCACGATGAATGCGTATTTATGGTAAAACACATTCACCCCATGATGCTCACACCTGGTTAAACAATGTGCACACATGGGATTCATGTGCTTATTTTTGAGGTGGGTGGGGTTCACTTTTGGTAGTTCTGCTGTTCACCCCAAGATGAGTTATGAAAAAGAACTAAAAAAAGTTGACATTATTTTTACACAGTGTGATGTTTTATAAAAATAAATGTAGAAGACACGTGGCCAGGTGTTTTGAATTTGTCCCACATATACACCTAAATGTTGAGAGTCCTTGAATCTCTACATGTGATGGCTCTGAGACTTGATATTGCCTCACAAGGATGTAAATCTACAGTCTTCTAAAACATATTAGACACTTATTTGTGTGTTACACAGATAATGGTGAACGCCAAGATCAGTCATTTCATCTTAGAAAAATGGCGTCTTGTGAACAAAATGAGGGAAAATAGCTTCAGTGTACTTGCGAGGCAGCAGCTGTGCGACTGAATCCAGACTCTGGCTCATCAAAGTAGTTGAAGAACACGCAGCATCTGCTCTGTGGCCCATCAACTCAATACAACAGACAATAGACAGGGAAATATATGAGAAGAGAGGCGAGGGGAGGAGGTGTTCCTGGCTGCTGTGTCTCTCCTCTTTCTCCCCTCATTCCTCCGAGTCTACAGGCTCGTCAAGCAAAGAAATAAACAGAATCGAGCGCTGAGGAGAGAGGACGGTCCTCCTTTTCTCCCCCTCTCCTCCCTGTCTCGTTCTCTCTCTCCCTCTCTCTCTCTCGCGCGCTATCTGTCCATCTTCATCCAGCCTGTTCTTTTCATGGAGAGGAATTATTCCACAGCAGGATTTGGAGACCTACGGGCAGGGACGGGATGGAGTTACGACAGATCGGCAAAAGCAAGGTAAGGGTGTGGGGGTGGGAAGGAGGGGAGGCTCAACTGAAACAATGCCGGTGAACAGAGCTGCCTGCGCCGCTGTATTCAGCCACAGAGGCATGAAACTGCTGGTGCTTCATGGCCATCAGTCTCAGGTACAGCAAGCAGTATTGTCATCCAGGAAAGGGGAGGGGTGTCGGGGGCTGTCTCTAACTAAAATGCATGGAATGTGTTGGAAGGTTAATAGTGATATGAAAACCAAGGAGAGGATAAATATGAAGGGGGATGGGTAGTTGCACGGAGAGACTAATAAAAATAAGAGAAATGACTTGCAGGTCTTAACACTGCATTGTGTCCGCTGCACCTTTGTCTTGCTTATTGGCTCCACCAGTGCGTGACAGGTCTCCCCGGGTGCTGAACCGGAACGGCACTTAATTAGATATGTTCGAAATTAAAACAGATTTACTGTCAGCAGCCATCAGGCAAAATGATGCAAGTGACAAGTGAAAAAGAGACTCCTCTGTTTCCGATCAGAGTGGAGAACAAAAGTTCCCTGTCTGCTCGAGCCGTGTACCTGCCGAGGTGCGCGGAGCGGTTCGAGCTTAATCAACTGACTCAACTGGAACAAAAGGGTGGGAACGTTATTTCCTTATCGGTAAACAATACTTTAGAGTAATGTCACATGACAGACGACGTTGCCCGGATATCACGCCGTTTAATTCTCCGCGGTAGGGCTAACAGGAACCGAAACTATTAACATCGTGGAAGTCCACTATGTTAATAGTTTCGGCTCCTGTGCTCAGGACGTTTCCCACGTTAGGAGGCTGGAGACCTGTCCGTTAACTATACGTCATGTTTTATCAAGTTCACGGAAGACTTTGTGCGAATGTGTCTGTAAGTTGGGGGGAGGAAAATCAAACGCAGCGTCCTTTCACGTCCACACTGTCTTGAAAGGGCGGCCTGAGAGTGACGTTAAAGTTAGCATAGCTCGCTGTTAGCTTTTGTCCACATTAGCGGTCGCCTTGACAACCACGTCAGTCTGTCGTCTCGTCATGCAAGGTGATTAGAGTGAATTAGAGGTTGAAATGATTACACATAGCCTATTGAACCAAGACCAGTGTATATTATTTAATAATTAAATGAATAAATCCATATTTTGTATGGCTCTGTCAGTGATTTCAAGGGAAAACATTTTCAACAGACAAACAACAAGAATTTTTATTGTTTTGAAAAACAAATATGTTTCTTAATATAATACTCTCTCTCTCTCTCTCTAATATATATATATATATATATATATATATATATATATATATATATATATATATATATATATATATATATATATATATATATAGTATCACTTCCACCTCTTCTTCTTTTATGGCAATTAAGAGTTCGTCGCACTGCTGGTGTGAAGTCAGCTTTAATGAAACTCTTTAAAGACGTTCTTATTACAGCTTCAGTTTCCCTGACACCAACACCACCGTCGAACTAAAACACAACGTAAACTTAGTGAGATGGTGTCAAGAATACAATATCGATATAAAATAACATAAAACATATAAACATACCTCGCTGGCTAACCCTTCCTTTTGAGGTAGAAATGAGGTCATTCAGTAATTCTTACACTTAAATCATGTTTCTTCATCTGCTTGCCAACGCGATGGTGTTATATCGCAAGCGTCTCTGGTAACCTGGTAACCAGACGCTTCTACATCTACTTCCTACCTTAAACCTTCAAAATAAGAGTCTTAACAAAAATTATAAATAATACAAAATAAAACCTGTAAATTAAAACTTTGGCAGTAAAATATAGTATATATATACTACTCAAAAAATAAAGGGAACACTCAAACAACACAATATAACTGCAAGTAAATCAAACTTCTGTGAAATCAAACTGTCCACTTAGAAATCAACACTGATTGACAATCAATATCACCTGCTGTTGTGCAAATGGAATAGACAACAGGTGGAAATTATTTTCATATTTATTTCATTCATTCAGATCTAGGATGTGTTATGTGAGTGTTCCCTTTATTTTTTTGTGCAGTGTATATATATGTATATTAACTTGACATTAACAAAGACACAGCCGGACTGAGCATCCGGAAAGTGATGGACTAAAACTAAGTGGATGACAGACAAATTCTGGGGTTTATGTCTGCTTATTAAGCCCAAAAACCGCGACCTGCGACACATTAAATCTGCAAGCGACTTTAGAAATAAAAAACAAGCCCAAAGCCGCAATAAATGGAATTGGCGACCGAAACTCAAAATAGTTTATTTTCAGCAAGAAAATGCGCATCTCCGTCCATTGTTTCTGTCCTGCTCACAGTGTCGCATAGAAACTGCAATCACTCCCCAAGACGGTTAGAGGAAATAAAATTACAAAAGAAAATAGTCACGCAAAGTGGTTTCGATAAGTAACTGTATTCTGGCTACTGATTTGAAATAGAAACGCGTTAGATTACTCGTTACTGGAAAAAAATGGACATCACCGTCTGCCCCCAAACTGGCCTGAAACCCCCTGTTCTCAGCATCCACAAAACTTTAGCCATTTTTGAGGAGGGGGTTACCTGAAAGTTGATCTCTGCTCTGATTGCTGATGAACAATGAAGCCGCTCGAGCTTCAGTGACTTCGCGGGCTACCGTTGCATTGTGGGGGAATGTAGTGCGTGCAAAACGCCAGCGGGCGGCTGTGGCCTGCAAGCCGGTTCTAATAGTAATTAAATATCATCCTGGGGGGCCACAGATAATCTGGCCCGCGGAACTTGACTTTGACATATGTGCTGTAAGGCATTTATACATTGTCACAGATGTGGGATGGTGGGAGGTTTCTCAAGTAACAATAAACAACCAGAGTGCTGTCTATATTTCTGAATTTTATTTTCAATACAGGAGACAAACAAAGGGCACTAGTCAGGACTGCACATTTTACCATTATTTATTCATTTATTATTTTTAGTTAGTTTTTTGAGTTATTGCAGACAGCTGCCTTTATAAAAAGAGCCAGCTCTGGGTAGAATAAAAATCTACATTAAAAGAGAACAATTAATCAATAGTTAAATAATAAAAAAGAAACACTGATTCATTTGAGTATTCTGTTTGAATTTGTTATAAAATTAAATATGGCAAAATTTGCTTAATCTGTGCATGTATTTATTCTTACTTACATGTTACTGGAGGGATATTTGTAATGCATACATGGAGCCAAGTTTAGTCAATAACTATCATTGCTCAAACAGTTAATTAACTAATTTGTTTTAAAAGAAAGTTGCACAAACAATTAATTTTTATTTGTTAATATTACAAGGTGCATTGATCTGAGTAGCTTAGCGGTGAAACAATCAAACGAGCTTTTGCGATTGATTCCGCAACATTTTAATTCAATATTTGTTACAAAGTAACTCCGTTAGCGGTATTGCTACACAGCCGTTAGAAAAACAAGAGACACAGCACACGACAACTGTTCTTGCTGCCGTCTCCTAGCCACAGCGGAGGGATATTCACCCCCCTCCGCAACCACGTCGAACTGCGACACAACTCGTAAATACCACACACAATAAAACCCAAAACAGTATCAATTTACTACAACTATTTCATGAAAATGGCTTGTGCGCCACACTCTCCCCCTCAATAAAAAAAAAATGCCCTCTGACATTTAAAAGAGCATTTATCATCACCTATTGACCCCTTTACTGGAAGTAATGTTGTAAGTGAGTTACTTTACATGACATTCATATTATTATAATAGTGTCCACTACTAACAGAGGATATTGTCACTTTAGATTACAACTGTCCAGTTACAAATACTTCTAGATCTGTTCAGATCAGCTCTCTAGTGTAACAGAACCTTAATTTCAGCCACAGTTCTTTCATTCTGATAACAGTCTTTTGTCTTGAAAGCACAGTCAATGCATTGTCTTTGGAGAGTTCATACATAGTCCTTTTTCTTTTGAATGTCATTCTTGAACCTATATACATTGTGTCTTCAACTCTGTACTTCAACACCGGGAACTATCCAGGGTCGCCAAAGTTCTTTGCAGGATGGAGTCATACTTACAGGTAGTTCTTTAAAGCCTACTTCCACTGTGGTTGGCTCACCCAAGCACAATAGGTCAGCATCCTCGGACGGCGGCGCTCTCTCTTTGGATAGCTCGATGTAGGCGGTGAGACAGCTTGCGGTTTCCTCCTATTTTTTGTGGGGTAGGCCTGTGCAAAGCGAGTGTAGTGGTCCATTATAACCAGAATATACTCAAAACCCTGCTTACAGGCCTCTAGATGCAGAAAATCGACTGACACTAGTTCGAATGGACGTGTTGTCACAATGGGCATCAGTGGCACTCTGGCTGCTCTCTGTGTTCGTTTTGACTTTAGACACTCACACACTTGGGTCACAAAATGTTCTGTGTCCAACTGCATTCTGACCCAGTAAAACCTGTCTCGAATCAGATTCAGAGTCCTTTCGACCCCCAGATGACCCATCTCCTTGCACTCCCTGATCCTACAGATTCAATTCCACCCCTTTCTGTAGCTGCTCCTGATAAAGGTCCCAACCTTGATGATTCATTCCTATATTCCAAAGGACTGCGTGCCCTATTGAGAGAAGCAGAGCCATAATTGGAGTCACCAAAGACTATTTCTGCAGCGAAAGAGTGTCTTCCAGAACCTATACTGGTGAAAGCTTCTAATCGACGACCCAGAAATAGGCTCAAAAAGGACTAAAAAGACTAAGTCGAGTACATTGTCATGTCATCTTTGTCCATGAGAAGAAACTTCAGACAGTGAGAGGGATGAGGAAATGGAGCTAGTATGCCGGTTTCCTCCTGCTCAGCACAGTGGTCACCGAGCTGTCAGTTTAAACCCAGATGCTGAACCATTTACACCAGACCCACATGATCAAGACAATGCACCAAAAGTGAAAGAACCTCAGGCTACATGGATGGACAACATACCAGAAAAAGAGGATGGAGGCCAAGACTTCTCATTTGGCTGCTACCCTTTTCTAGCAGACTGCAGAAGACTTTTGTGTTTGTGCAAATGTTTAGATAACTACAGGTGTGTTTACATGTTGGATGAATGGCACTTTCCTCGAGGAGGGAATCGACTGAGAGAATGCTGCAAACAATTAGACATAGTCAATCTCCTGCTATTGACTTTGTACTTCTTGTTGGCATAGAAAGTACTCCTAGATCAGTTCTGTTTCTTTTTGTGTCTCTTCTCTGGATTCTCCAGGTTCTAGTTTTGCCTGAGCTTTCTTCCTGTTAAAGGGAAATTTTTGTCTTCATGTTGCTATAAGTATGCTCAGTATGAGGGCTTGTTGTACAGTCATCTACAAAATGCCAGTAGTTGTCTACTGTCACTATGTGCTGGTCCAGGATGAGTGAATGCTGCAAGTTAATGACACAATACAATCTACTGTGGGTTTTCTTAGAATTTCTTTCAACTAATTTGAATAATAAACTCAGGTTATTATTATTATTAAACTAGGATCAATTGGATATGTGATTAAATTAAAATGATTTTTCATAAAGTGCTTCAAGATAAAGCTTTGTAGTGAAATGGTGTTGGATAAATAAACTAATAAAATAAACTAATAGTTTAAACAATATTACCATTATTACTTGCATATTGCTAGTGTGATGTTTCTACGTCAAAGCATACCATAATAAAATGTTATAAAAAATATTCTTAAAATCAAACTTTCTAAATATGCTCTGCAGCCTTTTATATGGGAGCTCCAGGTCATCCCACCCTGACTCAGAACTTCTCCACTGCCAAACCTATGGTCCTCCTTACCCTCTCAGAGCCTATACAACCAACCACCACCCTGGAAGCTCCAGGCAGAGTGGAACCTGGGGTCCTCCTGGACGGACAATAGGTGAGGATTTGCTTTCTGTGTCTATTATATCAAATTCTTCTTTTTCTTTTTTTAAATATAAAAATCTGGTTAGTTGTGCCAATATAATAGGCTGCAGGGGAACCCTTTTCCCTCAAAGTTAAGAGACAAACAAGCTAGAGGTGTAATGGTATGTGTATTAAGGGTGTTATGCAGATCTGCATGGGTGCAGATGTGGGAGCATAAACGTGTGCCGTTCTGCAGCACTTCTCAGCAGATGAAAGCAGTCTGGTCCAATCAGCAGTACCCTGCACTCAGGTAATATAAGGAATCATTTAGCTGGTTTTGCAATAGCTGGTTTTGCAATAGAGCTGTGGTTTGCTTTTGAATCTGCATTTCAAAAGCAAACTGATCAAATTAATGGGAAAATGACTTAGACTTTATATGACTATGGGTAAGCCTTTCACTGGACTCAGCTGAAAATGTAGTCTGGCTTTGCTTTTGTATTTGAGTAAGAGAAATGTAGAATTTATTGAATTTGTATTGTGGGTTTTAAAGTTTGGCTCTATTATATGTATATTTAAAATTCAATTAATGTAAAAATTTTGTCCTGAGAGAAAAACAAGTTTCAATCTAATTTGGAAAAATGTTTGACTTCTTGTACAATTTGTTTGGTTTAATCAAAGACAGCATTCAAGGAGTCAGTCCTTATGTCCTTGAACTAAGAAAACAAAACAATCAAAATTAATTAAAAAAAAATCCATTTGGTTAAAATTGTGAAAGAGATTCATGTCTAAAGTTAATGATGGAATGATTACTAAGAATGTATTCAGTTTAAACTAAATATCTCTAAATATTTCTTTGGATGTATTTTGTAGGTTTTGCACCTCTTCATTGTTCACCAGTAAAAATAAAATTCAGTGAGTGAAATCTTGAAGTCTCATCAAGTCCTCCTTTTTCAAGTGTGGAAACCCATGAAGTTATAGAACATTTGACAAAGAGGTTTATATCTGAGAAGGAGAAGCTAAAATATGAGAAATTTGATCTATTTTTTAAAATTTTCATTAGAACACTTGTTGCAGAATTTTGGATCTGTTAACGTAATGACCTGCATTTGACCTGCATTTTATGGACTTACTGATAGTAAAGAATCAGATAGTAGTCCAGCTTTGAAGCAACAAATGCATTAATTACTTTTTCAGTGTCACACCTGAAGAGAATATTTGGAATTTTGGCAATTTTCTGGAGACCCCTAGTGAAAAAAAAGTATATTTAAAAAATGCTTTCATTTGTGTAAGTACATTTTAAGTACGCTAAGTATTAAGTGTAATACATATGAATATATATGAAGTATATATCAATAGCATGCTTGTACCACATTTGACATAATAACTTTAAACACACTGAAATATAATTGTACCACAATATACTTTTAAGAAATATATTAAATAAAATTATACTTTAAGTGAACAAAATATGTATTTGCTCAAGTGTACCAATGAAATTATATGGTTATAAAAGTTATTATGTGTATATTTTTTAAAAAATATGCTCAAAACAGAACTTTTTAAAATTCCCAAAAGCTTAGTTTTAAGTAAACTATTAAATATACAGAAATTTCACTATGTTTTAAATTACATCTCAGTGTATACTTTAAGCTGATGAAGTTTTAGGTGCCTTAATAATCCTTTATTATTTTGTTAAAATGGAAAAGAATAAAACAAAACAAAACAATCCTTATCGTGAAACTTAAAGTAATGCTGTTCAAATTTGTCAGTTTTACTTGCATAATATTTCCTTAAAAGTATAGAGAGCTTTGATAATAGTTAGTAGTTTTGGTAAATTCAACCTGGTTACGTCTTAGTCAAGAGTTAAACGACAACACAACAGAACAAGAACTGGAAGGAAATGAAATTTGGGTCATGAAAGAAGCCCAAAGGGATGAAGACTGCTAACGTGTTGCTAGCTGGTGGTAAAAGTTTGCTTCAAAATGCTAATAATCTTTAATTATAAACAGTGCAGCATATATATAAACAAACTTTGTCTCAAAAATAGATATTTTAACAATGTTATTCTGATTCTATTTTATAACAATCATTCACCATCGTTATAATTGCATGGAGGGTCTGTGTGTTGATACTTAATATAGTTTTCTAGATAAACTCTATCTGTTTATCTAGAAAACAGGTTGAGTTTTCTAGATAAACTCAGTATGCTAAAGAGACTTTGATAATCTATGTTTTTTTCTTCAACATATTTTTGCAGTCTAAGCAAATGAAGATGAAAAAGGAAGCCAGAGCTCAGGAAGTAGTACTGTGATTATAGTATTAATATATAAACTATATAATGGTTATAAACTTAGAAGATATTCTAAATATATTATTCAAATGTGAATATTTTACAAAAATGGTAAACTTAAGTTTTACTAATCAAGCATAGTTAACCCTAACCCTAAGTTTATCATATTTTACAAAAATGGTAAACTTAAGTTTTACTAATCAAGCATAGTTAACCCTAACCCTAACCCTAAGTTTAACATATTTTACAAAAATTGTAAACTTAAGTTTTACTAATCAAGCATAGTTATAGTACATATAAAAGCTATATACCTAAAATGTAAAGCTTTTATACTTTAGCGCATAATACTCTCAGTGCACTCCAAATGCACAAAAATGTGATTTTCTACAATTTAATTACAATTAAAATACATTCAGTACAAAATTATAGTTATAAAACAGCACGCTTTAAGTTAGATTATAATCCTTAAACTTGATGTATACTGATGATTGGTCTGGCTTCAAGTATGGTAAGATTGAATTTAGTACATTTATCTTTCACAAGGGTTCTGAGATTGATCTCAAGATTTGAGGTTTTTGTCTGGTGGGTTTGCAACTTTTCAGATTTGGGGCTTTCCTTGTTTTTCTCTTGAGGGTGTCTGGGCTTGATCTGAAAATTTCTGGAATTTTGGGGGCAAATTTACAGTATTTTTTTCTAAAAGGCATTTCTTGGAACTCTAATGCAGTGAGAATAACAATCAAAAGGACAAGAAATAGAGATTTGAAATAATTCACTAGATGTGCAGTGAATCTTTAAAATAATTGTTTCACTTTATATGAGTGACAAAAATGATGAACTTCACAATATTCTAGTCTTTGCCATACCTTTTATACTCTTTCTTTTTAAACACTTAAAAACCAGCTCAGAGCTTATTTGTTTTCTCCTAGATGAAACCACAAACTAACTTAACATTACCTTAGTTTTTCTTTTTTTTTTTTTTTACAGAGAAAGTCTTCTTTCAGTGTGTTAGTTTCTTTTCTTGTATTGTAAGATACGTTTTCTCAAAATACTGTCTTGTTGCAGATGC
The DNA here is from genome assembly GCF_027474105.1 of Poeciliopsis prolifica. Classification (NCBI taxonomy): domain Eukaryota; kingdom Metazoa; phylum Chordata; class Actinopteri; order Cyprinodontiformes; family Poeciliidae; genus Poeciliopsis; species Poeciliopsis prolifica. The sequence continues at coordinate 14,454,466 of NW_026562385.1, read as the reverse complement.
CAGCTCACACTAGTCAAGTTTCGGTTCTGTTGCAAAACTCTTCCTGTTAAAGAGGAGTTTTTATTTGCTCTTTCTCTATTGTGTTTTTGCAATATTGTCTCAAGACACTTTTAAGTACTTTGAAGTGATATTTGTTGTTTACTACCGCCCTATAAAATTTTTCAGTAGACTGAATTCTATATTTTGTTACCAGGTCTTTCTGGGCTGTTTGACACCAGCCTGCACCACGCCAGCACCTCTGGTCCTGACCCTGCTGTCATTAATCTGATCTCAGCACTAGAGTCCCAGGGTCCACAGATTACACCCTCTTCTTCTCTTCTTTCTCAGTTTCGGTCACCCTCTTGGCAGCCCAGTAAGTATCAGTGATCTGCTCATATTTGAATGTTTATTTAATTCCACAAATATTTTCTGAAATTTGCAAACATGTAAAATTAACATTTTGTTTATTTGAAAATCAAAAATTACCTTTGTGTGTTAAATAACACTTTGTTTATCATTGTGCTCCCTAGCAATGCATACACCAGGCCCTGCGGAGCTCTTTATTTCTGGGGCCATTCCAGGTTCTGGATCCTTTCCTTCTTCTTCATCCCTTTCCGCTTATCAACATCCTGGCTCCTTCCCTGGACCTTCTCTGCCCTTCCAGGATGCCCCTACATATAACCCAACGTCTAATGGATTGTTATCCCCCCATGATTCTCCTCTGCACATTAAAACCCCCTCCCAGTCCAGCTTGGGCTTTGATCACTTGTTTTTTTCTCAAAGTGCCACATATAAGGGATCGCAGGAGTCCCCGGCTCCTCAGAACCAAATTTCATCCGACGACTCTAATTGCCAATTACCTCCTGCCCAGTTCAACCTGTTGTCCTCTCAGCTTCACAATCGGCATTCTCAGTTATGCGCTTCATCCATGTTCTCTTCTTCTCCCACCCTGCTGGGGGCAACAGTTCCCCAGCCACAGTCTGCTCCAGAGAGGGTAGTTTCTCGGGAAGACAGTGTGATCAAACATTACCAGCGCTCACCTCCAACTCAGTCTACAGCACACCAATATATCAGTTGTGGTGGGTCATCTAGATACCAACTGTTAGTTAGTCAGCATCAAAATGCTGGAATGCCCTGTAGTCCCCTGGATGAACAAAGTTTGTCTACTGATCCTAAGCCCTCACCTCAGTCATATCAACCAACTATCCAAACTCCCTACACAACCTCACCATCTAGTTCCTCTGTATCCTCTTCATCTACCACAAAGGGACCCATTGGTTCCAGTTCCAACAGTGGCTATTCCACTTCAGGTTCTTCGTCTTCCACCCATACTGCACACAATCCACCACCAGCATCCTCCTCTAGTTCCAAGGCAAACAGCATTTCCTTGCCCACACGCTTTAATCAGCAGCATGGTCCTCAGCTAGCCCCAGCACCACCTCTACTGCCAGTGGTGTCATCTTCCCTTGTTCAACAACCTCCTCTAAAACAATGCCTTACCAGCTATGGCTCTCAATCTGTGGTGAAATCTAGCACTATCATGCCAAACCAGACTTCTCCATCTCCCCATGTCCAGTCTTACTCCCCCACCCAAGTGCCATCTGCACACATGGCCCAGAGCTTTGGAGGATTTACCTCACCTTCTCCCAAAGATTTAAGTTCTGGGGAAGTAGTCACTGGAGGAAAAGCTTTCACCAGTGTAGGTTCTGGAAGACACTGTTTCGCTGCAGAAATAGTCTTTGGTGACTCCAATTATGGCTCTGCTTCTCTCAATGGGGCACGCAGTCCTTTGGAATATGGGAATGAATCATCAAGATTGGGACCTTTATCAGGAGCAGCTACAGAAAGGGGTGGAATTGAATCTGTAGGATCAGGGAGTGCTACTCCTGTTGCTGGTAATGAAAGTAAGAGCTCCTATCATCTGCCTGAGTCAAGTACATCACCTGTTATCATTTCTACTCTCAGTCACTCTACTTTACATTCCCCTGCTGCTGTTTGCCCCTCACTGACCCCTGGTAGCTCAGGAGGGACTAAATACTTGTCTTCTATCCTGTCTCCTGCTTCACCAGAAAGTTTCCCCAATACACGACAAACTCAAAGCGATACCTATCACTCAACACCAACCAAACCAAAACCTGGTTCAAAATTATTGGCAGCTGATCGATCTCGAGTTGAAGCAGAAGAAACTGAAGATTTCTTGTTCCAACATTTACTACAGTCACAAACAGCAACACCTCATCATTCCCAGCATCATTCACATTCTCAACAGTTATCGCAACGTATATCACAGGCTAGTGAAAGGAAGGGGATGAGCTTTGATATCAACAAGCTCTCAAATGAGTGCCACCATTCTCAGAGTGTCATTCGTACCAATAACAGTACCAACCACTCCGATTCAGAGTCATTGATTACTGAAACAGCAAATGACCCAACCAGACAATTAGAATCAACCCAGAAAAAACAACAGACCATGTCAGAGTTGACTGTATCAAAGTGCCCTGCTGGAGAAGGACAAGAAGTTTCAAAATCTCTGTCTTACTCCCTTGTTAACCAGAGCAATCAACAGCAACATGAGTCTTTGGACTCTGTAGTACAATATGAAAGAGGGGATTCCTATACCAAACACCCACACCACCAACATTCCTATCATTTACATATGTCCCCATATTCTCAGCAGCATGCTCAATACTCCCATCAAATTATCCACCAATCCCGGCACAGTAAAGTTACTCAGCACTCTCAACATTCTCAGCATTGTCAGGCCAATTTTGATACTCAGAACAATCAATGTACTGACCAAAAAAATCCTTCAATTACAAATGACAAAGCACATTTATGTAATACACCTGACTTGCTTCAGGCTCGCCAAAGTCAGGCCCCCCTTTCTTTGACAAATCCACCAGACCCTTCTCAGACAATACATGTGATGCAGTCTGCACATTCTCATACCCCCTGCACTAAATTGGACCTTCAGCAAGTATTCACACAGCAACACCAACCACATAATCCTTTGAGTCAGCCAGGTATGATTGGTACAATTGATGAAGCGAGGGTTGCTGGGGTGGAATCCGATTCACAGAATCTTTCTCCTCAGTTGCCACTTCCACTGCAGAACCAACGTATAGATTCCCATTACAGACTTGCTACTCGAGCAAGAGATCAGCTTCGAACAAGTCAGAATTCAATACCTCGTCTGGAAATGCTAGACCAATCTCTTCCACAGGCCAATAACATTGACAGTAGTGAACCACTTGACGGAATTGAACTTGGTATGACTGTTCCAGGAATTGAGGGAGGTGGTCGAGAAAGGTATACACACCAGCACAGACTTACACCTCAGCATCATTCTCAACAAAAGCTCCCAGATCTCCATAATCTTCTTGCTGAACCAGATTTAGGTTTATCCACATCTTCACACCTTCACCACCTCAACCCACCATCTGCCCACACCCGCTCCCATGCTATCCAAGGGCAACATGCACACATTCACCAGCAGGTATCACACGAACAGTTAGGTCATCTGCAACCCCATGGAATGTCAGCAAACATGGCTCCTCCTCACCATCCACAGCAATCTCAACAAAGACAGCATGAAGCACAACTTCCACACTCCCAGTTAGACCAGCTCAAACAGCATCAGTTTGACATAATTACCCCAGGAAATAAAGTTGGACTGGATCAAACTCAGCAACAGCAACGGTTTCCACCTCTACCATCTGTCTGCTTTCCAGACTCACTCTTACAAGATGAGGATCGCTCATTCTTTCCTGAGGTGGAGAATATGTTTTGTTCATCTGAATATAAGTCAAATTGTGCTGGGAATTTTGGGGCAGGACAGGCTATTCAAGAAACTCTTAATCAGAGTTGTGGGCAGTCACAGGAAGATGTAGCTGACCTAAAGGTTGGAGGTGCTGGAGAGGGATTTGGTCTGGGTAATCATCACACTGATCAAATTTATGGACAGTACTGTCACACCCTTCCAGGAACAGGTAAAGGCAATCTGCATTTAGACCTTGATGCTGTAAAGAGCTATGAGCTTCCTTCTACTGTGAATACTGACCAGCTTGGCTTCATCCAGTCTCAAAATCACTCTATAGAACTGAGTTCAGCAGCACAAGGTGATGTATCTGCTAACAAAATAGTGGGAGCTGTGGTTGGAAGTTCCAGCACTACTGGTTTGACTTCACCTATCTTTTGTTCTTCTAGACCCAAAAAACTATTGAAGACTAGCTCTTTTCACTTGCTCAAACAGCGATGTGATCCACAACCCAAAACAAAGAAAAACTATCCTCAGGAGTATGAATTTGAAGATGATGAAGATAAAGCCGATGCTCCGGCAGATATTCGTCTCAACAGCCGACGACTTCCAGACCTGTTGCCAGATTTGGTATCAAGTTGTAGGAGGGCTACAGGACTCAGTCCAATGACAAGTGATATTGACTTCTGCCACCCTACTACCTACACTCTAATTGGGCACAATTCACACATTCTATCTCATGATGGCCCTAAGAAAAGGGGCAGGAAACCAACCAAGCCAAAACGTGAAGGCCCTCCTCGGCCACGAGGCAGACCACGTATTCGTCCTCTTTCAGAACCTCCTTACTGCAGGGGCTTGATGGGTTTATCTACTGGAGAAACAAAGAGAGGACGTGGGCGAGGTAGGGGACGTGGTAGACGAGAGGAAGGACTGGTGAAAACTCACAGAAATATGAACAAAGCACAAAACCTTTCATATCAGCAGCAGCACCACCACCAACAACAGTACACCCAACGGCTTCACGTCCAACATCCACAACAATATTACAGCCAACAGGCTGACCTTCATCAAGCTCCACACAAACATGTGGAGTATCACCAGCATCTTCAGCAGGAAGTGTCCTTTTCCCACCAACTGCACCACCATCAACTTTATGAAGAAAGACAGCAGCATACACCCCAGCAAGACTTAGCTGAAGCGATCAAGGTAAATGCAGCAACATTAGAAAAAATTACATTTAAATGAATGGTTTGGACTTTTTAAAAGTCACAGTTCAGTGAAATTATTACAAATGGCTGTTCTACCCGTGGCAGACAGACATAGCACTAAGAGTTTGTAGGAAAGCCATTGGAATGCTAACAATTCGTATTCTGGCTGTTCAAAACTAGATTTGAAAAAGTTAATATCTTTGGGAGACAGTGCTATATTAGGAGATATATGACTAATTTCAGACGGACATTAAATTTTCTTTTCCGAACAACATTCACGTTACTAGACCCTCAGTGCTTGAGGGTGCCAACTATTATCAGTCAGCTGATTGTTAGTTGTTGCCAATAATCTCCAAACTTCTCCCAGAGTTTGGAGATTGTGTACATGATAGCCAGATGAAAAATCCAAATGTTGGCTCTACTTTTTGTGTATTTCAAGTGGAATGATGTATTTAGTAACATTAATGTTCCACTTTCTTTACTTTCCAAAGCCAAATTACGTCTGTATCCTAAAGATGAAAAAATTCCTTTGAGTTTTAGTCTCTTGTCAGTCTTAAAAATAGAAATGACGGATTGTTGGCCACAGAAGCTAAGAATGCTTTAAGTCCAAAGTGGTGTCAAATTGCTATCAAATTAAGAGTGATACGCAAATGTTTTTTGTAGCCAAAGGCATGTTGAGTGTGAGACAAAAATTAATGCGACAAGATACATATTGAAGAGAAAGGGGCGACCTGCATCTATAGCCAGGCCAGGAGATAATGCATGGTTTTTCTGCAACGAGTGCCTGAATGATCCCAAAATTAAAAACCCAATAATAAGCCCTAACATCCAGCAATGCAAGGCTTCCCCAGTTTTTGGTCTGTCAATATCTGTATTTTTAATCCTAAGGTTCTTTTCAGAATCAAAATCAGAGCCAGATCTGTTGAGATCTATGTATCTCAATGGTGGCGTATCTCTGCCACCATCAGAGATGTAAAAACTGGTGTAGAATTTCTACATCTGTTTATTGAGAATGGCAATGCTACTAAAATCGACTTAATGGTTTCAACATAAATAAGATAAAATATTTTAAATTGTTTACAATTTAAATTTATGATTCAAAAGAGTTGGCAACTTAACTTTGCAAAAGGGCAAAACAAAAAAAATTAAATCATTTGATTGTGTGGTATGTTATCATAGCTACAGCCTGACAGCCTAAGTTTAATCTTTGTATTTGAGCTCAGTTTGTTCACAAACAAATCTCAGCAAATAATAATCAATTACCACTGATTGCTTTTAAGTGTGGCCAGTTAAACTCGATGCCGACTCCCAAATTCCACCAAATCTGTATTGAAACACAGTTATTGGTGGTAAAGTTCTCAACAAGAGGTGGGTGGAGGTTAGGGGGCTAGTAAATCATATTTAGGAATGTGATTAAGGAAATATCAATTAAAATTCACAAGTATGAGTTCACCTTAGTTAGGTATATATGGTTAACTAAATATACCTGAGATTCGAAATTTAAGTATTTCTTATATTTACATTTTTTTTGTTTCATAATATTTGATGCTTGGTGCAGTATTTTGATTGGCTGATTGTGATTGATTGATACTTATCCAAACAAAACAGCTTGTTTTTTAAAAATATATTTTCACAAAGTGTGCTGGGATGCTTCGGATGTGTTGGAGCATAATTCAATCAGTATTTGTCAGGTACAAGAGTTCCAGATTTTTAAAGAGCTTTTATAATTTTTATTTGATGCCAGAAAGCTATCAAATGGCCCTTTAGCTTGCCCCAAAAATCAGAAGTCATTGTCGGCACTGTTGTTTGGTGATTTGTGTTAAAATATTTTTAAACACAAATATTTTGTACTTCAATATCCAGCATCTTATGAAACTTGCAGGAACAATTTAGAATTTGTAAATAAAAAATGAGTATAAACCTTGTTTAATAAAATTCACACAATTTTGTTTTCCCTGAGACTCTGGCTTTCTTAGACAGATGGTTAAATGGACAGCTAAACTCCTGCTTTCTTTCCCATTTACACCAGCAATGAACTGAGTAAAATATTCACTGGACCCACATAGAAGTCATTAGTATTCAGACAATAAAATGTTTGAAACTGAAAGTAGAAAGAGTGCTGCAGACATATGAACTTACTAATATCAATATTTTAGGAGGAATATTTAGAAATATTTAAAATGCTTCTGAATTCTCATCAGGATCCTACTTGTCTGTGTCTCAGATGAAACAACCACATTCCACCATGCCACCGTCAGAGTCCTTAGTGGAGACAGACTCTCTGTCCAGTTGGGAGCCAGTTCTGTCTGATGGATCAGTGGGGTCGGCACCATCTCTGGGCATGAGTCCTGGACCAAGCGGCAATGTGGACATTGGAAAAAATGACCATGATGAGACACAAGACAATGTGATGAAGCAGCAGCACAGAGCAGGAGAGGTAGAGAATACTTTGACATGTGCAATATGTTAGTCAATTTACCTGATCAACAGTGGGTTTTAGAATATTGCATTTTTTTTTTTGTTGAAAAGGGATTCTTTGAAAAGAATCCCATTTCCACAAAGTTTGGAAGTTTTCTGTGTGGGTGGAACAGCTTGTTCAAATAGAACATACAAATAAATTAAAATATAACGTAAAGAGAATACCGTTAGAAAACAATGAACAAGAATCAGAGAATTCTTGTTCATCTGCACTGTTAATAGTGCAGAGGTGTCCAAAGTATGTTCTTCACGCCATTTGCAGTGCAGCCCCTGTCCACTTCAAGAATAGCAGATTTATTTCAACAAAACAGTGAAATTCTCCCTGATCATAAATTTTGCTAATATATTAATATACTGCTAAAATGTAAACAATAGTTAACAAGTAATCTTCATCTTTAATAACCAATTTTTTGCTTTCATTTTAATTTAATAATATATAGCACCTCAAACAATTTTTTGCATTTTATTTTTTAAAAATAAAGTTTTTGTTTTTATTCTTTCCTCATGAAAATCAGCATATTGCATTTCATTAGAATAGTGTATTTAGTTTGATTTTACAAGAGAACTGTTTTGCTAAAGAAGAAAAACATCTCCCCGAAACTTTTGTTATCAGCTTTTGTCATAACACACAAATGTTTGTGGCTCAGAATTACTTTTATCTGGACAGTTGTGTAACTGCTTTGGATACCCTTATGTTTTTATATATGAAGAAATTTTCCTGCCATAATTCAAAGCACACATTTTCAGTATGAAAACAGGATTTTATGTCTTTTGTTCTCAAAATTTTTAGTACTTTTGCTCATACTGTTACTTTGAAAGCAGGACTTCATATTTTCTCAAAAAGTGTAATGATTGTACTCAAAACATCTCGCACTCACACTTAGTCTGCTCGGAGCAAATCTTCACTTGAAAAACTATCTGCTCGCTTGGTGGAATTTTTCTGCCACAATCCAAGACCACACATTTTCAGTCTGAAAACAGGATTTCATTTATTTTGTTCTTAAAACTTATTTTGCTTACAATTTAATTTTGAAAGCAGGACTTCATGTCTTTCTTCTCAAAACTTGTAATGGTTGTACTCAGAAGTTCTCCTTGCGCTCAGGCTTGGTCTCTAGGAGATTTGCTTTAAATAGAGCCTAAGTCTGAGCGAGAGGAAAAGGTTTGAGTACAATCCTTACAAGTTTTAAGAAGAAAGACTTTAAGTCCTGCTTTCAAAATGAAATTATAAGCAAAATTATTAAACATTTTGATAATAAAAGACATAAAATCCTGCTGTCAGACTTAAAATGTGTGCTCTTGGAGTATGGCAGAAAAAAATCTCCATTCTTATACATTAGTTGAAAATAAGTCTTAAAAACTTGTATTATGTCTTACATAGATTTAAAATGCATTGTTTTGCCAATTAAGTTCCACACTGTGGAATAATATGTAGTCAGAACAATCACAAGGACCATTAAAGTCACCAACCAATGCATGCAGCTCAATTAGTTTATTGCTGGATGAACTAATCATATCACTGATATGAGAGATATTTTGGTTGCATGTCCCAAGGTTTGATTTGTTGTAAAACCACAAAGACAGATGAGTAAGGGCTAGAGAGCAGGTGTTAGAAAGATGAAATCTAAGGTAATCTCCTCTGTTTAGTGTTGGTTTCAGTCCCACTCAAAGCGCCTGTCCACCATGTCCAAGATGTGGACATTGTTTTCTTCAAACAAATGGCCCCTGTCGTTGAGTAAATGGAAAGTTGAGTTTTTTTGATGTTTTTTTGAAATGTCTTCAAGGACTGATATTGCTATATATAATAAAAAACAAGAAGTCCCCTTCTCTTCTGAAAGTTGAGTTTTTTTGGAAATGTCTTCAAGGACTGATATTGCTATATATAATAAAAAAAACAAGAAGTCCCATTCTCTTCTGTTAAAGCACTTTGATTTGAACCCACACATCCTTTTCCTTCCGATAAGGAAGATGTCTGACTTTGTGTAGGGAAAATATGAAATAGTAGAAGGGATGTGAATAATTTTGCAAATTTTATTTTATTTGTTCTGTCTCCGTGAGCAAAATCCATTGACTATCTAAAACATTTAAGCTTATCAGAAAAACAAACAGTGGGTCTTAATTGGCAATAGCACCATAATCTGAGTATTTAAAAAATATATATTTTACAATAAACAAAACTACGCTGTCGTTCAAAGCAATTTTGATGAACCATACCTTGCAGTTTGTGTCAAACCTCAGGTCTGATGAAGAGATCCTAAAAGTTGTTTTCTCTGATGTCATCTCAGATGATGGTGTGTAGCTGGAAAAAAGAAACGGACCATGGACTGAATCCTGAATCCTGGGCTGATCTGCAGAAACTCACCAATTCAGTAAGTTGCTTTTCATCCTCTGTAAAATGAAGAAGCCTCTGAGCCTGATATATAATTCATACATCATCTATTCAAACTAATGCCTCTGGTAGAGAAAGGACATTCTCTAACTGATTCATGCCTTAGGTGCCTATTGCTGCTTTTCCACTCTCTGTGTTGTAATGTGATGTTCAGGTACTTACAGATGAATATATTAAAACAATTTTATTTCCTGCTATGTCTTTGACAGATAAAGGGAAAATGCAACATTTGATTAAGATTTCAGCCCTGTTTCTCTGATTTAAGGTTTTGATTAAAGGGGGTTACAGTTGAGTGACAGCCAGCTTTCTGACTGACAAAAGAGAGAGGAGAGAGATACGTGTTACCACGGCAGCTGTTGCCACAGTTACTGCATTTTTTGGCACAGGACCCTTGCTACCACCTGCTGTCTGTTGGGTGAAATTGGTTATAGATTAGCATGTAGGCTCTTACTATGAAACTATTTAAAAGGTAAAATAAGTGAAACAAAATGTTACATCCTGTAGATCTCATTATTAGTTCATACTTGTATGAATGCATATATATTTATATCAAATTTTTCATCTTAGATATTCAGCTAATACACTACATAGTGTATCATAATCGTATTATAATATGCTCTCCTTCGTGGAGCTCCTATACAATAAAAACAACTGCCGGTATGATGTGCTTTGGATCTGGTTAACAAGTTACATTTCATGAAGAAAATGCACAATTTGGAAATATAAGGCTTGTTGCTTCGTTAGGGTGAGCTAAACATCACCGCCCCCTTGTGGCTCAAATCAGACTCGCTCCTTATCCCAAACGTGATATCCAAACAGTATTAGCACATTTAGTGTACTTTATTGGGATTCTATGTAAAGTATAGAATACAATACAACTCAAGCATATCAATGGAGAAATTTGAATTCAATTGCATGATACATTTTCTGGCGTGGTTAGAGAATTGGTTTATTTTTTTTATTTATTATTTTACAGGTACTTTGGAGATTAAGAGGATTTGCTTCAAATGAACACAAATGAGAAAAAAGGCTTTTCAAAAGCTTCAGTCCCTGGTCCGAATAGATACCAAAATAAAATAATGCATATATAAAAACAATAAAAAATATTAATGATTCATCAATATAGGAAAAAAAGAAAAAAGACAACTATTCAAACATGTAACTCGATGACAGGACGACAGGATACCAGAAAAAGAAACATGAAAGCTGCAGTATGTCTGTCACTTTTTTTTTCTCTTTACAGATTTGGTAAAATTGTCACTATGCTAACTGAGAGAGTTAATAAGTGGTTTAATTACCTGCTGATGCTGGTTTTAAAATGTTTTTACCTCAATAGGGACTGAACGTATTAAAATCAAAGTTTTATAATAAAAAATTACATTCACTTTATTCTATTTAAGTCAACATTACAATTCACTATACACTGATATTTGAGTGTTAGGAAAAATTTTGACCAAAGTCAAGTGATATTCACTCATCTTTTTCAAGTAAATACAATGTTATGAGTAGTAATGTAGATGTTGGTGGTTGTAATTGTGACTGAAATGTTGAAGGGTAAAGCCTACCTACAGAAGATTTCATATAGTTACAAAATCTAAAGTGTTAGTTATAGTGTAGTATAATTGTAGGGAGGGAATGTGTAAACACCAACATTAGAAATGGGGCAATACTGTAATAAAAATGCTAAAAATGGTCACAGGTGAGACTCTAATGTTTTTCAGGCTGATGATAAAGACTTGGACTTCAAACCTGGATTCATGGCATTTTTTCTGGACTTCCTAAAGACAGGCAAGAAAGAGTCTGACCTGGTGCTGGAACAAGATGAAGTTGAGCGGGAAGTCCTGGATGCCTGTTCCTCTCTGAAGGGAGGAATCAGGCCTCTGTCCTCATCTCCTCCTTCCCTACCTCCACCTTCTCCACAGACACTTCCTGAAGACTTCAGCCGGGACAGGCAGAGTGAGGAGGGGACTGAGCTGGTGCTCCCTGGCTGCCCAAGATCCTGCAAGCCTCTGGATGAGGAGCTGAAGCGGAACCTGGAGACGCTGCCGTCTTTCTCCTCAGACGAGGAGGACTCCATGAGCAAAAACCAAGATCTGCAGAAGAGCATCTCGTCTGCTATTTCAGCCCTCTATGACACTCCACACTCACTGGCTGCAGTGATGGCCTCCGCCATAATCAAGATCCAGCCTACCCTCTCCCCACTGACGCATCAAGGGGCATCTGTGAGCCCTCCGCTACCTACTGGGCTTCCTGATGTCGCCACTGTAGAGAACATAAAAGAGGAGCCGCTGGCATACGGTCAGCAGGAGATACCAAGGAATGAGGATCAGAGGGTTAGCTCCACATCGGTAAGCAGACTGAAAACAGAGGAGAGAGATGCACAGAAATGGGTAGAAGAAGAGAAAGAAGAGGAGGAGAGAGGGGACGAGTCTGGGAATGATGAAGAAGTAAAAAAAGAATCTGAGAATCTGGAGAGTCAAGAAACGGAGGTGGAGGAAAAACTGACTGATGATCTGGAGGCTTGTAACACAGAAGGTAATAAAATCAGCAGGACATGAATGATTATTTTGTATTATGTGAAATTGACTTTTATGAGCTTTCCATCATGTTTCCAATATGTTTCATCATTATTCTCTCATCAAAAACATACCTGGGCTTATTCCTTATTCTTTCATGCATGTTTGAGAAATCCTTTAATCTCCTGTGGCAACCATTCAGTTGTGCAAAACGCTGGGGTGGATCGAGCACCGCCTTTGACACGCAGCTCCTGCTCGGGCATGTAGTTTCCAAACTTCTGGTGGAACTGTGAAGCTGCACTGGAAAAAAACACAAAATCTTATCAAGTAATTTGGTCTGATTTCTTCTGCAAATATCTTGGTATACTCTATAAAACACAATGCCAAATTACAAGTAACTTTTCAGGAAGAGAAGTAATAGTTAAGCTCCCATCTTAATTCCTTAATATCAATAATTCCTCAATATTGATGGCAATGTACTAGTTCCATTGGAAGATTATTTCACTTAACACATGAAATCTTTCCCATGTTATAAATGAAGTAATCTGCCAGGTAAAATAATGTTGTTTTTGTTTTTTTGTTTTTCTGTCAGTGTTAAAGAATTATTGACTTAAAACAAGTTCATTGCTAAAAATTTATTTGAAAGTTAGTTTTGTGTCATTTCAAGTGTACTAAGATATTTTCACGAGAAACTATGCAAAAATACTTGGTAAGATTTTGTGTTTTTGCAGTTTGTTGAGCACAATGTACGAGATCTGTCTCAGTGAAACACTGGTATAAAAAATTGTTCAAAGGATTGATAGAGGAGCCAGGTTGTGAAGACTTACTTTCAGAAAGAGCAGGAGTTTTCAAAGAGACAGAGGTCCAATTTAAAGTTATTTAATCAGAAAGTAAAATTTCTTTCAAGGCATATTTGATATATATGTATCAATCAATCAATCAAATTTTATTTGTATGGAACATTTCAGCAGCAAGGCATTTCAAAGTGTTTTACATCATAAACACAGACATGCAACATAGAATAAACAATGCATTGTTCCATCATAAAATTTTTAATTGATTACGTTTCAAATACAATTCTAAACAAGTGCGTTTTTAATCGAGATTTAAAGGAAGTCAAGGTTTCCACTGTTTTACAATTTTCTGGAAGTTTGTTCCAAATTTTTGGTGCATAGATGCTGAATGCTGCTTCTTCTCTTTTGGTTCTGGTTGTGGGGATGCAATGCAGACCAGAACCAGAAGACCTGAGAGGTCTGGAAGGTTGATACAACAACAGCAGATCTTTAATGTATTGCGGTGCTAAACCGTTGAGTGATTTTTAAACTAACAAAAGTATTTTAAAGTCTATTCTTTGAGCTACAGGGAGCCAGTGTAGGGACTTTAAGACTGGTGTTATGTGTTCTATCTTTCTGGTTTTAGTGAGAACGCAAGCAGCAGCGTTCTGGATCAACTGCAGCTGTTTGATTGATTTGTTGGACAGGCCTGTGAAGACGCCGCTGTTGCAATAATCAATGCGACTAAAGATAAATGCATGGATGAGTTTCTCTAGACTGGCTGAGACATTAGTCCTCTAATTCTGGAGATGTTCTTCAGGTGATCGAAGGCCGACTTTGTAACTGTCTTTATGTGGCTCGCAAGGTTCAAGTCCGAGTCCATCACCACTCCCAGGTTTCGGGCCTTATTACTAGGTTTTAGTTGTAATAACTGAAGCTGTGCATTGACTCTTTATCGTTCCTCTTTAGGTCCAAAAATAATGACTTCAGTTTTGTTTCTGTTCAGCTGGAGAAAGTTTTGGCACATCCACACATTTATCTGTTCTAAGCATTTATTCAGTGACTGGATGGGTTCAGAGTCACCTGGCGACATCGTACTATAGAGCTGGACATCATCTAAATAGTTAAAGTAGCTAATATTATTTCCTGTTATAACCTGAGCTAAGACGGGTCCTAGGATTGAACCTTGGGGTGCCCCCCCTGTGACCTTTGACCTTTTTGATGAGAAGTTTCCAATTGAAACAAAGAAATTCTTGTTCTTTATGTAAGATTCAAACCAGACAAGTACCGAACCGGAGAGTCCAACCCAACTCTCCAGTCGATTCAGTAATATGTTATGGTCAACAGTGTCATAAGCTGCACCGAGGTCTAACAGAACCAGCGCTGTGGTTCTGCCACAGTCCGTATTTATATGGATGTCACTGAATTCTTTTACGAGGGCAGTCTCTGTGCTGTGGTGAGCACAAAAACCAGATTGGAAGGTGTCAAAGCAGTTGGTCATCATGAGGAAACTATTTAATTGTTTACACACAGTTTTTTTCAGTAACTTTGCTGATGAATGGGAGGTTTGAGATCAGCCTGTAATTCTGCATTAGTGATTTGTTCAGATTGTTCTTTTTTAGGAGTGATTTGATAACTGCTGTTTTTAAAGCTTGCGGGAAAACACCTGATGTGAGTGAAAAGTTTACTATTTGGATCAGTAGCAATATCAGGCAGGATTTTCTTAAAGAAATGTGTCATCCAGATATCAGGAGCTTGAACTTAATTGACTTCTTATTTCTTCTAGGATTTTATGATTAAGTAGTGGAAAATGGATCATTTTTTCTGTATTTGTTTTGTTTGGGTACAGCAATGGTTCTGGCTTTAGAGGTGATGTGCAGATTAATTCTCAGATTTTTTTTACATTTTCTCTGAAAAGAAGTTGGAAAGCTTGTTACAGGCAGCATAGATTGGAATTCAGTTTGTAGCGTCATAGGAGGGTTTGTGAGCCTGTCAACTGTTGCAAATAAAGCTCGAGTATTGTTCAATGTTTTTGTTTATGACATCTGCAAAGAAAGCCTCCCTTGCATGTTTTAGTGTTAAGTGATAGTTACATAGTCTTTCTTTATAGATTTTCGTTCTGCCCTGCGGCAGAGTTGTCTTGCAGATTGAATTGTTTGTGCAATTCTCCATGGAGATTTCTTCCTAACAGACAATTTTTACTTTAATTGGGGCAATAGAATTAATGGTATATGAAACTTTAGCCTGAAAATCATCTACCAATTTATCTACATCATTACAGCTTAAGGGTGAGAAAGAAGAGTAAATTTGATTAAATGTTTCTGCTGTGTTTTCTGTGAAAGAATTTTTTGTGATAGTAGCTGTTTGTCCAAGTGGGTTAAAGAATAAAGAACTTTAAAAGATAACAGCAAAGTGATCCAACAGTGCAACATCAGTTACAGAGATACTGGAATTATTCACACCCTTACTGATAACCAGGTCCAGTGTGTGTCCTTGAGTGTTTTTTGCTTGTTTGACATGATGTGTTAGACCAAAATTTTCTGAAATATTAGAGAGCTTTTTTAGCTTAGTATTGTTTTTAAGCAGATAACATAGTTACTTTGTTGTGCTATAAAATGTCACTATGTGGCTGGTAAATACATAATATTGCCTGGTCCTTTGATCTTCAGTGGAAAATGTTCTAACTTGTGTTTCAGATCCTCCACCAGAACCTTTACTCTCCCCAGTACCTTCATCTCAATCCCCTTCTGCCTGGCGTTCTCCACTCATCTACTCCTCAGCCTCACCTCTCCACACTTTGAGTTTGTCCGCCCTGTCATCGCTGCCCATCCAGCAGGGCGAGGACAAGGCATGTCCAGTGCTCCTGTTCTCTGAGTCTCAGCCTCAGCCGTCCTCCTATCATCAGGCTTCCACCTCCCCACCACCTTCCACCTCCCCCCCAGCCATCCAATCATCCCCCCTCTCCAGTCTTCCCCAGTCTATTCCCCCTCCTTCAACCACTCCCCCCCCTTCATCCTCTGATCAGGACCTGGACTATGAAGCCAGTGAACCTTCTTCAAAGTCTGCCTCCTCACCTTCCCTATCGTCCTCTGAGCCGCCGTCACCCCCGACTCCGGAGGAGACCCAGGCGTTGCAGCGCCTTACCTCTCTGCACCTGGCAAAGAAGCAGGCTGACGCTGCCATTGCCGGGGAAAGCGCAGAGGAGGACAGTGGGAGTGAAGGAGAGGGAATCTTTCGGGAGCGAGACGAATTTGTGGTTCGAATTGAAGACATTGGTACTCTTAAGGTAAATGCCCCACACTCACAGCTTCCAAGATCTACAGTTGAAACCATATAAATACACTGCATAAAACATGCAGCCTTTATTACTCTGCAAACACACAAAATGTTATGGCATTGCAAGAATGTCTTTTACTTTTTTTTTTATAAAAGTGAAGGAATTATTGACTTAAAACAAGCTCCTAAATCGTGCAGAAAAATTATCTGTGAGTTAGTTTAGTTTTATTTCAACTGTACTAAGATATTTGCACTAGAAACTAGACCAAAAATACGTGTCAAGATTTTGTATTTTTGCTGTGTGTGACAACTAAACCTTTCGTATTTCAAGTCAGTTAGGATGATCAATTATCAATTCTACACCTATATAATCTACATCACCACTACATTTAACTCACCCCAATCCATGTTCAAGCACAAAACTAACACTGAGAGGAGATCCAGTCCATGTATTGACACATAGGCTGTGTTTTCTGGACTTTTTTTTCAAAGTTTGACTGGCCCTGTGTTTTATTGTCAGGAGGGCATTATGTTTTGTTTTTTTTTTCTTCATGACACATAACTAATGAATTAAATATTAATTCATACTGATGGACATGAACCAAGCAGAAAACATCGCTGAAAGCTAAATGCTGAAAGTGAGATGGCCAGGGGTGGAGAAACATCTGCACAGTTGGGAACATAAAGAACATGCTGCCAATGTTCTCAGAATCTGTGTGACCTGGTCACACTTTCCTGCCGTAGCACATTTAGTTAGCTATCTGGTCTTACCTTTGAAAACTGCTGGAGCACCTGTTGAGACTTGTTAACTGTAATGTTATGTCTTCATGCCCTGTAAATTGCCAAGGAGAGGAATTGAAATGACTTTGCAGGTGGGCCCTCTTGGTATTACTGCTTCATGCAACATCTATGTCATCCCAAATTGACACTGCATGTTCCTCTCCTCCACTGCACACTTTGCTGAGGGAAGTTAAGTTACAAGTATGGCAGCGTCACAGTGTGTGGATGTTTTGCTGCAGGTGGGAATGGTAAACTATGACATACACTATATGGGATCATGATGAAATGAGGTGAAAATAATGAAGCATGATATCAAGACATCAGCCAGAAAGTAAAACCCTTGACAGTAATGGGTTTTTCAAAGGTACAATGACCCAAAGCATACCTCCTAATTAGTGTCTGAAGTGTCTTCCAAGTGTCCTAAAGAGAACAAAGTCAAAGTGTTAAGGAGGTCTTAACAAAGCCCTGGCTCAGTTTCATAGAAAACTTCTGGGCATAAGTGGAGCTGTGGTGAAAACAAGGCTTCCAAATAAGATCCAGTTATACTGGTTCTGTCAGTACAGAAACCAGTATGAGACTCTTGATGAAGGACACTCAGAACATTTGACCAAAGCAGTATATTTTAAAAGGCAATGCTTCAGAGTACTGAAGGGTTTGGATGGAAACCTTTGAACCTATCACAGCGCCATGCTGGAATTCATTGAACTCATGAGAGTGAGCCATTATTTCAAAAATGTTTGTCCAACAGTCTGAATTCCTAGGTGCTAAATTTTATACACCTTGAAGTGATTAGAACAACTGATTCTGATAATTTGGATAGATGAGTAAATACTTTTCCATTCATTGTATACATACAACATAGTGTATCTGGTATCAACTGAAAGTGGTGTGAATAAAAGATTGATTGTCAAATGACCTGAGTTGTTTCTTTATATTAATAGATGGCTTTGCAGACAGGCCGAGAGCCTCCACCCATATGGAGAGTCCAGAAAGCTTTGCTCCAGAAATTCAGCCCAGAGATTAAAGATGGCCAAAGACAGTTCTGTGCAACCAGCAATGTGAGTTTTCCAAAGTACATATTCTTAGTACAATTATTCATACCTCTTGAATTGTTTTTGTATTTTGTCACTCTATAGCTTCAGATTTCAATGTGTCTCATGAGATTTTATGCAACAGACCAACATGAAGTGGTGTTATGAATCATGTATCAAAAAGAAGATGGAAGAATGGATTTCATTAATTTTTTTAAATGAATTGTTCAAAAGTGTGGTTTTTGTTTTTGGCCTCTTGTATTTTTAGGACTATTGTACTACTGTGAGGTGAACCTCGATTCCTTTATTAAGATTTTTGTTTACTTTTACAAACAAAAAACTCAGCTGTGGGATTCCTCAAGAGTCCATTCTATACTAACTTTCATTAAAGGGTCAGTATTATGTAAAACGAAATGTTATGTTATTCCCTCATCAAAAACACACCCAGACTGTTGCCTTATTTCTTTATGCATATTTGAGAAATCCTTTGATCTCCTGTGGTATACCATTCAGCTGTACAAAGACTTGGGTGGCCCTAGCTCTGCCTTCGAGGCACAGCTCCTCCTCAGAGCTTTAATTTCCAAACTTCAAAACATCCACCTCAGATCAGCCCTCTGTCGCAACTCCCCAGTCAGCTCCTTCAGACTAGCCAGCAACAATTAGCAAACTCCTGGTGGAACTGCATTCATTGTACAACCTATTTCTCTGTGCTGGATCTTAGAGGTGTCATAGTAAATTAGGTTGATTGTTCATGGCATTTTCAGATTTTCATTTGTAAACATCACATGGATCCACTTGGTATGTCTGTCATGTAAAATTGCAGTAACTCATAACAGAAGTTAATGTTAGCTAGAAGAAGTGAATAACTGTTTTCTTCAGTATCTGGGCTACTTTGGGGATGCCAAAATGTGCTACCAGCGTCTCTACGTGAAGTTCCTGGAGAACATCAACAAGAAGGACTATGTCCGGGTGTGTTCTCGCAAGCCTTGGCACCGAGCTGGCCTGGCCCTGAGGTAAGGCTGCATGTTCACTTTCTGCTCTTACTGACTTCAGATTCATTATCCAGCTGCTTGACCTTGACGAGAGGAGCTCACTATGTTTGTCCTTTTCTTCCATCCAACTGTCTGCCAGACGGCAGTCTCTGACTAAACAGGTGCAGAGTATTCAGAGTCAGAACCAGTCCCGAGTGGAGAGAGATGACAGAGACAAGGAGAGACAGAAAGAAAAAGAGATGCAGGAGCAGAGAGCCAGAGAAAAGGAACGAGAGAGAGTACAGAGAGGGAAAATAGAAAGGGAACTCAAAGAGAGAGAGAGAAGAGAGAAGGAGAAACAGGAGAGGGAGCATAAAGAGAAAGAAAAAACTATGAGAGAACAAGAAGAAAGAGAGCAAAAACAGAGGGAGTTCAGAGGAACAGAAAAAGAGATGGAGAGGATGAATGAGCAGAAAGGGAGAGAGGAGAGAGAAAGAGAAGGAAATAACAGTGAAAGAGAGCAGAAGGAGAAGAGGAATAGGGAGAAGAGAGAGGAGAAACAGGATCAAGAGTTCAGAGAAAGACTGACACAAGAAAAAGAACTGAAGGAGAAAGAACAGAAAGACAAAGAAGAAAGGAGGGAAATCCTCAAACAGCCGAAGGAAATGAGCGAAAAGCAGAGTGAGCAGAAAGGAGAGGGAAGAAGAAATTATGAGAAAGAAAAGAGACAAGGAAGAGATAACATCTTGGACATTTTAAGAGTGAAAGAAGAGAAGAGGGGAGAAGGAAAGAAAAGCAAGATTTTTAAAGACAGAGGCCAGGCTCCACCAAAGAAGAGGAAGAAGTGGCTGAAGGAGGTACCGTCCTCATCCTCTGAGTCTGACTCCTCCCGGCCCAGTGACGATGAAGGTCAGCTCTGTATGAATATGGTTCTATATATCTGTCTCATTTTGTCCACTCTGTGACACAAATGTTTTTATGATTTCAGTTTTAATTTCAGATTGTGATGAAACAGCATAAGAAGCACATCGTGTGACAGAAACTGTGCCTGAAAATTAAATTATGAAATATTATGACCAACAACGTCACCTGGGGTTATAGGCTTAGAACTATTCAGATTCCCATTGTTTACAAAAAGCTTGTACCAGGTCAAGACAACAAAATTTATTTTTTTCTAACTGCACCAAATACACAACATGTATAATATATATATTAAGCTCTTCTACAGTAAATTGTATCCTGTTGTTGCCGCTACACCCCCCCCCCCTCCTCCCCCCCTCCTTCACTCTCTACTCTCTCAGTCACTACTTCCTCTTCTGAGAGGGGAGATGTGCTACCAGCTCTCCATCTAACGGGTAAATTAAGTTTCCTAAATCTGCTGGGATTTACCCTATCCAGAACTGAAGTAAACTCTGTTTAAGCTGGTTTCGAGACCGGATTCGCCTGACTACTAACGGCCTACATCCAGATGTCCCACCCTTCTTCCCCCTGTGAATTAGCCAGACTGAGCAGCATACAGCCAACTAGTTCCACAGAGCACATCTGTTAACGGTCGCTCCTTCTCTTTTTTGCAACTTGCACTTGTTACTGAATCAGGTTAGTTTTAGTGACTCGGGCGAGTCCCAAGGATGTTGTTTTAAATTTGGGCTAAAGCAACCTATAAAACATTACCTACTTTTCTTCCCCAGAATCAAACATCACAGCTATTTTACTACCATCAAAGAACTTTGAAGTGACTCATTAATTGAATGTCCACAACATCTTTTAGATTTTCTTTATGCTAAATATTTTATTAGTAAAGCAATTTTGCAAGGGTCAGTACAGCTTAATTAAGTAGCAGAAATAATCAAATAAGTAAAATCAATCATCTAGCCTGTCTTTCCCTAACGCTGATACTAAGAACTAAAAAGGGAACCTTTTAGAGAGACGGACGAAGTTTGGTGTCTCGAACCCCAGAACTGGATCGATGATGAAGAAGATGTTGCAGCAGGCGGAGGAGGTTGATTGACGAAAGCAGGGATCTCTGTTGGTCTGATGAGCTGTCATCTCTGCATGGATGGTGAGGTCACACAGGACTTGGGTCTTTGTCTTTGCCTTGATCTTCATCTTTGCCTTGGTCTTCATCTTTGTCCTTGGGGTCTGAACCCAGCCGATGAGAGAAGTCTGATTTGAAGCCACATGTTGCGGGGCTGATGGGTTGGTCCCCGTGCGCAGGACAGTCTTCGTCCCTGTGGCCCCGGCTCTTCTTCAGCTGCAGAGTTCTTTGTCCATCTCGGTCTTGACTCGAAGCTGCCTGGAGGATCCAACCAAAGATTCCTCTTTTGCTCTCCCCTTATATAGGGTTTATACCCGCTTTCGGTGCATTTTCATTGGCTAACACTGTTGCTGTGCTTTCTTTATTGGGTAACATGTTTGGACAGATAAACTCATATCCATCACTGTCTTAGAGACATTTTGTCCTGATGTCTTGGCTAATGTCTCAGGGTTGCTCAATCTTCCTCCCATGTCTCTGACACGTGTAAGTTGTTCAACAAGCTATCTCCTAATAAGGTCTTGGTCGTCTCTGCTTTTCCGTTAGTCCCCATTTTACCCCTAACCTCTCACCTACTATCTACCTCCAACACATCATCAGTGATCATTAATAGCAGATACATGTTTTACACCATTTCAAGTTCAATGTTAAAATCACATTCATAAACCTATTAGTTTCTTTAATTTAGCATTCATTTATAAGTTTATGATAATCACAACTTATTACTCTTTTATTATTTGATACCAAAGTTACAGTTACTTGTTTTACTTGTACGTTTTTCCACAAGTGTCAGTAAGTATTGTTATAAGTAAACCAATATTAATATAAGTACTTTACTTTAAATCTTATCTAATTACTCAAAATGTTTAGATTTTATCCTTTGAAACTTTTATGCTTTTAAACAAGGACTGGTCTCAGCTATTTTTATACAGCTGCAAGCTGGAAACTTACTTCCTCTTTTTCCAGGAAACCTGCTCTTCCCGTTTCATATCTCTCTCTCTGACTATGATTTCTTATGATTAGATATAAAAATGAAGTATAATGAAAGCTAAGTTTGCAGGAGACAAAACAACACACACAACCAGATTTATTTTATTGCAGTCTGGGTCTACTGTTGGATCTAGATGTGATTGGTGTGACTTATTTTAAAGATAACTTTATTTGTTGTTACTGTTAACTAAAATCTCCAGCATGGGGAAGTGAGATGATCTCGGATTTTTATTGACAATCCTCAAACCCAGTCTATAACTAACCAAACATTATTAATGCCAAAAAGAAAAAAAAAACGAACACTGCAAACTAAACAGCAAAAAAACAATGCAAATAAAATCAATCAAGCTAAAGCTAAATTAAACCTGCATGCACAGCTAACTCTATGGTCATTGCCCAAAGCCCGGCCCACCGGGCCAGTAAGAACTCCTAGCCCACAGCGTGTGTGCCCAGAGAGCAGGAAAGACACCACACCACCTGTCAGTCCTGCCCGAAGAAGGCATGATTTCTAAGAACTAGTCTTAAAGCCAGGCAAAATTAACCTGGAAACGCTGGATGCAAAAGGGTTGGGGAAGACAAGGACACAAGATTGTAGGGTCCATTTGGCTCCCCACAATCCCGAACGCCACTAACCTCCACAGAAGTGTGTGAGCACACACAATTCACACCTGGTTTTAAAGATCATGTTGGCGCCACCAAACACAATTTAAAGGTGAATGTGCACCATAATACCGCAGCAGTAAATTACATTAATGCAAAAACAGTTTTGACCTCATTTTCTCCTGGTCCAAAGAAAGGACTTATTTTTTGTATCCAAGAAAACTATCAATGGACACTGAAATTCTCCCTGAAGTATAAAGCTGAACAGACAAAGACTCCTAAAAATGTGAGACTGCCCCAGCAAAAGCTCTGAGTACTATCTAGTAGCTTACTAACATCAATGTGTGAATGTGTGTGTGAACGGGTCAAGCACTTTGAGGTCCTCTGATCTTGACAGAGCTACACAAGTACAAGCCATTTACCTAAAAAAATAAAATAACTTGCTGCTAAAAAAAAATATCTATAAAACCACGAGTCACCGCTGCGCTGTCTCCACCCCCCTCACTTCAGCGTCTCCATGCTCTAGGCCCGGTGTGGGGAAGCGTCAGGAGCCGGGCCATGAGGGAGATGTTCAAGAGCTACGTGGAGATGCTGGTGAGCACAGCACTCGACCCTGATATGATCCAGGCTCTGGAGGACACTGATGGTGAGTCTCACATGGACAACGCACTGCAAAAACACCTACACTGTAACAAATGGGTGTAAAAATTACAGCATGAAAATACAGTAAGGTAGCTGGGTTTTGAAAATACAGCTCTTTACTGTGATCTGAAATGCGTATGGAACGTATATGGGACGTGATTGAACCGCTGGATCATGTGCGGAAATTTACAGCCACACTGTAAATTTTTTACGTACAGTTGCATTATAGGATATTTCCCGGCTGGAGGTGAACGTTCATGGGCTCGAGGGCGGGGCCAACAATGACTTTCACCAGGTAAGTACTTTTTAAAAAACATTGTATTGCAGTTTTATGTTTGTGTACGAAAATATATTTTATGTGGTTATATTGAGCTACTCTCACTTGCTTGCTAAAGCTAACTTTGGTTATTTCTCAGCTAGCATTATGTGCAACACAAGTGCTTTTTAGTTAAGTTCACCTAGAATATGCAGATGGCTGTATTCTGGTCTTTTTGTGGAAATTATTTGAAGGTAGGATGCCTCAACTGTTTTATTTTTCTCTCAAAACTGACCCCTAACCCCTCTCACCGCCCCAGATACTCCAGTTGTCTTTGTCTCACTGTAACTTCCATCCTTTTGTCCATTGACTAATAGATGGAAGACATAATGATATATTGCCATTTCTCTGTATCTGCCAACGTTAGGTCGACAGATAGAGGCACAGAAGGCACAGGTATCTGCCTAAAGAAATGTGTCTGTTAGCTGAGTATTAAGTTAAAATTAAAACTAATATCACTGAACATTGTTATTTTTCAGGAAACAGCATCAAGGGCACCAGCGGGTCCAGCAGCGCCTTTTGCCACCTAGAGTATTGCTCCATAGGTGTGAACTGGGACCTAGTTCAGTGATGTCTTTACACAGCCTTTAGTTCACAGGCATATAATATAAAAAAATAATCTGTACTTAAAGAAACAAAAAGGTAGTTTTGAAAAGTCTCCCATCTGTTTTTAGGCGATTCATAGGCCTCAACCCAGAAAGCAGATCAAAAGCTGCAAACGGAAAAGTGACATCAAATACAACAGGTCGACTTATGCAAAACACTAGGACAACAATGAACCCGTGTGTCTCCATTCTCCTCCTTCATGGACTTCCAGTGGAACTTTTAAAATGATAAAAGTAGACATTTATACACAATGAGTTCTCTTACTCCATCTCTCTCCCTCTCTGTCTTTTTCTCTGCCTGTCTCTCTGAATCTGTCCTGTCCATTTCTAATAGACAAACAGGAGGACATCTACAATGAAGGAAGGTCAGAGAGAGTGTCTGTCCACTAAATCTGTCCTTTTCTACATTTACATTGATGTAAATGTAGTTTAATATGCTGTTTATCTCATGTATTAAAACATATTTTTCTTTCTTTATCTTCCAGCAACCCTTTGATGATTTCTGAAGATGTTCAGGACTGAGACCAACTCAGAACTCATCCATGTTGTTTTTGTTTGGCTGTTCACCAAGTGTTAAACTTGCCCAAATGTTTGTTGGGGTTCCAATACAGTTTTGAAAAATATGTAACTTCAATATTTGACATTGCTGGATCCTTTCCTTCCTTCAAAGGAAGATAAAGACAGACATTTAGAATTTTTATTGTAAGTTTTACATGAAAAGTTGATAAAATATTGTTTTTATGACTTTGACCTGCAGTTTTCTTGGAAACTTTGACATTTGGGCACTTTTGTTTTAGTAAAGATTATTTAATTCATTGTATTCAATGTAATATTACCATGATTGTAAATGTATCAGTTATGTTTTTAGATCAGAGTATTTTTTACTTTGGTTGCAATACTTTGACTTTTATGTAACAAGCAAATATTGCTGCTGCAAAATATTACATCTTGTTTTGCTTCAGTTTGCCAGATTTAAATTGACAATAAAATGAAGCAACTTTAAAATGTCCATGTCTATTTGTCTTAATTAGCAGAATAAAACATTTTTTGAGAGTTTGGTAAATTAAGTTGCAAGTTCACATTTAAACTTTTAAAATCTTGCAAAGTATGCAGTTTTATGAACTACTATAAAATGACAACTTTTTGTTATTCTACAGTATTACTGTAATTTTATTATGATAAAAATATGATGAAATCACAGTAACCATGTTATATAATTACTGTGCTATTTTAAAGAAATTACAGTAACACTAATCAAATTACAGTGATATAGTAGTAATAATATAGTAAAAACTGCAATAAAATCACTGTAAAACTGATAAAATTACAGCAACTCTGCAATAAAATTACAGTAAAACTGTAATAAAATTACAGTAAGGCTACTGTAAAAAAATAGAGTAAAGTTACTGCAAAATTACTGTAATTTCTTTACTGTAAGAATTACAGTAACTGGCTGGCTACCCCCTGCCAGTGAATTACTGTAAATTCTACAGTGACGTTTTTGTAGTGTAGCAGCTTCTGGTCTAGTTTCTAGTGCAGGTGGTCATAGTACACTTGAAATACTAACTTGCCAGTAACTTGTCAGCATAATAGTTTTAAGTCAATAATTAATTCATATTGATAAGAAAGTACTCGCAACAAGTGAAATAATCTGTCGGTGGAACAAGAAATTTTCATTTATATTTAATATGGAAAACATGTCTTGTTCCACTTGCAGATTATTTCACTTATAATGAGTACTTGATGAGTCATCAATATTAAGGAATTATTGACTTTCAACAAGTTCTTATTTCATGCTGAAAAGCTACTTGTAAATTAGTTTTGTTTTATTTTAACTGTACAATGACATTATGCTCTAGAAAGTAGTCCAAAAATACTTGGTAAGATATTTGCAGTGTACAACTATAGACTTGTAGAAACATGATTATTTACCATAATATTGAGGAAAACCCTGCAGAGTTCATGCCCAAAACTTGCTTATGTGCTAGAATATGGGCTATTATTCTGCAAATTAATAAAAGACATTTAACTCAATTTTAGGTAATGATGTATGTATATATTTAAGCCCGCAGGTATAACTTTGAACAAATTTTGTGTTCTCTGTTTATGATTAAAAAACAATCCTGGAAGTTGTATTGTTATTCATCCTGAAAAGAAAATCCATTATTGTAAAAAAACAGGAAGAAGGCAAAGTTAAAGTGAAGGACTGTTGTTCTGACTGCTTAGATGAGCTGTACCTCCCTCCAATGAGGAAGATTGACAGCTTGCTGAGTGAACAGAAGAAGAGGCTGTTGAGAAGAATCAATATGAATGTTCAACATCAGGTGGGCCTTTATATTCTTTTTCCGTGGTCTCTCAGTTACATTCCAAAACCATCTGATCATTATACCAAATACACTAGTGGAAGAGTTCAGCTGAAACATCCCTTTTTTTCCCCAGGAGGTTTTACATATGTACCCTAAAATGACAGCAGACCCTCTGGAGTCTGGAGCTGTCAGAGTTCATCTGCATGGTGAAGGTTACAGTCGTAAGACCCTGAGTCATGTCAAAAAGAGTGTTCCTAAGCAACAGGTGAGGTGATGCAGTTTCACACTGAGGTACAGATGTTGTATGTCTAACTCACTTAGCAGGAGCTAAGGATCACAATGGTTTAGACAAAGAAATCAGAAATCATATGTGTTTATTATTTACTAGAATTCTGTATTTCTGGTTTAATAATTGTATTCAGGTACGTCTCAAACAATTAGACATAAGACTTTTTATTTGTCATTGTGTGTCTACATGATAATTGGAGTGGCGATAGATAGCCCTTTTTGTCTTTTTGATGAATATGGCTTACAAAGCATAAACAGTCAGGATTCTCTGTCTCAGAAAATGAAATTATTATAAAAAAGTTAAATAATGTAACTTCATTGTGTCTCACCCCAATCAGCGAACTAACTCTGAACATCTGCAAAGGTTTCCTGAGTCTCTACACAGTTTGTCAGTCTGTGTCAGCAACACAGTCACGGAAAAGACACTTGTAACATAACCACTATGTTTTATTTTTTTCATTAACTATATTTAATGTAAAACATTGCAAACTGTCTTGTGGAACAGTTGCGGGGAGTTTTATTAAAAAAAATATGTCGAAGTCCCACTGTTAAAAACTGAATTTGGGTAAATCGTGTTTGGGGCCAGGTGTGTGGAAATTAGTGATAAAAAGGGGGCGTGTGCGATGGAAGACGCGGCGAAATCAGCAAGAAAGATGCTCATGTTCCGATCTGTACAGCGGGAGTTTTAGCCTTATTGACTGTTTAAACCAAAGAAAAGGGAAGAGGCGCCAAAATCGAAAAGTTGGACGGAAGAAAAGGAGGAGGAAGGCGGAAAACAAATAACATATCGAAATTGAAAAAGGTGGATTGAGCATAAACTGGTATGTGAATGGTTCAGTTGGAAATGGAGATAGGAGATAAGGAAGACACGGATTTTGATGGGTGGACGCCAGTGGGGAGAGGAAGAGGGAGAGGACATGGAAGAAATAAAATAGACGAATGAAAGGGAATTAAACGAGAATTGGAAGGAAGTAGTTCAGAGGAAGAAAGGATAGTAAGGAGGAAAGTTGTGTGGGAGGATTTAAAATAATATTAAAACTTAAGAATGAGGAAGGACAAGACAACATTGTGATATCAAGAGAAATAAAAAAGAAAATTGGAGATGTTGAAATGGTAAAGATTTTGAGAGATGGAAACCTATTGGTAGTTTGTAAAAATGAAGAACAAAAGAATAAGGCTCTAAACATGGAGAATATATGTAAAATAAATCTGTTGGAGAAAAGAATCATCGGAGAAAATAAAAAAATTAGAGGAGTGATTTATGGGATCCCTCTAGATGAAGACCTTGATAAAATCAAGAAAAGTGTAGTTGGTGCAAAAGTGAATAACTTAAAGAGATTGTCTAAAACAATAAATGAGGAAAGAGTAGGGAGTTTGTCAATCCTCATTGAATTTGAAGGGAAAGAATTGCCACAAAACAAAATAGGTTACTTCAGTTTTCAGGTCAGACCTTATATCCCTCCACCACTCCGTTGCTTTAAATGTCAAAGAAATGACACATTGCAGCAGTCTGTAAAGGGAAGCAGAGATGTCCAAAATGTGGTGAAGATCACAAATTAGAAGAATGTAAAGAAGTACAAGAAAAATGTTGCAATTGTGGAGGGAAACATAGAGTTACATATGGAGGATGTGAAGTAAGGAAGAAAGCAAAAGAAATCATACAGATTAAAATGACTAAAAACATAAGCTATGCAGAAGCAGTTAAAAATGTGAAAGAACAGAAAATAAGAGAGATTGAAAAGACGAGTCAAATCCCACAACAAAGTAAGACAGAAGAAAAGGTCACGATACCAGTAGAAAAACTAATATTATTTATGGCATATGTTATCAACTGCACTGACCAAGCCAAGAATAAAACCGAGAAGATTAAAATTATAGTGAGAGGAGCTGAAAAGTTTTTGGGGTTTAAAGAGGGATCATGGGAGAACATAAACAAAAAATTGGAGGTGGAAATAATACATGTTAATATTACAATGGAATGCAAGAAGTTTGATTGCTAACAGACAGGAACTTAAAGGATATATTGATAGTCTTGAGGAAAAACCAGAAATTATTTGTGTCCAGGAAACATGGCTAAAAGCAACTTTAGATTTTGTGATTAACGGATATGGTAGTGTAAGAAGAGATAGACAGGAGGGAGGAGGAGGTGGATGTGGAATATTTATTAAAAAAGGGATACAATATCAGGTATTAGGGAAAGGGAAAGAACTTGAATATATAGTAATTGAAATATGGGAACAAGATGGTAAATTTAAAATAATACATTTTTATAATCCATGCAAATTATTATCAATTGAAATAGTGGAGGAGTTAACTGAATATTTGGAAGGGAAAGTAATTTGGTGTGGGGATTATAATGCAAATAGTACTTTGTGGGGTAAATGTAATGATAAAAATGGGAAAATAATAGAAGAAATAATGGAAATTAAAAATCTTGTATGTATTAATGATGGGAGGGGAACTAGAATTAATGTAAGAACAGGGATGGAATCAGTTATTGATTTAACAATAATCTCAAATGATTTAGCTGGTATTTGTGAATGGTTCATTGATAAAGATTCAACAATAGGTAGCGATCATTATCCCATTACAATAAGAGTAGGATTAAATATAAATAATAAAAATATAAAGGTCAATAAAAAATGGGGTTTTAATAAAGCAGACTGGATTAAATTTAGATTCTTAAGTCAAATAAAATTAGAAAAAGTAGATATGAAAATGAATATAGACGAAGTAAATTTGAAAATTTGTGAGATAATCTTGGAAGGAGCAGATGAAAGAAAGTAGGGTGTAAAAATTATAAGAAAATAGTACGATGGTGGACAAATGAATGTATAAAAGCAATAAAAGTAAGAAATAAAGCATTTAAGGTATTAAAAGGTAATTCAAAGTATGAGAATTTAATTGATTATAAAAGGAAGCAAGCAATAGTAAGGAGAATAATTCAGAATGCAAAAAGAGAATATTGGAGAAAATTTTGTAGTACAATAGGGAAGGAAACAAAAATAGAAAAAAATTGGAAAACGATTAGAAGAATGAATGGCATTAAAAGAGAATTTGATTATCCTATATTAGAAATAGATAATATAAATATAATTAAAGATGAAGATAAAGTTGAAATATTGGCAAGAACATTCAGTAAAATTCACAGTCCAGATAATATTAGTGAGGAGGGAAGAAAAGGAAGAGAAAATACAATACTCAAATTTAGAGATGTGATGCAGAATGATGAAGAAACAAATAACTTGTTAAATGTGGAGTTTACAAAAGCTGAATTGAATTCTACATTTACAAAACTTAAAAATACAGCACCAGGTAAAGATAAAATATGGTACAGAATGATAAGTGAGCTCAGTGAAAAGTCTAAAGAGATAATATTGAAATTATATAATAAAATTTGGGAGGAGGGAAAATTACCGATGAAATGGAAAGAATCAATTATAATAAAAATAGCTAAACCAGGGAAAGATAAATCAAAACCAGAAAATTATAGGCCAATAGCTTTAACATCAAACTTATGTAAAATAATGGAAAAAATGATTAATAATAGACTAGTATATTATTTAAATAATAAGGGGTATATAGAAAATTATCAACGTGGATTTCGAAGAGGGAGGAGTAGTAATGACCCAACATTATGTTTAGAGCATGAAATTAGAAAGGCACAAGTAAATAAAGAAAGTGTAGTGGCAGTCTTTTTTGATATAGAAAAAGCATATGATATATTGTGGGTAGAGGGGTTATTAATTAAATTATATATGTTGGGCATTAAAGGAAAGATATTTCAATGGATTAAAGACTTTTTAATAGATAGAAAAATTCAAGTTAGAATCAATGAAGTAATATCAGGAGTTTATACAGTAGAAAATGGAACTCCACAGGAAAATATAATCAGTCCTTTATTGTTCTCAATTATGATAAATGATATTTTTAAAGGTATTGGAGAAGAAATGGGATGTTCACTTTTTGTAGATGATGGAGCAGTTTGGAAAAGAGGAAAAAATTTAGGTTTCATTGTTAAAAAATTACAAGATGTCATTATTGAAATAGAGAGTTGGGCAATGCAATGGGGATTTAAGTTTTCAGTTGAAAAAACAAAAGTAATATTTACTCGGAAAAAATAAACAAAGAAGTAAGATTAAAATTATATAACCAAGAGTTAGAGCAAGTGAAGTGTATAAAGTTTTTCGGATTATGGTTTGATGATAAACTAAAATGGAATGTACATATTCAAAAAGTTGTAGATGAATGTAAGAAAATCTTAAATATTTTGGGATGCTTGGCTGGCAGTGACTGGGGAGCGGATAGGCAAGCCTTAAAACAGTTTTATATAGGTATGATAAGAGCTAACATAGATTTTGTTTGTATTGTTTACAGTTCAGCAGCTAAAGCACATTTGGTTAAATTAGACATCATACAACATCTAGCATTAAGATTATGTACAGGAGCATTTAAAACCACACCAAGAGCAGCACTAGAAGTAGAGATGGGAGAAATGCCGTTAGATTTAAGAAGGATTAGAAATAAATTACTGGTTAAATTTACAAAGCAATAATTTGGATCGTCCAACTAGGGAAATTTTAAAACCATGTTGGGAAAAAGAAACGAAAGAAATGGGGAATCTTGGATGGACAATTGAAAATAAAATAAAAGAATTTAACATGAGTAGTTTGGAAATTAGTCATACAACACTAACATCAGTAATACCACCATGGATTCTACCAGAGGCAATAATAGATATGACAATAATGGAAAAGAAACAGGATAAATCTTTCAACATCAATAGTGGATCAGTACAGGTGCATTTAAACAATTATTATCATTATATTCAAATATATACAGATGCATCAAAAATAACTGGTAAAGTAGGAATAGCTATTGTAGTAACAGAATTCAATATAAAAATAGGAAAACAAATTACAGACGGATTATCAGTGTACACAGGAGAAATGATGGCAATATTAATATCTTTACAATGGGTAGAAGAGATAAAACCATTTAAAACAATAATTTATTCAGATTCGAGCCCTGCATAATTAAGTATTAAAAATAAGCAATTGGATAGTAGGATGGACATTTTATTAGAAATATTTCATACATTATATAGAATACAAAATATGGGTTTGATAGTTAATTTTGTTTGGGTTCCAGCACATGTTGGGGTAGAAGGAAATGAGAGGGCAGATAAAATAGCAAAGGGGGCAATTCAAAACCCTATTGGCATCATGGTTAAAACAAGTAAAGCTGAAGGAAAGAGTATGATTAAGGAAAAACTGATGGAAAAATGGCAGAAAAGGTGGGATGAAGAAATAACAGGAAGATGGTTTTATAAAATTCAGAAAATGATAGGAGAAAGAAGAAAGGAAAGAAGAAATAAAAAAGAGGAAAGAGTGATAACAAGGTTAAGATTTGGGCATACAGGACTTAACTACACACTTTTTAGAATTCAAAAGCATGCAACTGAGTATTGTGGAAAATATGAAACAATAGATCATGTTATTCTAGAATGTAATAAATATGAAAGAGAGAGAAAATATATGAAGAAAGAATTTGAAAGTATTAAGGAAAAATTGAATTTAGTAGATATTTTGAGGAAGAATTTGGAGAGTGAACATATACAAATAGTTATTTGTATATGTAAGTAAGTGGCGGTAATGCTACTTAAAGTTTGTTGCCAACCGCCAATAAACACAAGAAGAAGAAGCAGAAGAAGAAGAAGAAGAAACCAAAGAAAAAGTAACGGAAGGATAAATAACTATTAAGGTTCGCCCCAGCGCCACGGATTGAGCCCTAGAGACTGGACCGGAGTTTTCACCGAGGGAACTCCGCCCGGTGAAAAAGGACGACGCCAGTGCGTGGAGGAAGCCATCGGAGGAAAAAGGGACGCTCCCGGTGAGATCAGGACTTTATTTTCCCTTTTGGGGTTTTTTGTGGTACCACTTTGTTTTTTCTATCTTTTTTGGGTTGTTTTTTTTTTTTGGATTTTGCCTTCGGGATGGAGGCTGAAGATTAATACGAGAGACGTTTCCAGGACGTTGTTTTGATTTTGAGTTTATGGGACTCTTATGGACAAAAATCTTACAAAAGAGGAACAGAACTATGGGACATTCAATTATTTAAGGCTTGGTTGATGATTATTATTAAGCATTAAAAATTCAAGTTTTCTGAATAAATCATTGTGGGTAAAAATATATTAATTTCATATTGAGTGGTTGAATATTTATGTTTTTCATCTAATTGATTTTGCAACACCTATTACCTGTTTTCCTGAAACAAGATCCCACTTGTGTGTTTTTGTGAGTTCCGCTTTAAGCAAGCCAAATATTACACACTGATTGAACTGTGTGAAGTTTCCACAGTTAGTGATGATTTAGGTTCCACGTCATCTGCTGGTTCTGGTCCACTGGACTTTCTGAAGTCTTCTCTCAAATTTCATCTATCAGGACATTCTAGCACACTTCATGCTTCCTTTTGCCCACAAACTGTATAAATGGTAATGAAGATTTTATTTTTGCTACCAGCCCACATTGCCATTCTCTCCACCACTACAAGGTACCAGAAGCCTTCGGCAATTACCATGGTGGTAGTGGGCTTGATTGGCCAGCAAACGGGCCTGACCAGAACCCTGTAGAAAATCTCTGGCATGTTGTCAAGAAGAACCTAAAAGGACAATGGGTTTGACCTAAAATGCAGATGACCTGAAGGCAGCTATTAAAACAAAGGCTTGTACATCATATTGATTTAAACTCTAGTAAGGTTTATAGGTTCAATTAAGTAAAGAACTTTGGAATTACTTTTTACAATGACTCTTTATAAACCAATCTCTTTTAAAGTCTTTCTGTGGATTGCTGGGTCAGAAACAGACCATTCAATTTATAACCGAAAGAGTTCAGGAAAATCCAAAAATTTTTGCTGTTTAACTGAAATGTTTTGAAAATGGTAAAGAAGAAAACTGTGCTAAGATGTTCTCTTTCAATCTTCCTCAGGATATAAAGCTTTCTATCGAAACTTGTCGATTCTACAGTCTGTATCATTCTCTCCATCACTACAAGTATCATACATTCCTGCACTGCAAGAAAGAGGTAAAGAAGGCTATATTCAGTTTGGTGTTTATTATCCTGTGGCTGTTCCGTGTCTTTTACTTGAATGTTGTAGAATCTAAAATTGGCTGTTTGTTTGGACTCAGTCCTCTGTTTCTGAACATTTGTCAAATGCATGACTTTTTTTGCACTTCATAAATACCAGCAATATTTTCACCAATGTGCTTGGTTGGTTGTTGAATTTCACACTGTTATGCAAAAAGTAAGAGCCACTACAAATGGGACCTTACACCTAAAATTCACCTTTTGTGACAGATGAGGGGCTTGTGCTTTAAAGCCTTGTTCCTTAACCAAAAAGATGGCTGAGATTTTTGGTCAACCATAGAAAACGTCATCTCATGTTTGTAAATCCCAGCATGTCCATGTGCTAAGCACAGATTGCAACACAGTAAAGCAGACATCAGGATGTAGTAATAAGCCATTTAAACATCTTACTTTTCATTTATTTAGAGAGAGTAGAAAATGTGAAGTGTTTTGTTTAATGATTTACTGAACATAAACTAGTGAATGAGTAAAAATAACTGAACTGCTTATATTCTGTTCTCATTTGAATATGTTTTGTATTTTTTTCTATTTTAATGTGATAGGCCAACACAAAATAGTACATAATAATCTGAAAAGTGTGATGTGTATTCAGTCCTCTTAACTCAGGTACCCAGAATTAAATTCTGTGGAACCACTCATCTAAACCACACAGTCCAGATGAGTGTGATTTAATCTGACTATAAATCCAAGCTGTTCTGTGAGGACACTCGAGGTCTAATAAAAAAAAAAACTGCAAAACATTATATGTAGAGGAAAACTAGACACTGTATATTATAGTGTGAACATAAAGACCAACAACCATAGACATACAGCTGGTAGAAACACAATCAGAAAAGACTATTACATTCAATAAAGTACTTTGAACATATAAATACTTCTTGCACCTCAGTCTATGACTCCAAGGTGAAATGTTTATACTTTATTGCATCATAGTCGTCAAACCCATTGTCCTTTGTAAATTGTTGTTATGCCTACATTATATCATAGAACCTCTCTCCACAGATCCCCTCAGGTCCGTTTTACAAATGTTCTGATTATTGTGATGTCGGTTCTTTTCTGTCTAGACGGATAATATTGAGCAGACAGCTGAGGACCCTGGTCAGGAGGAGGTGGTGCAACAGTGCATGGCCAACCAGGCCTGGTTGGAGAAGCTTTTTAGCTCCTTCGTTGAACTGCTCACCCTTTGTGCTAATACATGAAGATCACAGCCTCAGTCTTAGCCTCTGAACTTCTTCACACAAACACACGCACACACAGACACCATATGAAGTAGCTGAAGATATCTGGAGTCAGTTACGTGAAAGAATCTCACTATACGAACTGAGCGGCTGATTTCAGTTTGTTTGTGGTACATGTTTTGTTGTAAAGTCCATTTTAAATTACCTCTTGAGTTCAAAGTTTGTACTGACAAATCGAAGATAATGAATCGAAGATAATGAAATCTCCCCAAAATTCTATTGATGGAAGTCATGTGGGCAACGTGAAGAGAAACACTGTTTATAAGGACATGTTCATAATTGTGGTTTGTATAATTTATACAGTCACATTTTTAAAAATGGCTACCCCTAGCTGTGGGTTGTTTATTTTTTGAAGAATGTTTTCGAAGGATGTACATAAATGAGTCACCCTGCTTTATTGTACCATTCAACCTGCAGTGTTCAAACTAGGGATGTATGAGGTGAAATGAGGTCTTAGTGCACTATATGATGTTTCTACAATCTTCAGCAAAGATAAAAGAATAAATAGCTGTTCGAAAGAATATAAAATATATTCTCCATACCAGGATATCTTTTTTTCTTTTTAAAATGTAGTTTACTGCTGCAAATCATGAAGGAATGAAAAAAATAAATCTGCCTTTATCTAAAGAAATGTGAGATGAAAAGATCCTCCAGCAGCCTAAATGTCAGTGTTTTAATGTTGGTCATTTTTATCTGTTTCTTGTTAACTGATATTTCCTATTGTTCTGCCTCTCCTGGAGACTCTTTCAGTGTGTAAATACTGTACAGCTGCCCCATTCTTGAGCTGGCAGTTGCTCCTCTGTACATAAAATTTCTGTATTTGACAAAAGGGAAATAAAATTGATCAAAATGATAAATGTGATGAAAAATAAACAGCATTGTGCTCAAGTTTTTCACATGTCCTTGAGAGAATGTGAGTAGGAAACATTCATCATCATCCAAGTGTCACAGTCATGCAGGCTAAAATAGTAGCGCTCATTTACCAACAGGAAGTAAGTAAAAATCGGAATTCTATCCAAGATGGCCAACTTCCTGTTTCATGTAGGGGACAGGTACATGAGACTTATTTAGGTTGTGGGGTACCAAATTTCATGCCTCCATGATAAAGTAAGGTCAACGCGGTTTATAATTTTGCTGGCACACACAAAGCTTTTAGACATAGTCCTGTGAGATTGGAGTCATTCCAGAGGCTTGAAGTTAGACTGATTTATTCCTCAGCACTACTTCACTGCCAGTGGTAGAGGTAGATTGCACAAAGTGGACGGAATATAGAAGAAATAGATAATCTCCAAACTCCTTAAATTCAGTGCAAATAAACACCTAAAACATTTTAAACTTGGGCAGATGGGTTAATAACAGGACAGTGATTTTAAACACTCTTCAGAAATGGCTTTAGTGGATAAAACAAGCTAACATGAAGCTTCCTGTATGGTCCTGACATCAATCCTGCCAATGTCAGAGCCATATGAGACCTTAAGTTCTTCAGACTGCAGTAGCTAACTTTGATTAAAAATAGTTTTTTTTTAACAAACTTGTTAAAACTGTCAATATGTCATGGTGGTAGAGCAGATACTGCATTAAAGAAAATGTGCCTCTGCCTTCTTGCATGCCCAACAATAATGGCAGATAAACATTTCTCCTGTAGCTGTATATGTTTGTTTGCTATTAGCAAACTGGCAATCCTGAGCACTGTATGCATTAGCATAATTGACAGCGTGAAGACCCACCAAGACCTTTGCTCATGGTGCTGATTGGTTGTTTCTGGAGAACAGCACTGCTGCAACTCTCCCTGTAGGAAGATCGCAGGGAGGAGCACTTTTTATTTTATTTTTCAGAATATCTTACGTTATGCTGTCACAACATAGTGACACCTCAAAAAACAAAAACAAAAGTAAAAAATAATTATAAGCTACCTCGTACAAGTTTAAAAATTGTTTGGTTTAGAAATCATCTAGTTTAAATGGACACAGTAATTTGTTATAAGAATGGTGGATACTTGAAGCTTAATGGTTTTTTTTTTTATCTTTGTCTATGTCTATATTTGAGCATATATCTAAATGTAACTCTTAATTCTCCATCCTGTTGAAATGTA
This sequence comes from Poeciliopsis prolifica, assembly GCF_027474105.1. NCBI lineage: Eukaryota > Metazoa > Chordata > Actinopteri > Cyprinodontiformes > Poeciliidae > Poeciliopsis > Poeciliopsis prolifica. Next base: position 14,417,057 of record NW_026562385.1, on the reverse strand, counting down.
GAGCAGATGATATAACATAGTGCTCTGGGCTGGGTGGAGGGGGGGTTGTGAGTATATCCAAGGATTAGTGGGTGAAGAGGAGGAGAGCTGTCCAGAGGAGAAAGGACATTAAGCTTACAGACACTATTGTATTTGGAGGGCAGAGACACTGCCTTGGACGGTCTGAGTGGGTCATTACACCAACAGGTAAGTGCAACAGTTCATAGACAATAGTGCCCTGAATGTTACTTAGAATTATTTCTTATGATCTACTTCAAAGTATTTGAACATAGTGCTTCAATTCACATTAATTAGCTTTAATAGCAGTTTGATGGCTAAATACTTGCAACTGCAGAGACCACATTATCATTTGCTTTCTATTGGTCATTTATTGCTGTCAATATTATGTAGAACAGCTTTCTTTTTATTTAATTAAATGCAGTAAATAAATACAATTGATAGAAATTGTTGGATAACTTTACATTTAATAGTGCAGAAATTACTTTTGTTTCTGTTGGAGCAACTAAAGTCTATTTTTTTCTGTTATGGTGCAAATAGCCCTAAAATGCTATAAATGTACACACACTTGGTAGTAAAGAACAGCTTCTTTTTTGATTTTCATGTGTTTGATGTCATTGGAAAAGCTCAAAATCCACACTTTCAGAATCTTTAAATAACCCAGAGTCGACTTGGCCGTTCCCATTTACAAAACAGCATGGATGAACAAAGAAAACAATAAGTGTGTTAAGATGCTAATATTTTCATTTAAGATGTGTTGTTGCCGAGCAATTTCAAGTTAGTTTGTTTGATGAGTTGTTAAGTGACCCTCAGCCTGAAAAAGTTTGAACAAACACTTATGTAAAAATTACTTTTATAATTGCTGAGCCTTTATACATAAAGACACTTAAATAAAGTGATTACTTTAGTATTGGTTCTTTATCACAGGAAATAAGTTTGAATATTTCTGCAACAGACTCTCAGGCATGGCGCCAGACATGGAGAAGATCATTCAGAGCATCAGCCTTGGAGACCAGGACACCGTCCAGCTCTTACTGGACAGCTACAATACCCAGGTTACTGATGGTTTCCATGACAACTGCTTCAATTTGGCATGAGACATTTTCTTCTTTTGTAACCATGGAAACAATGTGCAAGACACGATGAGAATGGGTGTCAATGGCTAGAGGAATGTTTGAAATGTCTGCAGGATCACCAAGTTGGAAGGCTCCTTCTCTGGCTTCATGTCGCCCAGAAACATGTTGAAGCATTCATCACTTCTCTTTCTCTGCTCCACTCTTCCTGTTTTAACAGCCATTCTACTACCAAATATTGAGATAATTTTGGCCTATTGTGAAAAATTTAATCAAGTGAATGAATACATGCGCCAGCTGTTCATCCTGTAAACGGTGGTTGAACCCCCACCTGTGCATTTCTGTCGTTGTGAAGCTGAATGGCAGTCATGCCTCTGTCAGTCTGCCCCACAGCAGCCGTGGGAATAATGTAGCTCACATCATATGGGCCCCAAATAGTGTTGCCCATTTCTGTCCCATTTCCAGTTAGCCCACATTGTTGCTGAATAGGGCCCATACATTTAGCCCAAATGGGCCAGCCCATAGGGGTCCCATTTTAGTTAACCATATGTGTCCCATGAGGTTTGCCCAGATAAAACCCATGACCACTCATTACCCATATGGCCTACTACAAACCCAACGGGGGCCCACTCATGCGTACTGGCTTGGAGACTGGACTGGACTGTTCTAGCATAAAATAATAACATGAAAAAATGTTAAGGGTTCAAAGTGTGGCTAGAGCAATACTGAACTGGTTTAAAAAAATAAAGCATTGTAGAATTATTTTTAATGTTTTAATATCCTGGTCCTCTGGAAGCCTAGTGTTTGTAAATGAGCCAGGCATAGATATCACACAGTGAACATGTTTTAGGTTCAAACATTAGGAAGACATGGATGTTCTGTTCTATCAGCAAAATATATCCTTGGGTGATCTCCAAGACGAGGTCACCTTCGTCCTGGAGACCTCGACAATGGTCAAGGTCACCAACCTTTACTATCGTCGAGGTTTCCTACAAGGAAAAAATTAAATTCTACAATTTACCTTACATCAACTCCATTAGAGGCCAGCTGAGTAACAATTGCCTTGGCAAAGACTATAAAGCTGACATCTCGGGTAATTCTTTCCAAGTTTTGAGAATCTTGCTCTTGCAGCTTTTGCTTTGACATACAGTCAAAATTTTGAAAGTGACAGGTTAACTACAGGGGTTGGACAATGAAACTGAAACACCTGGTTTTAGACCACAATAACTTATTAGCGTGGTGTAGGGCCTCCTTTTGAGGCCAATACAGCATCAATTCGTCTTGGACAAGTATGGGGCCAAGGGAATGCCATGATATGGCAGCCCACACCATCAATGATCCACCCCCATGCTTCACTCTGGCATACAACACTCTGGCTGGAATGCATCTTTGGGGCTTCTCCACACCGTAACTCTCCCGGATGTGGGGAAAACAGTAAAGGTAGACTCATCAGAACAATACATGTTTCACATTGTCCACAGCACAAGATTTTCGCTCCTTGCACCATTGAAACCGACGTTTGGCATTGATACGAGTGACCAAAAGTTTGGCTATAGCAGCCCGGCTGTGTATATTGACCATGTGGAGCTCCCGACGGACAGTTTTGGTGGAAACAGGAGAGTTGAGGTGCACATTTAATTCTACCGTGATTTGGGCACCGTGGTTTTATGTTTTTGGGATACAATCCGGGTTAGCACCCAAACATCTCTTTAAGACAGCTTCGTCTTGCATCCACAGTTAATCCTGTTAGATGTGGTTCGTCATTCTTGGTGGTATGCTGACATTACCCTGGATACTGTGGCTCTTGATAATCACAAAGACTTGCTGTCTTGGTGAACAATTTGCCCTCTTTTGAACTCCAGTATGTCCCAAATAATGTTATGTGCATTGCAATATTTTGAGCAAAACTGTGCTCTTACCCTGCTAATTGGACCTTCACACTCTGCTCTTACTGTTGCAATGTGCAATTCATGAAGATTGGCCACCAGGCTAGTCCAATTCAGGCATGAAACCGCCCACACTAAAATGAGAGGTGTTTCAGTTTCATTGTCCAACCCCTGTACATTGTTCTACAATTTTGTCTCATTTAGCCCACTTAAAAAAGGACTGGGGTCTATTGTTTGATCGGGTGAATGACCAATTGGAGTATGAAGAGATTTGAACTCCTCTGACTTCATAAAGCAACATAGAAATGTCACCCATTTATAATTTTACCATGTTTTTATTGACACTGAGATTATTGTCTTGCTGTCATAACTGTAATATTTCTTTCAGTATGTCATTTGCTTTAAATTTTTGTCTTAATCAAATGATGCTGATCTTTGTAAAACATTCAATCCTCCATTTATTTTTTTTATCTCCACAGTACGCAGAGTGCTTCTTTTTCAATACTGAGGTACAAGAGAGAAAAAAGGTCAGTAAATAAATGTCTGAGTTTGTGAATCATCTTGCAAAAATATTCACATATAAAGTTCAGAAATTCCCCACCTACAGAGTGGAGCCACACTCCTGACCGTCTCCCCTCAAACATTCCTCAAACCAGCAGACCAGGGACCTGGAATTGTAATCCAAAAAAGCCCTCCGAAGGAACCAACTCCCCCACTGCCCAACATGAACTCCTGTTCACAGAGATTCTCCAAGGAAGGGAGACTCTGGCACATTTATCCCAGAGCAAATGGCAGCAGAACCACCAACCCCCATGAAGCCCAAGACGAGTGATGGACAACAAGTCCCAAGAACCAACTGGAACCAGAACCAACACCCCCCATCCCACCAGCTCCCACTTACAGCTTTGTGGCATATGTTGCAGATGCCAGAGGTTTTCTTCTGAGTGCAGAGTCTGTACACCTGGCACTGCCTCCTTTTTGAGCTTGCTACACTTTTGAGTCTTGATGGCTTAAATTTCCATCATGTTCCAGCTGCCTTCATGACTGTCTAACTTCAATCGTCTCCCTGCAGCAGAACGTCTGGAACAGAGCATGGTTGCTATAAAACAAGACAATGAGCAACCTCCATGTGCAGTCCTCTACTAAGCATTTTCTTGTCATCTGATTGAGAATGTTTATACTGTATTTTTGTCATTGTAATACTGGACAAACTTCGGCTTTGCTTTCGGTTATCAATAATGTCCATATCCATGGCCACAGTTTTAAGAATATGTAAATGCGCAATACCAGAGTTGTTGAGAACAACACCACCTGCTGTTTGGTGAAGGCATCACACAGTCATGCATGTTGACTTTACTTTTTATCAAAATGGATAAATGTCATAATCTCTTTGAATCTATTTTTGGACATCCATTTTTATGACCAGACACTAGCCAAGTCCAAAATGTCAATAGTAGAATGTCACCACTTCTTTGTTTTTGTCTGTTCTTTATAAATCTTACACGTATTTTTTTTTCTTTTTTATACGTCTGTTGCTGTTCATTCTCGGACCACCTGTCTGTAGCAACAACGACTGAAAGAGGTAAATAAATCACCTACACAGAGGGGTGCTGACAATGAGTTTACACCGTCTTACATTAATCTGAAAAGGTGCTTAAATTGTTTAGTCACATCCAGGATGGGTGTCCTCCAAAAGCGATTAATCATGTGTTCCAAAGCTGTTTAGATACCTCATGATTCATCATATTACCTTGTGTTGACCTTCACTTTCATAGTATGTTTCAGCTTGTGCAGAAGACTTTGTTCTAATAGAAATTAATTCTTTTGGTGGATTTGGTTTAGGGCTGATAGTAGAAACAAAATCCTTAGCCTGAACTTTTTTCCATCCCCACGAGGGGGACATAATGTGAACGATGTTGCATATGCAACTCACCTTTAACACATTACATATAATACAATATACAAATATCAAACAAATAACTCTTTTAACCTATGAAATAGTGGGCTCCTAATCACATATAAAGTGTCAGGATTGGTGAAGACGGAGACGAGGGAGAGCCAAAATGCAAACAAATATTTGTTTAACTTCAAGACATGTCATGAGTGCTCACCAAATTACAGGCTTAAGACGCACAAGAATTCTGCACAAGACTAGACTAGAACTAGAAAATTTTAAAGAAATTTAAACCGCGCCTACCAAAGTGTGCCTGTCGGTTGGAACCCAGTGTTCTGCTGCTAAAAATGTCAATGTTAAGCTTAGCTAAAATAATATTAATAGCATGTGGAGAATCACTAGAACATTGACTAACATGAACATAGTTCAATATGTTAAAACTAGTGTATAAGCTAAAATGATCCAAAATGCTAATGTTAGCCTAAAAGCTTCCAGTGGCATGTGGGGTATCACTAGCATGTTGTGTTACATTGACTTCCTCTATTCAGCATACTAATCATGGTTAATAAATCAAAAGTAGCTCAAATACTTATTTTACCCACCAGTGCACTGAGAAAGACATAGAAGTCATGTCCTACTTCTTACATCACTGTGGCATGCTCTTTGAGTTAGAATTGGGTTAGGCTCTACCCCACAACTTAAACTGTCATTCATCAAATAGGAATAGTGACCAGGTTTCATTAATTGTGACAGCTGTCAGTCTTATTGACCCAGTGTTGGCCACACGCTGTCAGACAACAAGACAGAAAAACAAGATAGAAAAACATATGTAACACTGAAACTTGACTCATAAACATCAAGAGTTCTGTAAATGTTGATATCTATTGGGAGCACAAAATATACACATATTATTAAACAGCCCACACCTGCAGTATCTAGTCAGTAACAATCCTCCCAACATATGGAATCCAGCAATCCTTTCTGAACATGATCTTGACAAAACTATTAATACCTCTAATAAAACTACCCATGGCTGAAGTCCAGTAATATCTTCTATCTCTTTATACTTCAGTAGAACATGTGTAACATCTGTTGTGTCGAGTGATGCACATTCATTAATATGACATTAATATGCTTCTGCTTATCTGCATTCCCTTTAAGTTTCTACAGATATTAGGCAGTAGGGAGGGGACCATTTTGGCCTTAAAGTTTGAGGTATTGAAAATAGACCTTCGTGTTGCCAAGGCTAATCAACAAGGTCAATGCATCTTTGCAACTGCAGCACATTTTTAGTGTCTTACGGCCTACCAATAAAAGTCCAAAGAAGGAATGAAAACCACTGACCTGAGAGAAAGTCATTGGTGGCCAGCTTAGTGTTGAACACTGGAACCAAGAATCTATAATTGGTGAAACAGATTTTTAAAAAGTGTATCTCAATGTTGAATGATGGTCTGTGTGTGAAGTAACCCACATAGACAAGGCCAGTAAGACTAAACAGAACGGAACATATGAAGAAATCCAGTGGGGGGTGATGTTGGATTTAACGACTTTACTGATGTTGGATTTAAAGACTTTACATATAAACAGAGTACAAATACTGCGTGAACGCAATATAGCAGTGTGATCCATTATTACTGATGTTATCTGCAGTGTTACTAATTCCATGTCTTGGTTCATCAGTTTAGAAAGAACAAAATAAGGGACTGTGCTTCAAACTCTGATTCGGACATTGACTCAGATGAAGAGATGCCGAATTTTCTTCTCAGAGAGGTAGGCCAGTAAACCCATGTGGTCTATTTGTTTTCCTGTATCCTCTGGACTTCCCAGAACCTCCATTCATCTTTTACAGCAGATTTACCTGTTTGATCTGTCATTGATCTGTTTATTTCTGATCATTTGTTTAATTATATTCATCTCTGGAGATGATTATTCAAAGAAGGATTCCTCATGGGATCAAGAAAATTATGGACATCTCTGACCGTCCTCTTCATAAGACTATGTTGAAAAGACAGAGTATCTTCAGTCAGAGGCATCTTCAGATTTAGTGCAGTACAGACTGCTACATGAGATCAACAGCCATCGCCATCTTCAATAACTCTTTGAATCAATAAATAAATAAGAATGAAAATTCTTATTTAATTTCCCTTTGAGATTAATGAAGTATTTTTGAATTTGAATTGAATCAATGATGCTTCAGTGCATGTAATAAACATAAGACTCTTTAAATGTCCATGTTTTTGATTTGTGCTGAGGCTGAATTCTTGGATTTCACCATAATATTTTTTCCTGCAGGATCTGGCTGCAGCCTTGCTGTGCTTTGTTGGTGGTCAATTGCAGCCTGCAGTGCTAAGAGCTTGTCTGCATACTCTGCGAATCCTTTCTCGTGACCGTAGAGCTCTGGGACCAATGGTCACTGATAGCGCCCTTCTCACCTTGACACACCTGGGAGGTATCAATCTTCTGCAGCCCAGCCAGGATCAGGACAAGACAAAAATTCAAGATCAGTGTGACAGAACACAAACACAGATCCATGGAAAAGAAGCAAGTGGGTCTAATGGAGCAGCAGATTCCGATCAGAGATGTGCAGTTTCTTTTTCAGAGTGTCACTCCTTTAACCGGCGAGGGAATGTAGGGCACTTTGTGCTTGCTCCTGGGAAAAAAGACACCCGGGAAGATGACAGTGAGGAAGAAGGGAAAGTGGATGACGGGGAGGTGTGCAAGAAGGAGGCCATGAAAGTCTTGTGTAATATAATCTACAACAGTCCCCAGGCACGGGAGAGAGCCAGCGCACTGAGGTGACAGTTTCAAAGTTGTCTCATTGTTTCTGTACTATGTCAAAGTTCAAAACTTCGGTTAGTTTTGACACAAAATGAGAGATTATTGAAGAAGACAGAATCATGTACCATTAATCTTTACACAATTTCTCCAATTAAATGAGATCATATTGATATCTAGGTGAAAGTTAAGAAGTTTGTTGATCAGAATGTGGAGATAGATTTTATTAAAGCCCGATGAGAAGTCTTAAATAGTAACTTGTCACATTTTCTATTATCTTCAAGATGTTTCAAACACAGTTTAGTGAAGTTTCAGTGTCATTCTCAACTCCATGACCAGCTCTATAGACAAACAAAGGGTCAAGTAAAGTGATAAGTCTGAATAAGGAAATCTCTTTACCAGTTTTTCAAAGGATTTCATCACAAGTGAAGTCAGTGCAACAGGTCTAAACTTTTTAAGAACTTTTGGTTGGCTAGTCTTTGCCACAGGTATCACGATGGACTGCTTCCAGTACCTTGACACCCTCTGTTGGTTATGTGACATCTGGAAGATTTGATATGAAATTGGAGCCAACTGTTCCACACGAGGAGAGTGGTTGACCACTTACATTATTACCTGAACCTGGGGTTTTTTCAACCTTGCAGTGTGTAAATGATTCAGACACAAACACAATGTCAAAAGGGATATGATCAGAGCAAAGAAGTTTGTTTTTCAGAATCTAGATCTCATTTCTAAAATCAGAAGAATCAAACCTAGGGTAAAACATATTGATCTCATTTACATCAAACATTAAACCAGGATTAAACATTAAATCAGAATTAAAACCAGGAAGAACCACAGTTCTGTTGCACTTGATCGCTGATGCAACAATTGTTTTAAACTGTTCTGAACTGGGCCAGATATATTATTTTCAAGGTCTTTTTCCAGTTTTTCCTTGTAACTAATTTTCATTTAATTCTTAATTTCCCTTTCAACTCTGTGAGGTTTCCTTCACTAAATGCCTTTTTGTTCAAAAGATTTTTCAACAATTTTGACATCCATGGTTCGCTATCAGGAGATACCATTGCTATATTTTTCTTCAAAAAAGCTATGCATGTACTAATCACATTAGTGTGATTATATTCAAATCAGGGTTACCACACACAGACTCTTTGTGATTTGTCAGTGACACCACCATCCCAATCCATGCATACCGGGTCGTCATTTCTGCATTTTGAGGAGCACCAAAGTCCTATTCTTACATGTTCTACTACAAGCTTAGATGCTTGGAAGGTTTAATGGCTGGTGCTTTACAGCTGCTTAGCAATCCCTTGCCTCACTAAAAGCTTCATTTCTGTCTCCATGGGAAGGCTTCTACAGGGATTATGGGAGAGTCTGAAGCAGGGAATCTGGAGTGGGCCACCCCCTACTGGCCAGTTTTACAAACTGAGGCTTCTCTTCTTACTAACAGCCCTGAGGCCTGAGCTCAGGCTGCAGCTGCAGCAGGTAAACACTCCTCACCCTCTCACTGTCATTAATGTCTTCATCTAAAGTTTGTCTCGGTCTACTGCTAATCTCAATCATTACTCTGGGGCAATGAAGGTGATTAAGGTGATAGGAGTTTACCCATCTCATCTTACCAATTGGCAGATTGCTAGTTTGGTCCCCTTGGGTAAGACACTTCACCAGCCTCACCTGGTGGTGGGAGTCACCAGTTAACAATTCATTGATTACTCAATCAGTTGACCTTGATTTCAATTATCAATTTCTGTTTAGACTCTTTTACTTCAAGACGCATAAATGAACTCCAGGCTGACCGGTTACATTTAGAAGTTGCCTAAGTAGTAAACATCATCTGAGGATAAATTTTTTGTGAAGGCTGGGCAAAGAAATATTCAATCAGAGAAGGCGCCACGAGGCCCAAACATATTCCAGTTATGTACGACTTTGTGTTGGTCTGTCACATCAAATCCAAATTCAACACATTGAATTATGTGGCTATATGGTGACAAAATGCAAACGGTTCAAAGGGCGTGAATGCTTTTACAAACATTCAATTTTTTTTATTACAACTAATGCTTCAGAAGCTGCTTATCACGGTCAGAAGAGTTCAGTGCTTTGCTTTGCTCAGGAGCGTGGGGTGTTGGTTCTGACCTCAGCCTTGGAGCAGTGCCTGGTCTTGAGATGGGCCGACGAAAATCAGCTGATCACTTACAGCACTTCCCCTCCTGTCTCCAAGGAGGTGTCCCAGGATGTTATTGAGATTCTCAAGACCATCTTTAACGTTGCTCACAGGTTCTACAGGCAGGAACCTGACGAGGTAAAAACACAAAGCCATTAGTTGTAGACAAACGTCTCCATAGTTAGGCAGGGGATCCTCAGAAAGTTTTCATAGAGTTGGTCAGACCAGGCCAGTATAACATTTTAGGGTGGAATGGAATAACCAAATGACATAAAATGAGCTAACGCAGCAATCATAATGATTGTCAGAGTGCTTCATGTGCCCATGCCTTTAGAGGATTATTTTTTGTGATGAAACATGACATCCAAATTTAGTCCACGAGGCTTGGTCACAAATGAAATCTGAAGGATGTTTTTACAGGAGGAAGCTACTTTATATCGCCGGCTGGCAGCTGTCTTACGCCACTGTCTGCTGCTGTCATGTGATGGAGCAGACACAATGGAAGAACTACAAGGGTGAGACAGTTATCTTTAACCCAGCAATTCCTTGTTATATATAACAGATATGCTTGAGAAAAATGAACTAAGAATAGTTGAAGGACGTTCATAAAGTATTTTCCCCTCAGACATACAGTAAACATCCTGTCAGCTCTGCCCCTGACCTGCCTGGATGTCTTGCTGGCTGTCCCTGTGGGACAGGCGTCTCATAAGTATGAAGGTGTCAACATGGACTGTGTACACGCATTGCTACTCTTCATGGACAGACGACTGAACAGGGCAAGTAAACGTGCTGTCATAGGTAGAAATCCATCTGTAGAACAATCTTATTAAAACCAAGGTGATTATTGGTATCAGATCAATACTAACATGATGAGATTGATACGTTGCAATTTTTCTTCCATATCTCCATACAAAATACTCGAAATTCTTCAGAGTTCAAGCCAGTGCATATGCAGGAATTGAAATGCCAAATTTCAGAGTAGAAGTTCATACCTTTGTAGTGTTTGCACTTAAAATGTCTGCTTTTTATCCAATACAATTTCTTCAACGAATAACTAGTTATCAAACGCCGCATGATGTTGAATTCAGTATTCAAGTTAGTTTAAAATGTTTCCAATCTGAAAAGGACAGCAGATTGTGTCGCGTCAGTGACTTCCAGCATTTATTCCTTCTGGACGAGAACGTACCAACAATTGCTTGCATTCCGTCGTTGACTTTGCAGCAATAACCTGGACTGAGCATGCAAGTAGCGACAGTGGAGAGAAAAACTCTCCATTGGCAGTAATTAAATCAAAAAGAAGAAACCTCCAGCAGAACAACAACCTGGCTCAGTACAAGCCTCCATTTGACCACCGGCTGAGGGTTTGAGAAGACAGAGACACAAAAAAGAAACAGAAGCGTTGAGTGAAAAGTAAAAAGTTAACAGCAGGATAGGGAGAATGATTAGTTGATGACAGCATTTCAGCTGATCAATGCCTTGCAGTTGCTGCTCCATTTGAGGCACAGATTTCTCTGGTGTCGTGTCTTCAGATGGTTTGGTAATTGTAAAACCATCTGCACTCATACTAACCAATTACTATTATTATTACTATCCAATAATGTGGCTAATCAAACTCCCTTGATGCCTGTGCACCTATCATGAATCTCCTGCACCTGCTCACTTCCACTCTGTTGTGATTGACTGTATCACAACATTCAATACCTGGAACATCCAGTCTCTTTAATCCAGGTCCTGGATTATCCAGGAACTACCTGCAATAGTATTGCTCAGCTGTGGATGGCATGGCCATAGAATGGACTCAGTCTGCTCTTTATGATGGATACAGTCTCATAAGCTTTTGAAAACTATCAAACCTATTTCTTTCTCAGGGTCAGAAGCTGAAAGAGAAGCTGACTCCTGTTCTAAGTTTATTGACAGAGAGTTCTCGGTTTCACAGGGAAACACGTCACTATTTAAGGCAAAAGGTAACATTTTTCTTTTTCTTTGACTGCACTGGCATTCCTTATTCTATCTTTCTTCTATGTTTGCTTTTTTATCACCTCTGAATGTTCCAGATCCTTAAACATACCAGCACATAAAAATAACCCAAGTAAATACAGATACAGATATAAATCACGGTACTATTGAAGATGACAAATGGCCTTTCAACAGTTTCTGGATTCTTTCTCACTCTGTAGTTCTAACACTTACTACTGAGGAAGGTAGTAGTAATGGTCAGAACTACAGAAATGTCACTTTGACTGAACACTTACTTCAGGCAAGATGGCAGAAGAGCATGAGAAAAATATGTGACTCATGAAACTTGATGCCCCTAAACTGACAACCACATTGAGCTGTCAAAATAAGAGCATCACACACCCTACAAAATAAAAGCCTTAATTATTTTCGAAGCAGGCAATTGTTGTTTGGGGCTTTATATGACTGATTTAACCCAACTACTGTTACACATGGCATTAATATGGCATTTTAAAATGAAGCTTACTGATTATTATAAAAATAAAAGCCTCATTATTCCTTACCTATGCTTGACATTTGACAAATGGCTAGAATGGAATATTGGCTTAGAACAAAGACTCCCATGCTTAGGATAGAACACATTTTCATTGTAGCGTCAACATACTAATAGGTCAACATGCTAATAGGTCAACATGCTAGCTACTGACAGCATTTAAGCTAAATGTAGCATTTTGGTTAATTTTAGCTTATACATTTTGCATACTGACTTGATTAAGTCACTGTTAGTCAAAAAGTTTGTTATAACACACATATTACTGCAAATATGCTACTCGCTCTACATGCCAGTCATAGGCCTCATGCCAACATTAGTCTTACAGCTATATTAAGTATTTGGGTTCATTGGAGCCTGAACATAGCAATGCATGTGAGAGCAAAGCACCGACTTCAGAAGGAAGGTAACGCACTGCATCGCTCCTGAATAAGATATTATTAATTTTCTGAATATTTTCAAGGTAAATGAATGCTTATTTGTTGTGAACAAAGTTTTGAATATATAGCTTTGTAGGACATTCATTGGTGATACAGTTTTGACATTTGAATCAGAGCTGTATTTTTTTCTGTCATAACCTTTTGTCTCAGATCTTACCTCCTCTGAAGGACGTTGCTGTTCGGCCTGAGCAGGACAGTACACTCAGAGGCCAGCTCGTCCGCCTGATGACACATGTTGACACTGATGTTAAGGACTGTGCAGCGGAGCTGCTGTTTGTGCTTTGCAAAGAAAATGGTACAATTACATCCAACATCTTTGTGATATTGTCTACATAAAAGTTTTACTTATATGTTTTTGTGTCCAATCATTCGAAATATTACTGATTGTGAGTCAACAAAAATGCTTGAAAGTTTTTGTACTACAAAAAAGGCATAATCATGATCAAATAAGTACACCATTTAATGGTATTTCTAAAGAACAAGCAAGCACAATTTGGTTTTATTTTGTTTGGATTCTATATAAAGCCTTGTTATAGACAAGAAGTACTTACTTGTACAGTGATAGGCAGGAATGTATATTAATTGAACATCATAATTATATTAATTTGTGACTGTTAATGATGCATCTCAAATGTAAAGGAAAGTTAACAGAACAAACATTAAAATAATCTCTGTAACATTTAACTTTAGTTACAAAGAGAGTGGAGTGGACTACCCAAAATTTACTTCATTTTGGGTAGTCCACTCCACATTCTTTGTAACTAAAGTTGAATGTTACAGAGATTATTTTAATGTTTGTTCTGAGATTAGAACTGTGATTAGAAAGAGATTCAAGTTTATGCACTGTTAGTGTTAAATAGAAACATAAACAGTAATTTTAAGATAGAGTTCTAGAATATTTTGCTGTGGAAAAGTTACTAAACTAATTTAGATTATTTTGTAGAATGTGTCTTTCTGCTGTGTAATTTAAGTTTACATTTCTACATTATTATTATTATTATTATTATTATTATTATTATTATTATTATTATTATTATTATTATTATTATTATTAAGTTTAGACACACAAAACAGCAGTCCCATGTTTGTGTCATAGTGCAATAGCAACATCTAATTCGCAGCAGTTATTACCACATGTTCCTTCACAGATAGGTAATCTGAAGACAGGAACCTTTGTGCTGCATTTTGTTTGGGGCCCATACTTCTGTGTAGCCTTATTAAAATATCAGAGAATAGAAGAAATGTTGCTTCAGCAGCCACTCTACTGCGTACCTTGCTTTCAGAACACAGACAAGAATTCATTATTCTAACTATATAAACTATTTACAGTTAGGCTAATAAAATAATTTACAACTGGCAGACAGCAGATTAAGAGTATCTGCATACACCTTTGCTGTAGCAATAATTGTCAGAGATTTTATTTTTAGCGTCTCTGTACCTTGCATTGCCTCCCATTCAACCCATTGCATTTTTAACTTCTGAAGGCTGTCAGACATGCCTTCAGCTGTATTTTCATTTCCCCTCCAATTGCGACCAAACTAGGATTTTTTTTTTTTATAAAGAAAAGTACAGCCAATCTTCAACCAAGCATTACGGGACCAAATGAATCAGAATCAGCGTTTGGTTCTGTCACTGCATCAGAACCACTTTTAGGATATGGTGGTTCTGATGCAGTGGTTCTGATGCGGTTCTGAATAGTGCCACCAGAATGTGGCACTATTCTGGTGCCATATTGCTTACCATATGTCTTATTTAGATAGACTCTACAAATCTCATTGATCTCACCGTGAACAAATTTCTTTAATATTGCTAGATGGTAATGTCTGACATTTGGGCCATTTCTGTCACCTGCATTTAATGCTTAAATGCAGGTGCAACCAAGCAATCATGGACCTACCTGATCATGACCCTCCTTTTTCACTGATATTATAGAAAACATCTTTCATGTGAAGAGTTGCCTCTGTATTGTTCTCATCCTATGTGTCTTTGCAGTAAGTCGCTTTGTTAAATACACTGGTTACGGGAATGCTGCAGGGCTACTGGCAGCTCGGGGTCTGTTGAATGGCAGGAGGAACTCTGGGGACGGCCAGTTTGCCTCCCGCTACTCCAGCGACTCTGACTCAGACACAGAGGAGTACCGCCAAATCAGATCAAAGATTAACCTGGTGACAGGCAGGGTGGAGGCAGAGCAGCCCGACCCTATGGAAGGCATGACAGAAGAAGAGAAGGAGGAAGAGGCATGTCGTCTCATCTGCATGATCAACAGACTATCACAGTGAGAACATTTGATATGATACGACACATGATCCATTTGACTGCTCAGTTTTTAGAGTACTCAGAAAATTTCACTCTTTCTACATTTTATGAGACAGCAAATACTGTATATTAAACATAACGACCCATAGCAACAAAGGCAAAAAACAAGGCATGGCAAATTTATTAAAGGCAACAAAACTAAAAATAGATGTACAGAAGTATTCACACCCTGTTCCATAACTATAAATTGAGCTCAGATTGATCTTGTTTCCACTGATCATCCTTTAGATCAGTGGTGTCCAAAGTGTGGCCTGGGAGTCAGTTTTGTCTTCTTTAAGTCAAGAGGAAAACTAATTTTTTTTCAGTAAAGAGGAAAACTGGGGCTAGGCAACCTTGTTGCTGCCTTCGATTCCTGTGGGTTCGATTCCTGGACCGGGGTCTTTCTGCAAAGAGTTTGCATTTTCTCCCTATGTATGCTGTGGGTTTTCTCTATGTACTGTCCAAAAACATGACTGTTAAGTTAATCGATCTCTCTAAATTCTCCTTAAGTGTATGTGCATAATTGTTGGTGCTTTCTGTCTCTGTGTTGCCCTGCAACGCACTGGTGACCTGTCTACAAAATGTAGAAAAACAGCTTTACAGATGTTCTGTTTGTTTATCTTTGTCATTCAGAGACCAAATTATTCAGCCAATGGGTGTGACAAGAGATGGGAGACTTGCTCCTCTTTGGGGCCATATGAGGAGCTGCACAGAAGAAAAAGAAGAGGAGGAAGAGGAGAATGAAGAGGAGGAACAGGGTTTGAGTTCAATACCACAAGGATTGAAAGACAAAACAATGAAATAGCAAAATATTTTCCTGCTACACTCCGAAATGAACAAACAAGTAAGAGAAAGCTATTGTCATTTCTTTATTGGGGCCCTCTTATCCTACACTTTGTTCTCTTTAATATTTATTTTTGTTCCATCTTAATGAGGCCCAAACCACTGGGTGCAAACCCACAAAATATACATCAAAATGTGCGGCCCACTCTCAAGAAGGGAGTTATTACTTCTGTTGCCATTTCGACTTCCATGATAAACATGGCGGCAAACTATGGCTTTGAATTACAATGGAAAAGCATGGTCCCTACAAAATAAAAGCTTTCAAATTTTACTCAGCAAGTAATTGCTACTAGGGGTTTTGTATGACTAGTATAACCCAACCACTGTTACACATGGGATTGGTATGGCCTTTTAAAATTAAGCTTACTAAAAATTTCAAAATAAAAGCCTCTTTGTTCTTTACCTACTCTACATTTTAAGTTGAGAAAACTGTTCAATGAGATATTGGGTTAGAACCGAGACTCCATGATTGTCAGTGCACACATTCTAATGGTACGTTCAACATGCTAGTATTTTATCATGCAAGTGATAGCTGCCACATTTAAGTTACTATGTTAGCTGGGTCTTATGTAAAAGCAAAGCTGTACATACTAAATGGAGTATGTCGATGTTAATCAACATGCTGGTGATAAAGCATACATCCAAGAAGTGTCTACATGCTAGTTGCTCAACATGATAGACCTCATGCTAACATTAGTCCTATTGCTAAAGTAAGAATTTTAGATGATTTTGAACATTTATTACATATGTTTATCATAATGAATGTGATAAGTCAATGTAAGTCGACATACAAGTGATGCCGCCCATGCTACTGACAGCAGTTAAGATAACCTTATAATTTAAGCTAATTTTATCTCATAAACTAATGTTTGCACACTGACTGGAGTAATTTTATATTAGTTAACATGCTAGTAATAGCCCTCATCCTACTGATAGTATCAACATGTTAGTCAGTCATTATGCTTGTAATAGCCATCATGCTAACATTAGCCTGAGTTTTTTTTATTTTATTTTTATATTTATTAGGTATTTTTAGCAAACTGAATGTAGTAAGTCCATGTATGTCAGGATATTGGTAATATCACACATTCTAATGACAGCATATGTGGTAATCTTACCATTATAATATTTTTTAGCTTATAATGTTTTGCATATTGAATGGAGTAGTTATGTTAGTCAATATGCTAGTGATAACACTCATCCGAATCGTGGTATCAAAATGCTAGTCACTTGATATGCTAGTAACTTTCATGCTAACATTATCATTGTATCTAAAATAAACATTTTAGATAATATTTGATTTATGAGCTGTTTTTCATCATCAATGGATTAAGTCAATGTAAATTAATATCCTGTTGATCTCACATGTGCTACTGCCAGCATTTAAGCTAATTTTAGTATATACACCAATGTTGTCATACAGAATAGAATAAGACTATGTTAGTCAACATAATAATGATACTCCACAAACTATTGACTTCATTTTAGTTCGCCTTAGGATTGTTACTAATTTTAAGCATCAGAACACCAGGTTTAAATCGACACACATTCTTTGGCAGAACCCTTTTAAATTTTTTCAGAAATGTTCTAGTTTCAGGATATTATTCTGCAAGATGCTTTTGCTTCTTCCTATTTAAAGATTTTTATTCACAGACTTAAATCTGAGTGATTATTCTGTTGCTGCATCTACAGCAAGTCAGATAATGTGTCAATGATGTCAGAAGGAAAGAAAAATTAAACATGTAAAAATGACTATTTTCAACTGAATTCATATTTTCTGTTTGCATTCAGACTGTAAAGGTCTTTAGAAATGCCGTGTGTTCATCTGAGCTGTTTACACAGTGTAAATTATCTATGCTGGTTTCCACACCAAAGGTAATACAATGAAGTTCCTTTAAATAGTTTTCTGTATTAGTCATGTTTTTTTAATTGCTATTTTGTGCAACTTAATTCTATCCACTTATTGTTTAGCATTTCTCTTGGAGAATATTAAATGTTAGAAAGTGAGAAAATGTGTCCAAAACTTGTAACCATTATTGGGTTTTGTCTTATTTGAATATTATGAATTTAAACTCTTTAACTCCCATATTGTGATCGATATGTGAAAACATGGAAGGTTTTATCAAAACTAGTAATACTCACTTTTTCTTCCCATGACCTTTCCATCCTCTTTCAACCTATACTCTATCTGTTTCACTTTCAGTCAAGATTATCTCTAATGTGGGCCAACCCCCCAGATTTTATTTATTCCTCCCTGCTGGTTTCACGTCAGAATCCTCCCCTATTACTCACTTTCAGGATCCATTTCTCAGAATGCCTCCCCTGTTTTTCTGGGTGTGTGTTCCTGTTTTACTCTTACTCAGAGAATGCTTCCAGATCAAGATGATTACATTGTTCTTTAAAATAAACTCTTTCAAATGTACCGCTGTCCACCTGAGCAAACTGTGCATGTGGCTCAGAACCTAAAACCACAACTCTGCTATAATATGGAAAACATGAAGTCAAGAAAGAGAAAAAATCTCAAATAATTTTTCTATTAAAAAAAACAGACATGGCAAAAATAAAGCACATTTCAATGACAGAACTGTCATATGAAACATAAACAGACGTTATCATTTAGGTTTGTCCATTTATTGTATCGTTTATCATTCATCACGATAAATTTTGTATCAGAATAAGAATTTTATTTATTCTGTTAAAATTTTATTTTGTGATGATAAATTCCAACTAATACTGTTTTAAATCCCCCTCAAATTTCCCTTATTGGGATTGAGACTTTTACTGTTTTCTACACGGTTTGTATAATGAAAGAAGTGTGTTACAAATGGGAATGATTTTCAAGAGCAGTATTTGTGTTTGTGGTTCTACAATTGCTATCACACAAAGTCACAACTGTACAGTTATCTAAAAAAGAAATAACAAATATGTCTTACTTTCACGTTGATTGCAAAATATCGTAATAAAATTAAGTCCAATTTGACCACCCCTACTCTAATTGTCTGTGTTGTGTGTTTAAGAAAGTTATAGTATTTGATCTGAAACATTCTCCCTATAGCCTGTCAGTAGTATGGTAGGTCAACCTTTACACAATTTCTAGATACTTTTGGAAGAGGGGAAAGAATGGTGTGAGGAGATTGCTGTTTCAGTTGACCCAAAAAATTGTACAAACATGCATGAGTATTTACTGTGTCCAAATGGCTAGTGTAAACAGACATGTCATTAGTTTACAAGTTTTTATGTGGAAGGTTTTGAAGAAAACTTTGCGAAATAAGGCCTGTTTTTCTTTCACTAATCTTGTGCAAGAACATTTTAAGATACCTGATGAGATTCAGGAAAAGGCTTGCCATAAAGAAGTCTGATCTTTCTGTAACAATGCACAAACATTTTTCTGCATCTGTGTATCACAAGGTTATGCTCTGCTGCAGAACTGTGACAACATTCCAAGTGTTGGTCCTCTCTTTTTTTAGCATCCCAACTCCAAAGACCAAATAAGGTGCTGTGTGAGAGAGCAAAGGAAGCAGTTGTGAAAACTCCCACCCTAGTATGAATATCTGAACTTGTAGTTGTTAATAAGAATTCTGCTCTGTAACTATTGCTGAACTGACAGCATGCAAGTTGTGGAAATCCACAACAGGTAAAAATAAAAATTAAGTTACAACAGCTATAGAAAAAAGATGAGAGCATGTATTTATCTCAAACATGATAGTAGAACAAAGTCACACACATGAACAAGAAATGCAAGACATTTTTTGTACCAAAACATGCTCGAAAGGTGAAATAAAACATCTATGATTAAGCTTGAACAAACTTCTTCAGCTAAAGCGTCAAAATTTATTTTACATAACATATACATGAGCATATTTTTATACTTTGTGTATTTATGTATGTATAAACATAATTATATATATATATATATATATATATATATATATATATATATATATATATATATATATGCGTACATCCTGTTGATGTATGCATACATTTATGTATTCAAAATACATAATGCATAAATGCATATTTATATACAGTTTATTTATTGACTAATTTTTGTTGCATCATTTATATGTGATCCAAGTTAGAGAGAAGAGAACTTGATGGACATAGTTATGATTCACTTGAGTTCAATGGTATGCTGATGCTAGAATCATGGATCATTGAAACAGTGGAACATTATGACCCTTTATTAATACCATAAACTCAGCTTCTCCAAGAGCTAAAATCAAGGAAAAACTCAGTAGAAACAGGGGAAGTGTGGAATTGAGTCAGACCAGAAGTCACAGGAATCCAAAGAATGATTTGTATAAGCAGAATTACTCCCAAGACATTCATCTTTTCAGAGTTCAGTTGTAGGTCACAACAAATTGGGAAAGTTATTACCAAGAATGCTCAAAAACATTTCGTTTTCTTTTGCTTCTTGTGTCATGCATTTACATCACGGTACATTAACTGCAACAAAGGCAAACTAATCTCAACCTTATTTTGATGAAGTGAGCAATAAATACAGACAAATCTAAAGATATTAGTTGCATTTTACAGATGATCTGATCTAACTAAGTATTTCAACAGAAAACACTTATAGCTTGAAATATGCAGAGAATTGAATCTATGATTTTTAAGAGAACTGAGTGAGTTTGCTTGTTGCTATTTGTTGCGAAAATAAACTGTATGTCTGCAGCTGGCTTGGCAATCTTCTCAAAATAAGTCACCATGGTAACTTGTGTGTGGTTGTTTTTGTGATGCAACAACAGCAGCAGCACAGTTTGAAGAGTAGGGTCTTGAATGTGTCAACTTAGAGCAGTGCTTCTCAATTATTTTCCTCTAAGTCAGTGCTTACGCCCCCCTAGCAAGAAGAAAACTATTCGCGCCCCCCACTCCTCACCGTGACTATCCATCTCTGCATAACATTTTTTCCTTATTAACATTTTTTTTTCGCTGAAAAAACTCTACCGGCTTATCGGCGTGATTGGGATCTAACGTATTTAAGTGACGCGCTAATTTATTTGGCTTCATGCTGTCCGCTGCGAGCATTTTTAGACACAGCAAACACACCGGTCTTTCCTCTTCTCCAACTGTAGTCACAGTGAAGCCAAGCGCTAAATACACTTCGTCGTATTTCCTTCTTAGCTTTCGGTTGACTTTCTGTTGTCTCATTATCTTTGTCTCTCTCTGCTTTTCTTTTTATCCCTGTGAAAAACTTTTTCATGTTGGGGGTTGTTGAATAACGGAGGCCATAGACCAGGGGTGTCCAAACTTTTTGCAAAGGGGGCCAGATTTGGTGTGTTAAAAATATAGGGGGGCCAACCTTGGCGGACGTTCTTTACATATAACAGCAATTAATTTAATTGCTGTAATAAATACATTTCAGCGAGCTGTTGTGTGTTTCACATTTGCTTTTTTATTTTAATTTCAGGCATCTTAAGCATATGTTTTGGTTCATTTGAAACATACATTTCAAAATTCAATTGACATTGAAAATTGAAATTAAATATTCATTTAACTTCACTTTTTTAACACTAACTTTTTTGTAACAGTTGAAGAAAAGTAATTGTACTTGGTGCAATTACATTTGAAACATAAAAAAAATCTCAAAATGGGAGTTTAATATTTACAGAATTTTTAAACACAATAACAGAGAAATTGTCATATCAACAAGTGCAGGGCTCATTTAAAATATGACAGTAACTATAAATGTTGATTAGCACCTCTCTCTGGCTTGGCGGCGCGGGGACAGGACGCGCGGTGATGATGTGCGCACTAGTGAACGGTGAAAGGTTTGCAATGCTTTGCGATCAGCGCTGCTACCTCGTAACTAGCCTTTGTAGCATTCTCGTTTGACTCTCGAGCTTTTGTAAAATATTGCTGCTGTGAGATTAAGCTAGCTTCAAGGTGTTTCAGTTTCTCGCTGCGTTCATTACCTGTGATCTTGTCATATGCCTCAGCATGTTTAGTTTGATAATGTCGCTTCACATTGAACTCTTTAAAAACAGCCACTGTCTCTTTACAAATGAGGCAGACACAGTTGTTACGTATTTCAATGAAGAAATAGTCCAATTTCCACCCATCCTTGAACCGTCGGCCCTCGCAGTCAACTTTCCTCCTTTTGCTAATTGCCGCCATTTTAGAAAATTGGGGGGCCTCACATACTAATTTGCTGTTCCTATTTGAGCCTCTAGATGTCAGCACTTAGAACACGCAAGTAACAGCGCTGCTGCCCAATGTATTACACGCGGGCCAGGCGTTATTGATTCTGACGGAGGCTGCGGCCGGATGAAAATTGACCACGGGCCGCATTTGGCCCCCGGCGCGGACGCGAGTTTTTGTTGACTTAACACTGCTAACCAAGGCAAACCTGTTGTCTTGTAAGTCGTAAAATGTTGCACTGTCGCAAACGTGACAGAAGTAATGAGAGCGCCACTGCCACCTACTGTGCGCAATTACACTTTATACTAGTACGGCCAAAAAAAAGCCTGTTCCCCAGGATCACACGCGCCCCCCCAGGTATCGCATCGCGCCCCCCAAAGGGGGCGCGCCCCACTATTTGAGAAGCACTGACTTAGAGGAATGTTGACACTTTCCCAGAAAACGATTTCTGGGAAAGTTGATCACTGAGTCGGAGTACATGAGGCGCAGAACGCAAAGATAACTAAGTAAAGCTGATTGTGGAGAATGACTGAATAAACACAAAAGAAAACAAAGAAAAAAGGAAAACAAAGGGTAAGCAAAATGTACCTAGCACACAAGTGAGAAGAAACATAAATTCCAAGAAAGATTTATAAAACACAGGAACAACAAAAACCCAGAATCAAAGCAATGAAAGCAAATCCAGGTCCAACAGATTCTCACATTATTTATATGTATCACAGATGGAGAATGAACCTCAAAAAATATACTATGTGTAAAAAATGGTGGCAGCTATAAAGTAGATGTAAACTGATATAAAGGATATATACAGTTCAATATAACTAACTTTGGACCTCAATATAATTCAAAACAGTTCAAAACAATTGACTATATTTTGATTCTTTGGTAATTCATTAGCAATTAATAATAGATGGATATTAAAGTGGGGATAAGACTAGAATTAATGAACACTAAGTGACTGTGGCATTGATATATTCAATCCAAAGCAAGTTGCTGTACTTGTTGCATTTTATGGCATGTGGGTTGCAAAATGCTGTTTATAATTTATCCGGTTTAAAACTGGGTTTAAGCCAAATGATGACCTGTTTACTGATGTAAAAAGAGTTATGCTAACCTTTCATGATATTAAAAAAATACATAAAGTAACTTTTCTGAACATGCAACATATGTGTGAAAGCTATTAGTAAGCTCCTACAAGTAGTATTTATAACATAAAAACATTGTTTGAGGTGCTAAATGAATGACTACTTTCAAGGAGAAATTTGCAATAATATTCCAAATTCTTTCTTTCTATCTATCTATCTATCTATCTATCTATCTATCTATCTATCTATCTATCTATCTATCTATCTATCTATCTATCTATCTATCTATCTATCTATCTATCTATCTATCTATCTATCTATCTATCTATCTATCTATCTATCTATCTATCTATCTATCTATCTATCTATCTATATCTATCTATCTATATCTATCTATCTATCTATCTATCTATCTATCTATCTCTATCTATCTATCTATCTATCTATCTATCTATCTATCTATCTATCTATCTATCTATCTATCTATCTATCTATCTATCTATCTATCTATCTATCTATCTATCTATCTATCTATCTATCTATCTATCTATCTATCTATCTATCTATCTATCTATTAGAGAAAGAGAGAGGGACAGAGAGAGAAGGCATTCCAAGAAAAAAGGAGTGCCAAAAGGATAAGGGTCCATGTGGAGAGGGATGGGTTACATTTCGAGACACGCCTCCCCTTCCCCACACTATTTAACTACCGCAGCCCTCCTCCCCTTCAGAATTCTTGCCTGTCTTTTTTCCACACTGTGTGTAATGGTAGAACGGAGGATGAACTCACTCGTAAAATGGGCGCTCATACTTTTTGGACTGTTCTCGATCATTCTCAACATCGTCCTCATAGGGATCCACTCGGGTAGGAAGCCCAAATGTTCGGGTCAGCATATCCACCAGCTGAAAGGTAAACACGATGACCATAGCCTGGTGTTTGCTGATCTCACTCAAGAGGAGTACTTGCAAGTCCAGCAGTACATGCTTAAACAGAGGGAGCTGAATATCTCCACCAGACAGACCACCATGCCATCGGAAAACTTTTTATTTCTAATTGATCTCTCACTACCAAAGAAATCGGAGGCTGTGACGTACTTAGACGGGAAAGGCAAAAAGCCAGTGAGAGAAGCAACAGTGGTGGTCTTCTATGGCACGAAGGGCCACATCAAGGAATATGTGGTGGGGCCTCTCCCCAATCCGTCATACCACAGAGATGTAACGAACGAAAGATACAAAATGGAATTACCCATCACCACGCGTCTGGTTACTATTGGAGAGTACACTTTAATGTTTAAATTTTTTGACACTGAGGTCTTTTCTAAGTTAAAGAAACTCATGAAAGAGAGTTTTGGTGTGAATGGGGAAAAACGCTTGAATGCCTTTGAACAAATGCCCCGTGGGGTTCATTCAGGAGACAGAAAGACTTGGGTTTCCTTCTTCAGAGACATGAGTGGCATGTACATTCACCCGGTGGGCTTCGAGGTGCTGCTGAACCATGAGAGCACAAACGCATCCCAGTGGAAACTGGAGAAGCTGCTTTACAACGGGGAATATTTTGACACAGTGGAAGAGCTTAAGACGCAATATGATAAAGGGAATGTGAAAAAAATTGTCTACAAGCAATCTCCTGACTACGGCTCTCTCAAGCCTAGAAAAAAGCCGCAGCAGATCCCACCGCAGCAGTTTTATGCAGAAGGAAAGCGCTACAGTATTCAGAACAACCACGTCTTATACCTGGACTGGAGCTTTGCTTTTGGACTTAGTTCTCTCACAGGTATGAGAGTGTTTGATGTGAGGTTTAATGGTGAAAGAATCGCCTATGAAATAAGCGTGCAGGAGGCGATGTCGGTGTACGGTTCAGTGACACCAGGGATGATTCTTACAAAGTTTTTGGATTCAAGCATAGGGATTGGGCGCTTCGCACATGAACTAGTCCGTGGTGTCGACTGTCCTTATAACGCTGACTATGTTGACACATACTGCTACATCGATGTGCCAGTTCCAGTCAGGTTCAGGAATTCCATATGCATCTTTGAGCACAACATGGGTCAGCCCTTAAGAAGACACTTCGCTGATTTTTTCCACAACAGTTACGGTGGGATGGTAAACAGCGCTTTAGTCTTCAGAACAATAACAGCTATTGGAAACTATGACTATATGTGGGATTTCATCTTTTATCAAAGTGGATCAGTAGAAGCCAAAGTGCACGCGACTGGCTACATCTCTTCTTCCTACCTAGTCAATGGTAATCTGAAGTATGGACACCAAGTGGCAGAGCAAGTCCTCGGGAACATCCACACACACTTCATCAACTTCAAGGTGGACCTAGATGTGGCAGGTAAGCATCATATTATTAATGTCTAAGTGGCCTTTGGAAATTAGTGTTCTGTTAGCTATTCTCTTTGCATGTGCAACATTTGGATATATAAATACACAGTTTTTCTTATTAGGTAGGAAAAAAATAATTCTCCATACAGTTTTTTTAAAATTCAAATTAATTCAGTTGAAAAAAATATTAACTTTTAGATTGATCCCAGAGGTAAATAACTAAAACCATGCTAATTTAAAAAAAAAAAAAAACATTTACCATGGTAATTGTTTGTAAAACAAATGTATGACCTAAAAGTTTTGTCAATGAAAAAGATAATTTTGTCCAGATTCCATTGATCAATGAATTACAGGATGTTACAGTTAATAGATTTCCCTCCTATATACAATACCCCTTTTATTTCATTCATGTTATTGGGCACAAATAATTGAACTTTCTACCCCACCAAGCTGTCATGTGTTGCAGTTAAAGGCTAAAAATCATTACTGTCCTATATAAGTTATAAAACTGAGATAAACTAAATTATGCTATAATTCATTTTACTGTTTCCTCTAACTTTACATCTGTTAGATTCCATCTCTATAAATGGAATATCTCAAATTTATTCTTACCACTCATTTTTCTCGTCGGCATGCCACAATTCCAAACCTAGATGTACACTCCTATTCTGTAAAATAATTGGGTGAAAATGTGTGGTGAAGGTGCTCTATGGACTGGCAGCTAGGCTGGGTAAAGCAGCTCAAAAGTGGAGCTTTGGGTAAATGGACAGTGCATAGTATGAGCAAGTGCTTAAGCACCCCCAAACGGCTGCCATGGGAGATTCGAGGGTTTCAAGCACAAAAGAATTAAAGTAACTGCTACATCTTAAAAGAAGGGAAATAGTAAGAGAAACAATCCCAGAAGGCCAAATTTCACTTGTATTAACTGTATTGTGGGTAATGCAACTGTCTGACATATATCTAATACAAAGACAATTTAAATACTTTGTCTTTTGCACAAGTTAAATCAAATTAAGTAAACATGCAAATGCAGATAGTAAAAACTAAATAAACAAACCAAAATAAACTAAATTAATAAAGACAAATTGATCAGCATTATATCCTGCAACATAACACAGTGGGTTTATTTTTGATGAGAGAATCAAAAATTCTCTCATCAAATTTTTGATGAGAGAACTTTTCATAATACTTTTCCCCACTTTCATGCTCATTATTGCCAGTCATTTTAGGTTTGCAGTTTTGCATTCTCGTTCCATTTGTGGAGGTTGTGCTTTGTGAGCAGTTCAAAGCTTCTGGTCTGTGCTGCACAATATATCACTAATTCATTATCACTATATCGTTGCACACAACATCTACATGCAAAAAACTTCTAGCCCTGTGGTAAATATCTTGGGCTTTGTTTAATAATGAGCCGAGATTTAAAATGAAGAGACAAGAAATATCAAAAAGAGAGTTACTTTAAACTAAATAGAGAAGATAACACAGCAAAGAGCGTGTTCTGTGAAGCTGAATTGATGATCCACTATACCACATTTTCAATGCTGGAATATCTCAACAGAAAACATTTGAGTTGAAGGTGCAGCACTTCTTCCAGTCTGATTAATTTTTTCATGTTAGTTTCTTTCTTTAGTCACCTGGGGGAACTACCTACTCCTCTACTTAGGCTTGGATAAGTACATCTGCATATTTTCAGTATCAGGGTTTCTGCCAGCCTGGTGAGCCACAAGGTTGTGCCCCCAGGCTTAGTATTTTTTAAGACTTCATAGTTGGTGTTCAGATATTAATCTTCCAATAACACATAATTATCCATCCATCCATCCATCCATCCATCCATCCATCCATCCATCCATCCATCCATCCATCCATCCATCCATCCATCCATCCATCCATCCATCCATCCATCCATCCATCCATCCATCCATCCATCCATCCATTCATTTTCTTCCGCTTATCCGAAGTTGAGTCGCGGGGGGGCACTTCAGAAGGGAGGCCCAGACTTCCCTCTCCCCAGCCACTTCTTCCAGCTCTTCCGGGGGAACCCCAAGGCGTTCCCAGGCCAGCCTGGGAACACACATAGTCCCTCCAGCATGTTTCTGGGTCTTCCCTGGGGCCTCCTCCCGGTGGGACGTGCCCGAAACACCTCACCAGGGAGGCGTCCAGGTGGCATCCTGACCAGATGCCCGAGTCACCTCAACTGGCTCCTCTCCACGTGAAGGAGCAGCGGCTCTACTCTGAGTCCCTCCTGGATGACTGAACTTCTCACACTATCTCTAAGGGAGAGCCCAGCCACCCTACAAAAAAACCCCATTTCGGCCGCTTGCATCCGCAATCTCGTACTTTCGGTCATGACCCAATGCTCATGACCATAGATGAGAGTAGGAACATAGATTGACTGGTAAATCAAGAGCTTTACTTTTTGACTCAGCTCTCGCTTCGCCACGATGGACCGATACTGTGCCCGCTTCACGGCAGATGCTGCACCAATCTGTCTGTCGATCTCCCGCTCCCTTCTTCCCTCATTCGTGAACAAGATCCCGAGATACTTGAACTCCTCCACTTGAGGCAGGACACCCTCCCCGACCTGGAGAAGGGACTCTACCCTTTTCTGGCTCAAGACCATGAGCCGGAAAAGGCTCATGGTCCACATCCCAAGAGCTTTGGATTTGGAGGAACTGGTCCTCATCCTGGCCGCTTCACACTTAGCTGCGAACCGCTCCAGCGAGAGCTGCAGGTCACGTCCTGGTGAACCCAACAGGACCACATCATCCGCACAAAGCAGAAATGCGATCCTAAGGCAACCAAACGAGATCCCCTCAACACCTTGGCTGCACCTAGAAATTCTGTCAATGAAAGTAATGAACAGAATCGGTGACAAAGGGCAGTTCTGGTGGAGTCCAACTCTCACCGGAAATGAGCCCAACTTATTGCCGGCAATGCGGACCAGACTCTGACACCAGTCATATAGGGACCTGACAGCCTGTATCAAAGGGCCCAGTACCCCATACTCCCGGAGAACCCCCCACAGCACTCCCCGAGGGACATGGTCAAACGCTTTCTCCAAATCCACAAAACGCATGTGGACCGGATGGGCGAGCTCCCATGCACCCTCCAGGACGCAGCTGAGGGTGTAGAGCTGGTCCAGTGTTCCACGACCAGGACGAAAACCACACTGCTCTTCCTGAAGCCGAGGTTTGACTATCCGAAGGACCCCCCCTATAATTGGAGTACACCCTCCGACCCCCCTTTTTAAAAAAATGTAATCTTTTTAAAACAAGATTACATTTTATAGTAATGTTATTTTTAATAACATTACTATAACATTACTATATACTATATACTATAATGCTTTTTAAACAGGGCCCATGTGAGCTTTGTCTCCCAGCAGAAAGAGGAGTTCCCAGGAGGGGCACTCTCCAATTACCCACTCCAAGAAGGGTGGGTGATCTGAACTGTTGTTCAGCCCGTAAACACAAACAACAGTCAGAACCCGTCCCCCCATCCGAAGGCGGAGGGAGGCTACCCTCTCGTTCACCAGGGTAAACCGGTGAACGAGACAGTACAGGCGCCGAGATGGGGAACAAGTATGCCCACTCCTGCCCGACGCCTCTCACCATGGGCAACTCCAGGGTGGAAGTATGTCCAGCCCCTCTCAAGGAGACTGGTTCCACAACCAGAGCCAGGCATCGAGGTGAGACCAACTATTTATTGCCAGAACCTATCAGCCTCAAACCCCTCCACCACGATAAGGTGGCAGCCCAAGGAGAGGCATAAGTTATTTCCCTTTATCCTTCCAATATTCTATCTAAGACTTCCTTTGTGGACTCATTTGCTTTGATTTCTTTGTGTGTGTGGATTATTCGGAATGTCTTTACGAAAACAAAACCCTGACATCTTCAGTACATATTTGACCCACTGTATGAACCAATTCTAAAAAGTAAAAATAGTAAATGCAGAAGCACATTTGTTGGGTTTTGTTGTAATATTTATTGTTTCTTTTCAGGAGTGGAGAATGTCTTCCAGGCCAAAGACATGGAGTTTACCAATGTATCTTTACCTTGGATGCCTGATCGATATGCAATGGTGCCTCGACTGGTGGAAAAGCAGCTCCGAACTGAACAGGTCTGTCCTAATTTTCCTCTGCTATTCTTGTAGGTTTTTATTTTATTTAAAATAACGTCTGCTTTTTGATGCATAGCATTACTGTGGCACCATATGATGGATTCCACAATAATGAATCCATCATATGTTTATAATAATGCATTATGCAATAATGCAGGATTTTGTAATTCTTTCTCCCACATTATGTAATAACATTACTATAAAATGTGGAGATAATTTCAAAATGTGAATCTTGTTTTTTTTAGGAATGACAAGACCTATCACAATAGGCAATAAAATAATTATTCACATGATAAATTAGAACAAACTCAATAATTTCCATTTGCATGATTTATTGTTTTTTTTCTTTATTTTTTCTTTTACCAAAATCTGGATGACAAAAGTCTTCAGTCTTGTGCTTCAGTCTCAACTAAGCATTTTTTGAAGGACAATTTTGTTTACAGAGACTGTTGAAGACCGAGAAGGCTGATACGAAGAACTTAGCTGGAGAAGCAGACTAGACAGAGAATACAGAAACACATAAAAACAAAAATAAAACATGACAATTAAGGGATACCAGAACACAAATGAAAGCTAAAGAAAACCAAAACATGGATACTAGAACATAACAGGGCTGAGGCATAGGGATGATAATCATGGTTAGAACAGAACCCAGATGAGGAAGATTAGGTTAACAATGAGTAGACAAGATCAAGCATGACAACAAGACAAGAGACTAACTGAAATAAATAAATAAAACACAAACAGGAAATAATCTAGAGAAACAAGACATGACACCAGGCAAACTATAAATAGCTATCAAGTCTCCCTTTTTTTCTAGAAAACTACAGTATTTTTGGCTCCCTTCACGTTGTCATATTTATGACTTTTCTCATAAACATATAACTTAAATAAGTTACATTGGCAACATAAATATGACAACATATTTATGTTGCCATATGAGAGGCTAGAGGGAAGGGGTGGGGGTAATATTACATCCTGGGTTGTTTCCAGGTTTGTTTATTATTCTGTGTTCATTAGACTCTTTCTTTGACTAGATCAGTCTGACTTCTGTTTGTTCAGTTCAGGCTTTCCTAATGATTCAAGTTTATGTCCTTGTTGTTCTAGTTCAATTGTTTCTTTTGTTTAGTTATTCTTTAGTTTTAGATTTATTTTATATTTCCTCATGTCCTCTCCTTTGCTCCCTGAGCCACTTTTTTGTAAGTTTTTGTTAATGTGTTGCTATTGTTTTTATTAAGCATTCTTCATTAGCCCAATGTGTCTGCCTTTCTGCATTTGGGTCCACAATCAAATTACACATCATGACAAGAACAGCTTCAGTGGACAACACTGACAGTGGGCAGATTTTAGTATTAATTGGTAGGCAAAGGCTTTATGACTGTCACATATGCAAACTGAATGAATTGAATGATGAGCTGAATCACCATAGCATACCGAACTCATCTTTTTGCTTCTCATTCATAAATCTCAGTTTGTTAGTAAATCTGCAGATGCCTTTTGTCAAATCTTGAATTTTGACTGTCAGACTTCTGGAACTCTTCCACAGGAGGCCGCCCTGCGTTATGACACCAAGGTACCTCGCTATCTTCACATCGCTAGCAACAAAACCAATCGTTGGGGTCATCAGCGTTCCTACAAACTGCAGGTGTTTAGCTTTGCAGGAGACCACCTACCAGAGAGCCAGACTGAAGAGAGATCAATGTCCTGGGCCAGGTAGGAATGGACAAATTAAATAAATAAATAAATAAATAAATAAATAAATAAAAGAAAATCTTTTATTTATTTCATGCAGCAACTGGTCCAGTTGCTGCATGATTTTTGATTTGATCATTCTGTTCAATGTGTAACCTTGACTTATTGACTGCTGAAGAATTATTATTATTAATAATTAATAACTTAATTATTAATAACATATTAATTATAATCAATATAATTAATACTTCATTAGCCAAACATTGGTGACTCCCCAAACTCCTTTTTTCACAAATTGAATCTGATTACAGTGCAGCAGAAAATTTGAATGAAAAAAATAAACAATTGCAAGGATACTTGCAATTATTTTTTCAGTCTCTTGACCAGGAAAGTACATATATGTTATGATAACTAGTTGAGTGAGTTTTGTGTGCCATTTTTGTTTTTGTCTTCACCACATTCTGGTTGTTAACTTACAGTTAGGGCCAGAAATATTTGGACAGTAACACAATATTTGTGAGTTGGGCTCTGCATGCCACCGCATTGGATTTGAAATGAAACCTCTACAACAGAATTCAAGTGCAGATTGTAACGTTTAATTTAAAGGGTTGAACAAAAATATGTGATAGAAAATGTAGGAATTGTACACATTTGTTTACAAACACTCCACATTTTAGGAGCTCAAAAGTAATTGGACATATAAACATAACCCAAACAAAAAAGTTTTTCTCAATATTTTGTTGCGAATCCTTTGGAGGCAATCACTGCCTTAAGTCTGGAACCCATGCACATCACCAAACGCTGGGTTTCCTCCTTCTTAATGCTTTGCCAGGCCTTTACAGCCGCAGCCTTCAGGTCTTGCTTGTTAGTGGGTCTTTCCGTCTGAAGTCTGGATTTGAACAAGTGAATGCATGCTCAATTGGGTTAAGATCTGGAGATTGACTTGGCCATTGCAGAATATTCCACCTTTTTGCTCTCATGAACTCCTGGGTAGCTTTGGCTGTATGCTTGGGGTCATTATCCATCTGTACTGTGAAGCGCCGTCCAATCAACTTTGCAGCATTTGGCTGAATCTGGGCTGACAGTATATCCCGGTACACTTCAGAATTCATCCGGCTACTCTTGTCTGCTGTTATGTCATCAATAAACACAAGTGACCCAGTGCCATTGAAAGCCATGCATGCCCATGCCATCACGTTGCCTCCACCATGTTTTACAGAGGATGTGGTGTGCCTTGGATCATGTGCCGTTCCCTTTCTTCTCCAAACTTTTTTCTTCCCATCATTCTGGTACAGGTTGATCTTTGTCTCATCTGTCCATAGAATACTTTTCCAGAACTGGGCTGGCTTCTTGAGGTGTTTTTGGGCAAATTTAACTCTGGCCTGTCTATTTTTGGAATTGATGAATGGTTTGCATCTACATGTGAACCCTTTGTATTTGCTTTCATGGAGTCTTCTCTTTACTGTTGACTTAGAGACAGATACACCTACTTCTCTGAGAGTGTTCTGGACCTCAGTTGATGTTGTGAACGGGTCCTTCTTCACCAAAGAAAGTATGCGGCGATCATCCACCACTGTTGTCTTCCGTGGACGCCCAGGCCTTTTTGAGTTCCCAAGCTCACCAGTCAATTCCTTTTTCCACAGAATGTACCAGACTGTTAATTTTGCTACTCCAAGCATGTCTGCTATCTCTCTGATGGATTTTTTCCTTTTTTTCAGCCTCAGGATGTTCTGCTTCACCTCAATTGAGAGCTCCTTTGACCGCATGTTGTCTGGTCACAGCAACAGCTTCCAAATGCAAAACCACACCTGGAAACAACCCCAGACCTTTTAACTACTTACTTGATTACAGGTTAATGAGGGAAAGGCCTTTTGTTTTGCAGCCTTTGGAGTCCATTGTCCAATTACTTTTGGTCCCTTGAAAAAAAGGAGGCTCTGCATTACAGAGCTATGATTCCTAAAACCTTTCTCCGATTTGGATGTGGAAACTCTCATTTTGCAGCTGGGAGTGTGCACTTTCAGCCCATATTATATATAAATTGTATTTCTGAACATATTTTTGTCAACAGCTAAAATAACAAAACCTGTGTCACTGTCCAAATATTTCTGGCCCTAACTGTATGTCCAATTTGGTCTTGCCATATCTTATTCGATTCCCGTGTTTGTTATTGCTAGAAAGATTATGTCAGTTCAGTTCATTTCTTTGAGTTCAGTAATATTCATTCTTGTTTTCTGAATTTAGTTGTTCTGTGTCCAGGAGTAATTATTTAAAGCTCACTTCCTAAAACATTCTCGTACTTTTTTTAGCAGCATTGTCAACTTCCATCATTGATTCCTCTGATCACCATACTAAATTTATCTATTTATTTCCAGTGTTGCATTCTTAATGATGGCTTCTCATTTAGTGACCGGCTCAGGTTTCTGGGACAGTGACAAAGAAGGAAAGCTGAGGGTCCTAAATTCTTCATTTTTTCAGTGACTTTTCTTTTCCTATTCTTACCAATTTATCCATTAATATTTCATCATATATTTTTGTTTAGTTAATGTACGTAATAGAATTATTGGCATGCATTTTAGTTTGTTTTAACTTCAGTTGATGGGTTTCTCACAATAAAATTAATATAAACAAGCAGAGTGAGAACTCCAAGGATCAGTGAAGTCATCCTATCTTCCATAGTGGTGTTGTCTCAGCTGTTGGGGTGTCAATCAGTGACACTGTCACTGACTGACAGTGTCATTGTCAATCAGTGAGCTTAAGTCCGTCAAAAAACCTGAATCTCGGCACAGGCCTTTACACAATATAGTCAATGCACAACAACACTGAAACTTAAACATAATCTTGCTGATGCCAAGGTCATTATTGGTATTCTAATTTAAATTTGTGTTTCTTCATGATTATACATTAAAGTTATCATTTTGTTGTTGCCAATTTTTTTTTTATTATTTTTATTTCATTCACATGGCAGATTCATACAATTATACTAGCTTTTGTTGTCACTTGTTATTTTCATAGACCATTTCCTTATTTCTCTTAAGCTGGAGGTCCCAATAACCTTCACTGGTATCCTACCACCTTGTTTTATATGCACACAGTTATCTCTTAAACTCACTTTCCAGTATTTAGAGGAAACGCTGCTTGCTATCTGAGGGTATAAGAACATAAGAAGTTCTTTACTTTTTCTTTTTTTCCCATGAACATTGTGGCTTCACACTGTGACTGGAGTGAATAACCAACAGGCATGCCCTTCCTGCAACATAACTGCAGGCCCTTCCTCCCACCAGCTGTGAGATCTACAAACAACACTGGTTCTAAACAACAACCATAAAAATAAAAGAACTGAGATGGGTAACATTCATTTGTTTTTCCAAGTTAATTATCAACACACAAAATGCATGTTTAAAGCAAGGTTTCCAGTCATGCAAAGTGTTATTTGGAGCTTACTGCTTTGCTGCTTACCTCGTTTAAATGGAGGGAAGAAACTTAATCTCAATCAGATGAAGTCTCTTGGAAAATCCCTCTTGAAACTGGCACAGGTTGCTGAAGTGGTGGTCAAGAAGTGCTCCAGAAACAGATTTTTTCCCACTGATGAGGGTATATTCCCTTGAAAAATAAAAGTCAACCAGACACTTTGAAGAGGTTCCGATGCTGAGGGCCAATGTACAGAGTTCTGTGCTTTTAATATGTGATGGAAGCAAACATTTTGACTTGTCTCCTTGCAAGTCAAAATGGCATAACTGAGCTTGAACTATAAAATCACTTCAAGAAAAAAATGATTAGCTGAAAGTGATGACCTTGTTTAGCAGTTCAACAGCAAATACAATGAGGTCAAAACATTATAGTAAATATTGAAAAAATAACAGTTTGAAAAATATAACCCAAAAAGAATATAAGGATTTTTTTGCAACTCCAGGACAGAATAAATGTAATGTTTTTGCATTCCTATTTAGGGGCTAAAAAATGTATTTTGTATAAGGTTTCTCTTTTAAAGTGTATTGGTGTTAGACTTTTAAAAAAATCCGAGTTGATTAGTGCAATTTAACATTGTGTACAGTAACTAATCCAGTGAATAAGAATTGTATTGCTCGGTCTACTAGAAACGTCATACATTTTCTCATATACTGACCCCATGTGGAGAGACTACATCTCTCTGTGGGGGGATCTCACTTACTCTGCTGCTGTCTACATCCTGCCTACTGGTATGAATTTCACAGGACTGCAGTTAAAACAAACTATCCCATGGACGCTATTTTTAGAAACTCTGGGAACCAAAGACAAAGTAGTCTTTTGGGATATAATGAAACTATGTAATGCTTTAGATGCAATGGAGCTTAAAGTTGTTCGTATTTTTCCTTGTTTCGTGACATACATGTTTCTTTTTTATTTATTATGGGTCTTAGGATAATCTCATTGCAGTAATATATTATTCTAAATGTAGCAGATTAAAAAAAACTTTTTCCTTTTCAAATATAACTGGGACGGATTAGTAATTTAGGTTGCAGATATATGTTAGCAATTCTAATAGTGTTTAGGCCAGCAGGTTCTGACAGCCCATCACTGCAAAAAAATACCTTCCTCAAAAAAATGTAAAAGCTTTACAGCTATCAAGCTTTTTCTAAAATTCCATAATTGCAATGCTCATACTGCAGTTCTGCATGTTGGAGGCAATTCGGAGTGGCTTAGGGATTGTACTCCCACCATTCTTTCTACTTATCTGAAGTCTGTGCATGAACTTTGTGTCATGTACAAAAATACTCAGTATATTTATATTTCCTCCATCCTTGGACAAATCTCTAGATTCTGCTCACTCTGGGTTTGAATCAGATGATTCTCACTTCCTTTGGTTACCCAAGACAACCAACTTGTCGCTACTGATTTTTCTCCTCCCTCCACGCTGAAAGCTCTCTGATATATTATAAGCTTGAAGACACAAACTCTCCAATATCATCTCTTCATCATGATCATCATCATTTGACAACCACTACTCTCTCCTTCTTCAGACATTTCACAATGACTGAAGAATCAGAGGCAATCCATTTTGCACATATTTCTGTTCCTGTGCAAATGAATTATTAAACTCCTAAATTCAGTTTCTGCGTCTGTTTCTGCACATTGGTCAGGAAAATTTCCTGAAATTATGAAATCAAGTTCATGAGCTCTTCTAACACGACACAGAGTCCCTAAGAGAGAGTAAGAGCGCAGAACTTCTCTTTGGGTCCTCCAATCACCAGCATCTTGCTTCTTGACAATGTTCTCCATGGGTTTTTTGAATTCCATGTTCAGCTCTAACCAAGGCTCTCAGTGAAATTTCCTAATCCTCTGGTCGAGCACTGGATGGAGTTATATATATATAATGTCAATCCAAATTGTTTGTAATGTCTTCCAAATGTTTTGAAAAGGGATCTTGTGGATCTTGTTCATAAACTGAACCCAATTTAAGAAAATCACACTGCACATAATGGAAGTTCTTGCTATTCACTGTCTTTAAGGTTGTTCTACATGTTTCTGGTGTTTCCCCATTTGAACAAAACTGATTTTAAAAAGCATTTTATTAGTGAGGTACATTATCTTTAGGAAACCATTTACAGCCATTATTTTCCTCCTATCCCTTAAAGTATGTCAGTACACAACTCCCTTGGACAAAAACTAAGTCACTAAACAATGTCAGAAGTTGAAATCTGTTTCTAACGTCACAATCTGAGCTCTCTGAAAAGTCAGAGATAACAAACCTGTTTCTTACAGTATATTTTCGGTCTTTTCCAGGTATAAGGTTGCCATCACCAAACATAAGGACTCAGAACAAACCAGCAGTAGTCTTTACAATCAGAATGATGTTTGGACTCCAGCTGTTGACTTCAGCAAGTATATTGAAGACAACGAAAGCATTGAAAATCAAGTATGTTGTGACATGATTTGACAAAAGGATATAACAATTCAAAAAACTTCAAATTTTAAAAATATAACCTGCCTTATTATGTGTGTTTAGGACCTTGTTGCCTGGGTCACCACAGGCTTCCTTCATATCCCTCATGCTGAAGACATACCCAACACTGTGACAGTAGGTAATGGTGGTGGAGTTATACTACGACCACATAACTATTTTGATGAAGACCCATCTATCAGCTCTGCAGATTCTGTATACTTCAGCCCTGGTGCTGAAGGCAGCTGTGAGAACAACAGGATGGCATGCTTGACACAGGAAACGTGTACTCCCACCCTGGAGGCCTTTACCTACCACGGCTTCGACAGAGTCATGAAGTTTGAGGACTGGAAATGATTTATGTGTTGCTGAACTAAAGCTTTCCAGTTATTTTAGTATCTGTGACAAATTGAATTAATACACAGTGTATTGTGGGCCTACAAACCCCACTGTATTATGTTGTTTTATTTACCTATCATTAACACAGTTGTTTTTTACCTTCACTAAAGATAAAACACAGATTTACCTCTGGTGAACTCTAATGATATGCATATAAATACATACATAAATATAGCTCTTTATGGTTACACACACACACACACACACACACACATATATATATATATATATATATATATATATATATATATATATATATATATATATATATATATATATATATATATATATATATATATATATATATATATATATATATATATAAATCTTTTATGAAGTTAAAACAGTTTTTTATCCCATCCACTTTAATTACTTATATTATGTTTGTAAAAATGCTTGCATGTCACCATTTTGCCATGACAGAGAACTTTTAAAAAATTAAAAATGACTTTTTGATTTTGATAATGCACTGGAGGATCATTGAGCCATATTCTTTTATTTTGCACCATTGGTCTCACAGATGGAGCACAACTGATGAGACCTAAAGGTAATTCAACTGATCGTACAGGAGAGGGTGCTGCCTGCTTTGGTGTCATTTTCCACCATAAAATTCTGCACTATGAAGCCTCAGAGTATGGCAGGCCAGTTTGACATAAATTCGATTTTGTCTGACAAGCGTAATTAAAATAAATTAATAAATAATGAAAATATTTTGTTAAATTTGTTTAGCTAGGTAAAACCACACTGACGTCCAGATCTCCTTTTAAGAGTGAGAGACACCTGCAATGCACAACAACCTGGTTAAAAAAAAAGTAAAATAAATTAAAACATATGCACAAATTACAAAACAGTTTAAAGGCAATGACACTGATTGATAAAAATAGGTTGCATGTTTTTAAGAACTGCTTGAAAAAAGTACAATAAACTAAGATCTGGGATCTTAAGTTTAAACGAGCCGTTTGCTTGCTTCCCTTTTTCTGTTCGAACCCACATCTAAGGGAAAGAATTTTGCTGAAGCATAAAGAATGGGCAGTATGTTGTAGGAGAGGATCTAAATAACCTGGAGTCAAGCCTAGTATTTTTATAAATCTGCACTGGATGACTTTCAGATCATCAAGTGATTGATATTTCCGTATGCTTGAAGAAGCACATACAACTCACAATAATGTTGTGTAAGACATCTGCTACCTGTTACAAACCTTAAAGCACAATGATAGTCGGTATTCAAGGATTGAAGCCATTTGGTCCAAGCATTCATATATAAAACATGTAAGGATTGGTAAGACTGTTGCTAAAACCAAGTTTGTCAGCTTTATTACTAGTTATAAAATTATTGAACATATCTGAAATATTAGTTTTGAGATTGAGTCATTCATTGTACATATTTTGAATTGAAGGATCCTTATAATCCAGTGGTAAATCTGATGTAATTTCTACTAGTGAGAATGTTTTAGCGACATCATAAATAGGTATTTTGTCTAGTAAAAATACATTCACATATATCTTAACTTCCTAATATGTCTAGTCATATCCGAATTTCAGATGTCTGGAACGTAAATGCAGTAAAACTGAATTTATGTTCAAATGGTCTGCCATACACAGTGATCTGCAGTCAGGTCTGCAGTTGTTTTCTTTTGAGACTTTACACCAGCCATTCAGAGCAGATTAAACAACCTTCTGCGAGAATAAGCATTGTCTATCTAAAATGACAAGCTGCACAGTGGTGAAGTTGGTGTTAGATAATGGATGGTCAGATATTTAACAGGACGGTCGGCATTATCAAAAACTTGCTGGATAAATTCCTTATTATAGCCTGTTACTGTTATTATTACTGAAACCCATATCAATATCATAAAGGTCTCAATTATTTATCAAGGTGTCTAAGATGAGAGAAAACATATTCTACACCATGTAGCTTGGTGTCCTCTATTTACATGTTGCCAAGCACCAGAGCCGGTCCAGCCCTTTTGGGATCCCAAGCAGATTTTCATCGGGCCCCACCATATTAACCTGTCATTCCAGAGATTCTCTATGTATGTTACATAGTTACTATCATTAATGTTGTTTGTAACTAGCTTATTTTACCTTAATCACATCCTCTGATGGATGATGTTGTGCACACTGTGAGCTTTAAGATTAAATTTGTGAAAATGTGCACATTTAATGCAATATTAAACAAATTAAATATATATATACAAAATAAATTCTTTAAACATTTAATGACATTTCATTAATTATTTAATTATGTATTTTTTGTTTAATTATGTCACTTTTGACCCAAGGTTTAAATGGCAGAATCTGGTAACTTTGGTGAAAGGAGAGAGGAGAGATTTCATTGGATTAGACAGCTATCCTTCAAGAAAATTAGGTCGACAAAAAATATTTTGATTTTTTCGGTTAAGTTATTAGCCCTGAGCCGTGAATTGCAACGGCCAACAAGGCGTTGCCAATTACTCCAGATGGCCTGTCAACCTATGAAGCTGGCTTGCCCTTACACAGGCAAACTAATGTGGGACTGTGAACACGTCCTTTGGAGAGTCACG
This sequence comes from Poeciliopsis prolifica, assembly GCF_027474105.1. Lineage (NCBI taxonomy): Eukaryota > Metazoa > Chordata > Actinopteri > Cyprinodontiformes > Poeciliidae > Poeciliopsis > Poeciliopsis prolifica. The sequence goes on along the minus strand of NW_026562385.1, from coordinate 14,376,963 downwards.
GAAGTAACGGTAAGAGTGGACTCAACCTTCCCACTTTGGAAAAGCCATGCAGATAGCAAAAACTAATTCCACACTAACATGCTTTATTAAAGACCACTGACAAAGATTATTTTTGGCTGCGACATTACCCCTCTCAGCATGCTGTAAAACATGCTTGATTGCAATACCAAGAATAAGTCATTTCCTCCTTATATGTCATCTTCAGATATGAATCACGGTCTGGTTAACAGTGGACACTGGTTAATGTGGTCGTTGAGGGTTTCAAACTGAAAAGGCTATAGCCCAATAGAGTGTAAGTGTGTGCTCCTCTGATATTGGAACAGGCTCATCCTGTAGCGTACTGCACAGTGCTGCAGGCTTCTCTCAATAGACCGACACAGCACATTAGCTCTGCACCAGAGAAAGAGGCAGAGATAAGTGGGGAGGGGAAGGTATACGCTTTTGTGTGTATATGTGTATGTGTTAATGCATGGAGGGGAGGGGATGTTATGATGATGACGTTGAAGACTGATTGATAGGGAAAAAGGATGTAATATTTGAGAAAAGTAGAGTGGAAAAAAATGTGGAAAGTCTAATGAACTGATGGTCTGCAGTATTTTCTGCATTTTCTGTGGTGCTCAGCAGATACTCGTTCTGCTCCTGGTCTCCCCCCTCCTCTTCGGTTAGTGGTACAGGGACAATCTTGGAAAGAAAAAAGAGAGAGAATGTTTAGTGGGCATAAAGAGCTGTTCCTTTCTCCTTTTGCTGTGCTCTAATTAAGTAAAGTGCTTTAGTAGATTGAAAGATAGTGGGAAGTGATGCGGAGTAGAGGGGTAAAAGGACACGAAAGTGTTTTCGTAATCAAAACTTACTTTAATGTAAGATAAACAAATTTTGCTTAAATTATGTCAAGACTTCATAATTTTTATAAATTTATGAATAAACATGAATGTTTTCTCCAATAATGTTTACATGTACATGGTCAAATGATTGATTTCTCCAAAATAACAGCACATGTCAACTTTCTAATCTAAACAAAATTTCCAGAATTATTTCAATAGAAAAAATGTTTCATGAACATGGGATGTAGCACTTTTCAAACTGGCAACATTCGACTAAACCACTGAATGACTGGTATTAGTTAAAAACACAATTCAAAACCAGTCATTTAAGAAAAAATTTTTTAGTGTGGTTATGTTGACGTTTGTAAAATTCACTTTACTTGAATTGAATCTGAATTGTATTGTATTGTTTTTAGACATTTTTTGGAATTAATTTGAATGAATGATAAATGAAATTGACAAATTCTTTCAAACATCCATTACCTTTGCGGATTCAGGAGGGGTGAACAAATCTACTGCTTGGCAGTTTGTGATCAGGTAGTCATCAGAAGATTCATCGGTGGTGTGCGGTCTTACCTTCGGGTACATGGTATTTCTGGGCAACTTCTTGAAAAGGATGCAGTAAAACAAAGGAAAACACGGTGCTACTGAACAAAAAGCTGCATTAGGCTTACTCATCAAACAACATGAAATCTGTCATTTCTCTCTTCCTCTCTCTCCGTGTGTGTGTGTGTGTGTGTGTGTGTGTGTGTGTGTGTGCGTGTGTGTGTGTGTGTAGGCTACTGTGTGTGTGCTGTCTTAGAAACACAATGACCAAACTCCTCCTCTTTTCGTGAATTCTGCTGCCCTGTTTTTTTCATTGGCACTGTCCTGACTGAGTGCTGAGCAAGGAACAACGGTGAATGAGGGAGAGCATCATCCACAGCAGTTGGGCGCAGGACCGAAGCATGCCCCAGGGCAGCCATGACTTGCTCGGCTTCAGACAGCGAAAAGATTGTGATAAACTGCGGCGGGATCCGACACGAAACCTACCGGAGCACTTTGAAGACATTGCCCGGGACGCGTTTGTCTTGGCTGACCGAGCCCGATGCCTTCAGCAACTTCGATTACGACCCTAAGTCGGACGAATTCTTTTTCGACCGCCATCCAGCTACCTTTGCTTTCATCCTAAATTACTACCGCACCGGTAAGCTCCATTGTCCAAACGATGTCTGCGGACCATTATTTGAAGAGGAGCTCGCCTTTTGGGGCATTGATGAGACTGACGTGGAGGCGTGCTGCTGGATGAACTACAGGCAGCACCGGGACGCAGAGGAAGCCTTGGACAGCTTTGAGACTCCGGAGCCAGACGTACCTGAGGATGACCCGGCGCTCACCGGCGGAGTGGATGGAGACCTAAAGCGGCTTTGCATGCAGGAGGACGGCCGTAAAGCGACTTGGTGGGAAGTATGGCAGCCCAGAATGTGGGCGCTGTTCGAGGACCCTTACTCCTCCAAGTACGCCCGGGTGAGTGACTGGACAGAACTCAAGATCTACTAAAAAATATATGTTAAACTCCTGGAGTCGCCAGTTTGAAAGATTTCGAAACTGACACACTTTCATTAAACAATTCAGTGGTTGTAAGAATGTACTCATGAAGTAGTTCAGATTCTTTCTTTGTCACTCATGTTTTTCCATTCATGTGCAGTAGCATTGTTCGATTGATTACACAGTGGGACATTTTTCCTTTTTTTTTTTCTTTTTATGGTTGGGATGACTGAGGTGCATTGTCGTTATAAGGTAAAAGTCGAGGTAATATATTTCTTAAAATATTCTGTTTGATTCTTCAGACTATATGCCTGGTAATCTAATAGGTCAATGTATGTTTTCTTTGGTATCTGAGCTAAAATGTTTTTTAGTCTTTTTGGCTTCTGATGCTGAAAAACAGAAATTGATAAACTGATAAAACAATATTTTAAAGAAATAGCCCTTGCATCTGTTATACTGATACTGGCAACTTTAAATTATACAATTAAATTTTGTTTATGGATTTATTAATAAAACAAAAATATAATTTGTTGTTTTATTAATTATAATTAATAAATAATTAAATTAAATTAATGTCAAACTACAGTGTATGTAAAAATATTTAAGTGATATGTAGATTTCTTCCTGAGGAAAGATCTCAGGATCTTTGTATTGCAAAACAACACTTCTGACTTCTGTTTATTGCATTCGTCTGTGCATAGCAAAGCAATGAATGCAGAGTGGTGGATTGCATGGGGAAGTACAGAGACATACTGTTACTAGTGAACGCTAATGCGTTCACTAGTAAACATATTTCTTCTTGTCTTTCTTATTTTCCTGACAACATTTGGACCAACCCAAACGTAAAAGTCCGTCCACAGAGATACACTGATCACCCCTTCCTGTTGGTATCTCTTCATGGGCGAGATTAATTAAGCAGTTTGTCCTTAAATCTCACATGTTAGAAAACTGGGTAGCATACACATTTGAGTGAGTTTGACAAAGGCAACATGGCTATGGCAAGAAAACAGGACAGTTTCTGTGGGATGTCTCTGGATTGCAGTGCACAGAGCTGATCAAAACGGATCTAGGGAAAAGAACACAAGTGAACCTGTGACAGAATGATGGTGCATTTATGCTGGTTGCAGGGTGGAAGCTGTTTGTTCTGATCCAATAAATGAGTTATTGTAGCTCAACTTACTTGAGAAGAAAATTATGGTGCATTATGTATTTTGACAGTGCACTGCAGTTTGTTGCATATGATGCTGCATAAAAGTAGAGGCCAGCCAAGGTGCTTATGATGACATCTGACTGATGTCAAAAATGAACCACCAATAAATGGAAGGTAATGGCTTGTTCAGTGAATGATGTTTTCTTTTGTATCACATGGATAGCTGTTTGGGCCCACATTGCTTCCTTAAGGAACATATGTCAAAGGATCTGCTATGGCAAGAAAGCAGTGTGATATTTTGGGCAATGTTATGCTGGAAATCCTTGCCATCCATTCATATCTTACTTTTTCATTTATATGTTGAGCTTTTCTGCTAAACTCATTCCTCAACAGGTTTAGTTCAACAAAAAGCTCAGGATCTATCTCTCCTCCTACACAATTTTGACCAACAGCTTTCTATCATACCTCAAATATGTCACCTTTCAGCTCATGGGTTCTGCTACTTCTTAATATAGCCAGAGCATTCTGGTGATCACTTTGTCTCCCAATTCTGTCTATCTGTCTCTAGAAGTTAACTATCTTTAGTTCAGCTTAAAAAGCTGAACTGTAACAATGCCGCTGGTACAGAGGTGTTAGCCAGGTCATGAAGGGCTTTGTGGAGCAGATCTGTGGGTTTCTATCCTGACCCCAGATAATCCTGCCTTGTCCAGCACCAAAGACAATCATTCAGTCCCTAATGACCTTAGACTTGTTGACCTAGACAGAATCCTATTTTTTGAATAAGAAAACAAGTACCTCTCACCACCCACTGCAGTTTGCATTTTACCTTGAGGCTGAAGTCTAAATGCATTATACATCTTCATCAAAATCACTGTGATTTGGATTAAAAAGGTAGCACTGAGGGGATAATTTTGATCTCTCCTGTCCATTTAACACAATCTAGCACTGTTTTGTCATGTCAAAAACTTCAAACTTGACACAATATGATCAAAAATTATGCTAACAGGTGCGTCTTGAAAAATTTGAATAGTGGAAAAAGCTAATTTTAGTTACTCATAGAAAGTTAAACTCATTAAACAGATTTTCTTTATATAAAGTTAAATATTTCAAACCTTTAATCTTTATAATTTTGATGATTATCACTATCTGATAATTTAAACTGGAATCATTGTTGCTAACGCATCATGATATAATATTTTATATTAGTTGATATTGATTAAGTATTGATTAGTCAGTTGTTTTAAAATCTGAAATACTACCAAACTGGTTCTGTGACCTTTCCTGTTATGTTCACCATTTTTCCTACATTGTTTTTTTAAGCAGTTTTGAGGCAGAGTCGCCAAACCGTAAACTACTGCTTTGCAGGTTATTGCTAGGTAACAAAAGGACCTTGCTTTGCTAGCAAGGAGAGGCTGAGTGGCTAAACTCTTTCCTCTGCCTACATGCCCCAGAAAGTAGTGCAGTTCTGAATTGGAGTTATTGTTAACCGTTCCTGCTTTTGTCTACTGACCATAGTTGGAAAACACAGGGGATATATTTCCTCCTGGGCCAAAGTTGGTGCATTCTTTAGGATTAACTCGCTCTTTTGCCCATGATGGGGACGAAGCACATGAAAACACGGTAGCACTGAAGAGATAACTGTTTAATAGTTTCTTTGTCCAACAATAACAGGGCAGACAGACTTTTACTAACTACCAGTGCCATCACATCCCGTCTCTCTTTCGATCCAAAACATACATGTTCCAGCATGCAACGCCCCCTTCTGACCAGAGGACAGAAGGGGGCGTATATTGTGTGTGGGTGAGCACATCTTCCTCACCTCCACACAATACTATATACACAACTTATCACTTATAAAGGAGGTACTTTCCACAACAATATATTGAATATTCTATCAGACAATGTGTCCGTAGTGTCATGTTTTTTTTTATTTATTGTACAGTCCTACTTAGAATATTGCAAAAGATCAATAAAGTTCTTACAGAATTCTGACTTTGTGAATTGCGCTGCTCATGGTGGCACCATGTTTAAGTATCTTTGTTATGCTAGTTCTGATTTGTTCTTTATTTACATTTTTTGGAGTTGAAGCATTACATGTCTAAACAATTATCTCCTCTGGTTTTGGATGCTGTATAACAGGAAGGATTTTTGCTCTTTTATGTTTCACAGGTCTGACTGTATTATTTTTACTACTTGGGTCAGCTGATTAACTGATCTTAAAAGCAGTATTCTGTCCGGTCGCCGATTGCAATCTGTATAAAACCTGACCTGACGATTCCAATTTTGTCTGATACCAATTGTTTTTGTCTGAAATATTGCTAATTATGGCAAGAAATTAGGGTATTATTACTGAAAGCCATCGCTAAATTATTTTAAGTAACTTAAAATATTCAAAAATTCAAAATATCTGTGAGACAAAATGAAGGAACTCGGCACCGATAAATTGGCTGACCAATAAATCGGAAAAAGTGATGGTACAACAAAACTCACAGGTAGCTAGAGTAACACAAAACCAAGAACCAAAACCAAAGGCAGCCTAACAGGGGTAAGAGAGATAAAACAGGAAAAACCAGCAAGGAGTGACTAAAAATTGGTTGCTGGACTATAATAGCCAACAATTATTGAAATAGAAGCATACTTTTATTATATCAATTTTGCTCACACTATTAATGCAGTGATGATATATGTTCAAATACAGTGGAACACTTGTATCAGTGTAAGCATCAGGTGGAATGAAAGACTGCACCATAGCACAAAACCCCTAAGGACTGTCGATGATAACAGATCCTTTGCTGTAAAAGATTTAGAATAAATTTTTCTAATTAGTTTCAGCATTTCTGAGTTATGAGGATTCTTTAGTATCACTAGTTTAACAGTATTGTTTTGAGCTTGAAACACATAATAAATAGTTCTTGCTATTTCTCATATTTCAAAATATTTATGACTAAAGCTCTCCTGTCTGGTGGAGAGACCGGATCCAGAACACCAAAATAAATTTGATGGTCCAATTCTTTACGCTCTTAAAAGTACTTATTCAAAGTACTTTTAAATAAGACTATTTGCAAAGGTAGTTTGCTTTTGCAAATAATAAAGTTCCTTATAGCTTTAATGATTGACAGGTCATCTTCCATGGAGGAAGGAAATAAAGTAAACTAAGCAGCTGGTTAGGATCTTCAAAGTATATAGAAGAAGAAATCCAATAGCATTCATCTTTGACTCATCTGTGTCTGTCAAGGGAAAAAAAGCATGACATTTTTATCACAATCAAACGCCATTCACTCCTTTCTACTCTTTTGACTGCTAATAGGAGTAAGTATTTAACTTGTATAACATTGAGTGACATAGAAATGTGAATTTTGTCATAGGTTTAACAACTTTTGACATGTTTTTAGCCAGTATAGTTAAACTCTTTTTAGCCAGTATAGTTAAGCTTTGTTTGACTTTATCAATGTGAAATGAACCATTTAAGCCATCATATCTATATAAGCTGTTTATTTGACCTTACTTGAGTTATGGCTGAATGTATCATATGATTTTTTTATGTTCATTTGTTTGCAGTGTTTTTTTAATATGTTGATATTTTTTTTCTTGGAAAATGCCTACACATGACTTGATATTTTCAACAAATGCGAAACATCTTCCCATGATAGTGTAGTAATTCTTTTTGGCCATATGATGAAGCCATATCCACATTTATTTTGGCCAGAAACTTGTCTAAACCTTGACATGCATTGCAAAGGGACGTTACAGGTCAAGCAAGAAACATATTGTAACTGTATGCAGTTCTAGTTCCCTTTTGGGATCAATAAAGTATTTTTGAATTTGAATTTCAACTTGAACTTATCAAGCAGCAAACACAGATACATAACCAATGTCTTTGTGAGATGTACATGCACAAGCCACACATTATCTTTTGTACACAAAGATGTCTGCGTTCACATCAGTCTCACTGTGCGCTCAACACAAACCACTAAATGTGAGACTATAAGATTAATTATTTGCAATTCATTCTGAGCCACACAACTAGCTTTATTGGTTGCGTGGCTCAACCAGTAAAGCCACACAGCCAATGAATATATGATAAATGAACCTTATAGTAGTTCATTGTATCTGTATAAAGTACAGGTTTTTTGGCCACAGTATGATATATGCAAATCATAATATGGCATAAAAACCACAGTATGACACTTTGTTTGACCAATGTCAAACCAGTTTTCAGGCATGTTTGTTCTTCACCAATGTAAGTAGCTCTTTCGATTACATATCCTGTGATATTGTTTCTTATTTTAAATTGAAATGATATTAGTTCTGCCTGGGAATGTTTTTTTTTGTTTTGTTTTGTTTTTAAAAAACAATAAAAAAATTAAAAAAATAAAACCAAAACATTATTTAAGTAATTCTAAGGAACAATGTCCAATAACTTGCCAGGTTGTGCAACTCTTAGGATTCAAACCTTCTCACATAGATAATGGTAAAGGTGAGTTTGATTTCTCAAAATGTTAAAATAAAAGGGAACACTTAAAATCTAATAAACACATCGGAGCTCAGACAGACAGAGTCACTGCAGTTTTATGCTGAATTGGTGATACAGAAATAAAAAGTTTGAATTGATGTTGATGTTGAATTGATTTTAAGACATTTTAAGTCTTAAAATGTTTTAAGACTTAAAACATTTTAAGTCTTAAAGCCTTAAAATCTTTTGATTCTATGAGAAAAATTTAAGTAAACTTTATATACATTATTTACAGTTCTTAAATTTTGTTATGGCAACTATATGCATTCTTGTATGTTCTCCAATATGTAGAGTTTTTTTTCTTACTTTCCTGTCCAGCATAAGTTTGAATTACTTGCTGACATTTCCATTACGTTTTATGACTGAAGGCGCTTACGACTCTTAATATACTTTTGCCATCTAGCGAGTTAGCTTTTTGTGTCTATCATGGGTAAGAGGAAATTTATTGCCAGTTGGCTGGATGGCATTCGTCTCCAACCACAGGCTGTCTTGTGTTGCCAACACATACAAGGCTAGGTACATTCTGTGCAAAAACACTTTTAAGCTCAGCATAGTGGGGGTTAAGACTGTATAGCCATATGCAGGGAAGCACAAAACCACTGCCAAAAGCCACATACAGACCTCAGAAATGTCAACTTTTACTATATTTGATTGTAATATAGCATGTTCCCCCAACCGTCACCTATATTTATATTTTCTCTGTCTTAAATTTTATTTAAGGTGGCATTAAACAAAGTTTTAAAATGTTTCAAATGGGACTTGCTGAAACTTTGCACAAATTTTGTAATTTCTGTAAATGATAGGCCATACTAGAAAGCATCGGCTCGAGGAGCCAGTGCTTTGCAGGGAATCAGAAGAGCCAATTCCTATGGAGGGAGAACCGACTTTTTAAATCTTTCAGCTCTCATCATCATCCACTCCATCTTGGTAACATCAGTCCTTCAAAGATCTGTTGATAGATCACTATGCCAACAATAAAAAAGTGTTTTGATTGTTAGCATGTCAAAATATTAAATCATACCTTTATGTGAAAATAAAAGGGAACACTGCATAGCTAAATAAAAATTGGGTTTGATTGAATACATTTAGTATTAGGCTCTTAAAACTGCGTCACACAACAATACATATACTTTACTGATCTCACAGTGGGGAAATTTACTGGTCACTCATACTTTATACACTCACATTATTACACATAACAGCATAACAGGTACTTTATTTCACTTGAGGAATTGTTCTTTGCTCCAGCACTATTGATGAATAAATGTCTCCCATGCTGCTCTGCATTTGTCAGTGACTGGACAAAGTAACCTTGTCAGAGTCTGCATGCGTTTAGTTCAGACTTTTGTACCCACCTATGTGTGCCACCTTGTGCTGTCAACATGAAAACAATTTGTTAAATGTACAACATGGAGACAAGTGGTTTACAATAGTAGTTTATTAAAGGATTTCGCACTTAGTTTTAGAAGGAAGAAAAAGAAGCAATCAGTTGTCAGATGTAGTTTAGGCATGTAGTTCATATGACACCTTTTTAAAACGTTGTATTTTTGTGCTTTCTTTTTATGTTTTCTTTCTCTTCCTCCCTGGAATTAGCAGTGAGTCCTTATGATTTTCACAGTGAAAAGTGAGAGCTGCATAGCCCAATATCTTTATGAAGTCCCTTCAAGCAAGTATCCACTGCATGTCTTTCTCCTCCCTGGACAAACCCCAACCCTTAGCCCCCCATTCTGCTTGTGCTATAGCGTAATACTGCAGTCTTCATAGTAGCTGACTGCGCTCTAGAGTGCTGCAGAGAATGAGGAGGAGAGGAACAGAGAGAGGGAGGGAGTGACAGAATGGGAGGTGTTTTAGTTGGAGTAGGAAATTCATGAGTATGAAGCAGTACAAGACTAAAAAAGAGAACAGGATAGGGGTCACTTTCGACTATCCTTTCTTTACACTTGTGCTATGTGTCTTTCATCTTTTCCATTCTAATTTGGGCAAGGAGGAACATTCAGAAGCATTTTGGATCAAATTATACATCTGAGTGTTCAGTTGAATATCCACTGAAGGTAAAAAACCAATGTTTATTTCATCAAAATATTAGAAAGATAAATAAATTTAGATGATACATATTTTTCTTCTCGTCAGTATGAACCCTCATGCTGAACAGTAAAGTCTGCATAATAAAAGACCACATTTAGCCTCCATCTTTTTTATCACAATAGTAGACATAGATTAAAAAAAAAGCTTGCTTTTTTTGCCTCTTTGAAATTTTTTAGTATTGCTCTTCCCCCACCCCTACACCACATGCCTGCTGGTTTTGATGCAACATAAGCAATATATCCACCTGGTTTCCCTTCCCCCATTTTTACATGATAATGCTGCGACAGTGCTCGCTTTGTTGCCAGAGAGGAAAGGGGGTGAGTGTGTGTGGTGATAGGGGTTGGGGGGTGCACTGGTGCTAGAGGACATTTGGTTACATAGCACCAGAGCTATCTTGGTGTCAAGGTATTACTTAATAATAAACATCTAGCATAAGTTTAATTCTTTTTCAGATTTTTTTCAGAGTTTTGGTGGAAGGATCGTACTGCAGAGAAAGATTTAACCTATACAAATTATATCAGTTTCCTGAATATCCCTGCAGATATTCTGGTTATTGTTGCATAATTTATTAATGCTATTTTAGACAACAATCAAGGTTATTAACTCTTCCCTATCTCAACCAACTAATCTCTTGTCTAATTAGTACCAGAAGCACTGGAGAATGGAAATTAACTTAGCATTTGTAGAAGGACTTTCTCCCACTCTGATATTAAAAGACTGACAGTATTTGAAAACTAAAATTGAAATAATTAGGACAATCTTGAATGTATGGGCAACCATTTCTGTAGAATTGACCATTCCTAGCCATAGAACACTAGACCAGCTCTACACACTCAGCTAGGTCCTGTAGGATGTGTAGGAGTTTGCCCAACGGGTCTATACATATAGACCCGTATATAGACCCATATATGGACTTCTCCAAGTCCATGTATGGACTTAGAGAAGTGGGGGTTCTCCGGGAGTATGGGGTTCTAGGCCCTTTGATACGTACTGACAGGTCCCTGGATGACCGGTGTCAGAGTCTGGTCTGCATTGCTGGCAGTAAGTCGGGCTTGTTTCCGGTGAGAGCTGGACTCTGCAAAGGCTGCCTTTTGTCACCAATTTTATTTGTTGCTTTTATGGACAGAATTTCTAGATGCAGCCAACGTTTTGGAGGGGGAAGGGGTGGATCTGTTTTGGTGGCCTTAGGATTGCTTCTCTGCTTTTTGCAGCTGATGTGGTCCTACCGGCTTCATCGTTGCCTCCAAATCTGAGGGCATGATCTTGAGCTGGACTTTTCCAGCTCGAGATCAGGCAGTCTAGCCTTTGGTAGACTGCCTTCTCTAGGTCAGGGAGGATGTCCTGCCCCAAGTATAGGAGTTTAAGTATCTTGGGATCTTGTTCACGAATGAGGGAAAAGTGGAGCAGGAGATTGACAGACAGATTGTACCACTCTGTCGTGGTGAAGAGAGAGCTGATGCAAAAGAGTGAAGCTCTCGATTTACCGGTCGATCTACGTTCCTATCCTCATCTATGGTCATGAGATTTGGGCCGTGAATGAATGAAGAAGGTCATGGATACAAGCAGTCAAAATTAGTTTTCTCCGCAGTGTGTCTGGGCTCTCTCTTAAAGATAGGGTGAGAAGCTCAGTCATTTGGGAGGAACTCAGAGTAGAGCTGCAGTTCCTTCACTTTGAAAGGAAAATCTGGTGCACACTTTCGTTTTCAGTAGGTTTTTATAAGGTTGATTTTGCTGGTGTCTGTAAGGCTGCTGCAGCATAATTTAAAATGAAGTCAGAGTCATGGCCAAGATCAGGATAAAGGATTATATTACAACAACTCCTAAATTTCTGGACTGGCTTCTTTTGTGATAGATTTTAAATTCTGTTTTTGGTCTAAAAAGCATTTTGGGCCAAAGCACATTTCAAAGTTGCTTGCAAAGTTGAACTATGGAAGCACCTCACATAATCAGAGACTTCAGTATTCCCAGGACAGAGGTCTAGTCTGCAGCTAAGAAAACACTTCATAAAACCTGAAATTATCAGAAACTGTTGGTTCTTTTAAGTTCAGAAAACACTTTTGTTCACTGATCATAGATACTCAGTGACAAACTGTTTGCTTGATCTTTGATTGTGAGTGATTAAATAATTGATTTTAAGGTATAATTCTGTCAGGATTAGTCAGGAGAGCGGTGGCGATGAGGCGATGAGGGCAGGAGTCTCAGGATGTAGTGAAAAATAATAATTTATTGTGAGGGTGTCAGGGGAAAAACAAAAGCCTGCAACACCGAACACAACAAGAACAAACAAAAACACTAGAAAAACTTCAAATACTAGAAAAACTCGAAACTTGAAACATTGGAAAAAACACAAAACTAGAAACACTGGAGACTAGAGAACCATGCACATGAACACTGACTAAGACAGACTGATGCACAAACGACAACAAGGAACAGAGGACACAGGAGGGCTTAAATGCATAGAGAGTAATCAAGGAAACGAGAAACACCTCGGGATAATCAGGGGGAAGACAGGACACAGACAACACAACATAGAACACAGCCAGAAACAACACATGACAAATTCACCTCTGTATTTAAATTTTAAATCACATCTTTATTTAAATTTGCCTTTAATTTTACATTTTAACTTTTATTTATGTTTAGTAATTTATGGCATTTATTTTTTGTTGGTCTTTCCTTTGATTTTCTGTGAAGCACTTTGTATTAACAATAGAAAATGAATGAATAAACTCATCTTGCTCTGATCTGATAATAATTTGTTTTCACATTTTACATTTCTTTTAGGTTTGATAGATTTACACAAAAATGCAAACCTGTCATTTTCTATGAGTTTAGGGTCCTGCTGTGAGGTGAAGAGTCCAGAACTCTAATCCACATATTCTCAACCTGCCCTGTTTTAACCAAATTCAGGAAGTATTTCTATACACTGACCTGAATGTCCCTACTGGGGTATTTTGAAAAAACATATGAATAAAAATTTTGAATAAAAAATTCAATTAAAATCTTAGGATACATTACACAGTTGCTAAAATGAAGAAAGTAACTAAAACATTTTAGAGAACAGTGAGAAAGTCTTGATTTGGAGTCAAGCTATAGCACTATTGAATCATTCAAGGTGGATAGAGCAGTCACAATTTTTACCTGAAGTGAGTGATATCATTTAACGGAATAATAATCAATGATAATTTCAAAAGTCAATGGTATTTTAATAAAATGGGAAATTAATTTGCACCATATCTGCATATTAAACAACACATATATTGTTACAAAACAGAGCTTTAGCATTCAGTATCAACAAAGTGCAATGTGTAGTAAAATTAGCAGCCAGACTGATTTTATCCTTTCAAGCAAAACTGTAGAAATAAAGGAACAAGTAGCTGAACATCTCCAAAAAGATGGTAGTCTAAACGTAACATGACAAAGTTTGCCTTTCTCACGCCCTCAACTTTTATGAAAGTTCACAAGCTGGACCTGAGTTCTTCCTGAACTCTTACCAGCCACTTTAGCCTGAAATCTGAAATCAACTACTTCCTTAATTTTCAGCGGCGTCATCAATGTCATATCACACTCAGCACAGCTGTGGTAGCATATGAATTGTAATGTTACCCAGTTCTTTTGTTCTTATGTATGTATTTAAATGAAACACATGAACAAGATGATGTTGATATTCTGTGATCTCAACATCATCTAATGTTTTGAATGTGGGAAAATACTAAAGTGGAATCAAAAACAGGTTGTCCCACTGAAGATTAGAACACACCCCCTCGAGCAGTGTTTTCTCCCCACCCCAGCAAAACTGGTTGAAATTATTACATGAAATTCTTGACAAGCCTCCAATTGCTGCAGAAGTCTGTTAATCATCCACTGCTCGTTTCACTTATTTCAGCCAGTTGTGGAGTAGTAGGACAGGATTCGCTGTCCTTGAGGACCATGGTCCTATAAATGTTCTATACATGTATATCAATTTATGATCCATGTGAAGAGTCATTTTCCTTTGGAGAATATCGCACCAAGATAGTTGTCAATTTTAAAAGCCATGCCGTTTGCTCTGCTTGCACTAGCTCACTGTGACCTGCAAGCACAAGCTACAGTCACAGTTTTAAAGGAATATGTTGAGCATGCCATGAGAATGACATACCTTTGTAAACGAAGAATTATGTGGCGTGTGTGTTACCATCTAACACACGGTGGTCAGGTGCATGACTGTATCAGTGCTGGATCTTGATAAGGTTCATGTACAGTATGTGTTCTACAGTGCACTGGAGAGGAAAAAAAGTACCTGCACAAAAAGAGATATTTATTTTAATTGTAATTTTTTGTTTGGTCCTTTTAAGACTATGTATTTGGTTGGTCAAGTATTTGATAAGACAGGGCTTACCAAGTCTTTAGGGGAAAACTCTAAAAATATGTTGGGTTTTCTTCATGCAAATTTTGAACATTTCTTTGAGAAAGAACTAAACCATTGTCCAGTTAAGGTGCACACTGCTTACGGCATTGTATTGTGTCAGTGTGGATGGACAATTTTATTAGTATTTTAGTCCAAACCATTTTCCCTCACTTTTATCTTTTCAAAAAACAAGACAAAAATGTCGGGTGAAGATATGCCACTATGCCACATACCATCTCAAAAATCTGAGGTCTGTTTCCATGATTATAGGCAATTATGAAAATATTTGTTCATATAAATGAATATAAAATCATTAATTAAAAGGGAGACGTTTTTCAGACAGAAATAAAACTGATATAAAATGTGTACTTTTTTTTGTATGTTTTTTTTCTTCATTTGCAACCATAGCTTAATTTTAGGCCAACTTTCTTTGCTGTATTTGATGAGCTCTACCTTAGTGGAACATCTGCAGAAACTTATTTCTAATTTTATCTTTCTATTTGTGATGTTCTTGTTTTTGGTGTTATATTTAGATTGTTGTGCATAGATTTTTATAGCATCATTCAAAAAGGTGCTAAGAAGATTCAATTGTAACTGTTTTTGTCACTGGGGTTAAAGCAGACAAAGTAACTGAAACAGTTTTTTTTTTTTTTAAAACTCAGCCCACCATCTAAAAAACACACAACTGCAAGCATTCTTTTGACAGTGATTAGATGGTTATACTATGTCACTTATTTGGACAAAATTGTCTCATACAATTATTACACCTACAGGTTCACATCTTGGGCATTTAGGTAAAGACAAGTGTCTTTATTGTGTGTGTGTGTGGGGGGGGGGAGCTTGGGGTTGCATTACAGAACTGCTAAGTACGAGCGAGGAGGCTCACCATCACCTCCCGGCTCACCATCACCACTCAAAAGTCTTAGACAGTCTAAGACAGTCAAGTTCCAGAGGAGGCTGCATGGTCCATGTCCAGACCTGTCATCTTTATCACTTGTGGCAGTGGCAGGAGGTTCATGTGAACCTGGAAACAGCTACATTACAATTTGTGCTATTTTAAAAGTAATTGTATGACTATTGCTGTGTTGAAGTAATGTAATTTATTAGATTTAATAACTTTTTAGATATGTTTACAAATTTGACTGCATATATGTCTCTCAACTATTTTCAAATATGTAAACCTGTCAGTGATTTACAGCAGAACTCAAAAATGATTTATGTCTACTTTCTTTAGAAATTCTTCAAACACATTACATGTTAGCTATTAGTCAAACAGCTGTCATGGCCAGTCAGTCACCTGACTTAGAAATGAGGATCCCTGGAACCCCGATGATTTGAGGATGACACTTGACAAAATCACACCTGACCAATTCAAGTGACTTGTTTCTCCACAAAGAAAATGTCTTGAAGTTGTCATTACAAAAAAGAGACTTTTCTGTTTTACTTTCATCCATTTGTCCTTCCTTCCTTTCTTTTTCCTTTGGCATTGTATCAGATTCTATTATCTTGTGCTATTCTTGTCATCCCAGAGGTAATGTAGTGGTCCTAAATGTCCCTGGAGGTTCATATGCTAAAAAGTGACATGAAAAAGATGGAAAAAAAGGAAGAAGTTAAAACAAAAGAAGAAAGCACCCAGGCTGAGTTAAAAATATAATAACAGAGTTGAATCTGTTTTTACGCATTTATTTATAAATGATCAGATCAGTTTTTAAATGCATTTGGAACTATTATACCATTTTTGTGAAATAATTTATTGTACTGAATGTAAAATAAACTTAACTGCTTTTATCTGATTAACATACATACACATTTTTGCATTTAAAGTGATGGAATATCAATGATATGAGATTGGTTGGGCATTATAAACATCAGGTTACAAACAAAATAGTAAGAAAATTATGCCTTAGGAGAAATAACCCAGGACCTTCCTGCTGCAAGGCAACAGTGCTACCAACTGCACCACTGTGCAGCCCTCTCTATATGGAAAAATGTAGGGGTTATTATCCTTGCTCAATAGTGTTTTTAGTAAAACACTATTTATATTTTATCAAGGGTTGCTATGAAGCTTAGTTAAATCTTTTACACAAGAACAGTGAGGTCTGTTTCTGGTAGACCTTTTCTTATTTTAAAAGTTTTTATTGGCTTTAGTGGTTTTTATTTAAGAGTGGGTAATGAGAGAGGAGGAAGACATGCAGCAAAGGGTCATCAGGCGGGACTTGAACTTGTGTCAGGTGCATTGAGGACTGAGGCCTCCATATATGGGTTGTGCTTTATCCCTGTGCCACCGCAGCACCACACCTTTGGTTTTTATTATAATTTTAATTGCTATGGCATACAGTGATGAAAATCTAGAGTTTAGTGTCCCAGAAAATTAATATTGAAAGAAGATCAATAATAATATTTGAACAGAAATATCAGGCTTCGGAAAAGCATATTCACTACATTCATATAAGTATGCACTGAATACTTATTTGGATGTCCTTTTGCATTGTTGACTTCAGTGCTGTGTGGCATGAAGGCAGTCAGTTGGTGGTTCTGCTTTGATAGCAGCCTTCAAGGATTTTGAATCATTAGGCCTAGTGTCTTCCATGTTCCTATTGACAACATAATATCAAATCTCTATTGGGTTTGAGGCAGACCAGTTTGCTGGCCAGTCAAGTACAGTGTAACACAATGGTCTTGGGACCAGTTGTTGGTACCCTTGACAGCTTGGACAGGTACTGAGTCCTGCTGAAATGTAAAATAAACATCTGCATAAAACTTGGTGGTAGAAGGAAACATGAAGTGATGTAGAATTTCCTGGTAAATGGCTGCATTGACTGCACTTCAGAAAAGACAATGGACTAACACCACCAAGTATAGACGTTAAGGAGAAATAGAATTGGAATTATTTTTCTCCTTAGGCTAGAATTCTTCTGTGTGTTGTGACTCTTGTTGAGCTGTTTCCAACCTCAGGGTACTCCTTGTGAAGCTCCCTCAAATGTTGACCTTCACAAGACAGTGAAGGTCACCTAACATTTAAACATTAAACATGCTATTTATTACTTCTCCTTTTTGTTATTTTTTGAGGTACTGTTTCATTATTTGTAAACCATAATCATAAAAAAATGAAGAAATAAAGGCTTAAAATATTAAACTGTATGTGTAATGAGTCTATATTTTATGCTAGTTTCTTTTTCAGAAATGAGTGATTCTCTTTCATGATTCTCAAACTTAAGTGTTCCTGTGGTAGCTTTATATTTATCTGATGACAATGATTATGTCTGAAATATCCTCTGACAGAATTGTTTATAGGATAAACTTATTAAGCAGGCAACAAAGGAGAAAGACTGACAAATAAATTAACCAGGAAGTTGACAATTAAAACACAATAAAAAAAAGAAGAAGAAGACTATAATTTCAGTGTAAAACTATGGAAATATTTATGGACTGTAACAAATTGTGTGACTTCCCTTACAAACATTCGTTCACACATAACCGTTGCATTAGATATAATACTGTTTAAGTAGTATAGGATTGTATCAACAACAGCATGCATCGTGGTATTTATGGTTTGTTATACCCTTTGCGATATGGGAATATATAGGAGGCACAAAACACAAATCGTTTTACCCCTCTTTTAGCACGACAGATGGTGACCTAACTTGTAAAGGAACAATTGTGACTCGCATCAGTAGTTTCTGGTGACTGCATTCACTGACTTGTTTCTATGTTAAGGAAGAAAATCTTTTGAAAAAAGTGTCTGTGTGAAGATAGGTGATTGCTTTACGTAATTTATTTTGGATAATTAGGGGTAAAACTATAAGTAATAATACTTATTCTTACGATTAATTGAGTAATTTGACAAAAAATATATAAAATGAAACGATGGTAAATCTAACATGACAGCAGTGTTACTATTGGATATCAACATTAGTCCAACTTTTCTTATTTGAGCCTCCCTACCATTTACTTTTCTGTAGTTTAGAAAACTAACCTGTAACAATAACGGCTCACTTTCTAAGTTAGCTTGAAAAAAAAATGTATACAAAAATCTGAAATTATATTCGATTTAATAATAAAGAGGCAGGCTCACAAAATACACTATATTCCAGCTTTTAGTTTATGTATTCATCTTCAGTCAATTTAATAGATGAACTCTCTCCTTGCCCAGCCATTTATAGCTTTTGTGTTCATGTTAGCGACAGAATTTGACACCTTTGTTCATGACACACAAAAAACTCATCTACCAGCTATGTACCGCCACGATGTGCTCTGCCTCCCATTTGTTGAGACCGGGATGATAAGAAATAAATTTTCCGGTTAGTCTGTAAAGCCGCACTTCCCTTAAGCATCAACTACAGCGCAGCAGTCCGGAGTGTTCAGTTTATCTGTTCACCTGTATAAATACACCTTCCCTGACGTTCGCTCTTCATTGCTACCAGGCAGCAGCTCTGGTAAGAGAAAGGTTTCCATACTACAGTCATTGCGCCAGTTATTTTAAGGATGCTTATTGGTCCCCCCAAAAATTACTTGCTGGGTTTTTATCATTGCTGTATTTAGCGACATTTCAGACAGTAAAATTTGGTACTGGCCAAAATCAAAATCGTCAGGTCATGCTTTTTAAAGATAAGTAATCTTTAAAAGAAAACTTTGCTAAAGTCCACTTGGCCTTAGCAGAAGTGTAGAAATAGGACCCCAAATGGATGAAAGACAGATGTGAAGAATTGGAAAACACTATGCACTCCAAACCTTCAACATGAACATGTGTTTGAAGGAAACAAGGGCAGAACAAGGGTGGAAGTGAGAGTATTGAGACTGCAGCAAAGGGAGGTTTTCTCTCTGGCCCTGTTGATTTTGAATTTATTTTACAGAGAGTCATTACAGGGCAAACTTCATATATCATTTGGAAATTAATTTCTTAAACGTTTTTATGAGAGTGTAAAAGAAAGGTATTTGGTTCTTATTTCTTTAGAGATATCATCATAATTGATAAACAAATGTTTTCTTCCCAATGTGGAGGGGAATAAAATTGACATCATAGTGTTATGTATAAATTTCTTGTTACATTTTTGTCTATAAAGTAACAACCATTTATAATGGTTCTTTTTGAGTAACAATTGAATTTAATTAGATTAATCATAACTGGAGGAATGACCTTTAATACTGTTAAATTGAATGTTAGTACATTTTAATCATCATGACAAAAAGCTTCCATATGGCAATGTTTAGAGAACAAGGTGTGTCTGTTGCAAAAATACAAAATCCAATGTAAAGTATTGAAATAATTTTGTTTCACTGCACATTTTACATGTGTGAATACATCTGATTTTTCTCTGTATTCAAATGTCTCCAGCAATGACTTTGGAAAATATAGCTATACTTTACACTTAAAATTGTTTCGTTTCTGTTTCAGTTGTACTTTTTAGCAGCACAAAAACTTAAACAGTGACCAGCCTGGAGGATTGTGCATCTAATCACGTGGTCAGCAACACAGGAACACCACAGTATCAGAGATGAACAATGAAAGATGAACAAGAGCTGGTGGAGCGCTTTGTGTCCTGGTGTGGGAACAATCATCTCATCTTAAATGTGAAACAAAGGAGATGATAATTGAGTTAATTGCTAATTTCAGAAGGAACATGGTTAGATCAAACTCTATTTCCATCATGGGAGAAGAAATGGAGGTCGTTGAGGAATATAAATACTTCAATGTTCATTTGGACCAACAAACTGGACGGGAAAATCAACAGTGAAACTGTCTATAAGAAGAAACAGAGCAGACTGAATTAATTGAGGAAGCTAAGATCCTTCAAGGTTTGAAGCAAGATGCTGCAAATCTTTCATCAGTCTGTTGTTGAGAGCATCATCTCTGCTGCCATCATCTGTTGGGGCAGCAGCACCTACAAAGACTCAGGCTAGTTCTGGGAACGACTGGAAAACAACTGGAGATGATGATACAACGAAGAAATTTATAGAAAATCAAAAAAATTATGGACACCCTTGACTATACTCTTCACGAGTCATGAGAAATCTGAAGATCTTCAGTCAGAGGCTTCTTCAAATTCAGTGCAATACAGACTGCTACAAGAAATAATTCCTGCCTGCAGCCATCACCATCTACAATAACTCTTTCAAAAATCTGAATTAAAATATTTTAACTCACCAGTTGAAACTCTTGCATATCGGAGTGAAGATGTTTGTGGCTAGTACTTATTTCTTCATTTATTGTTTTTTTCAATTCCTAAGTCTTAGCAGGGTGGTATTTATAGATCATAACTGAACAAGAGACTGATCTACCTGGCTATTATTTCCTGATAACCAGGTGTCGCCCCAACATGGTCATTTTGATCTAGATTTGATAAATTGCCCTCAGTAATTATTTCTAGGTATTTATAGGTATACTTATTGTCTTTGAGTTTTTAAACATTTGAAACACAATTTTTATGATAATTCCTGGTCATCTCTTGCTTTACACTTAATTACAAAATAAATAAACAAATAATGATCCTTATCTCTGTTTCAGCCAATGAGGAAACTGGTGCATCTGTGTATAGTTGGTGCTTCAAAACCAAACTAAAATCTTCTAAACTAAGAATCTCCAATGTTTGCATGAGGAGATGATGGTAAATGTCTCACATTGACACATTTCCAGTGATGCAATGACCCATATGATGCAATTTAAAATATTTATAATTTGATCCACTGATTGGTAGGCCACTCTGGGATGAGTGTCTTGCCTAAGTGCACTTTGAAATATGGTGTGGAGAGAAGCTGAACTCACAACTTCCCAAATGCTAGAAAAATACTTTTTTCCCAGCAGTGCCACAGCTGCTCAGATGTGAATGTGTGCGTGCGTTTGTGTGCGTGTTTATATCTAGGGCAGCTCTATATAGCGGTTTTAATTTAGATCATCATAATAAGAAATGGGACCTAGTGTTCTCTCTGAGGGCTAAAAAAACACTTCATCAGCCTGTCTTCATCACTGAGCTGACATACACACATATGTTAACATGTAAGACTTTAATAATCAATGCAAACATCCAAAGTATTTTAATAGGCATGCTATGATCATACCACCACTCAAAATCTTGATAACAGATGTAAATATTCTTTACTTGGAAACAACATGGTGTCAATTATAATTCAATCTGGGATTTCAGGGTTTAGTTTTGTCACATGTCAAAGTGACATTATGGTTCCCCTTTGTCCACGAACATGCACGACAAATTCTACATAAACATTAAGCACTTAGACGTAACGTGATAGTGTACAGAAGCATTGCATAAATACATGGTGATAACAGGTGGTGGTTATTAAGACACAGAAAAGAACACATTCCAGATAACTTCGTATAACCTTAATTAGATCAAGTAATTAAATAAGTAAGATTTCACTTTGTCAGGTTCTGAAAACATGGCATGTTCATTTTAAATAAGGAAGATATGATTCATCTGACTCTGGGAAAGTCATTAGATTCCTGTCCCAAATAGCTACATTGTTGATACATTACATATGATCAATTAAGATTATCTGAGCCCTGATAATAATAATATGTTTCTTATACTCCCTGATGTGTCTTTGTGTGAGTGTGTGTTCCACATAAATACAGTTATGTATGATTAAGCTGTGCATGCTAACAGCCATATGACCTCTCTTCAGTTCAGGCAGCAAGGCTGACCTGTCATCCTGGGCCCATGTGTTCCATGTAAATATTCATACCAAAGTTGGGCCAAGAAATTATTTCACATAAAAATTGTGATTCTCACCAACTGCAATTCAGAATTGATATAACATTGTCCCAAAATTGATGTATAAATACAATGAAATAAAACAAATCCTCTGGTTGACAACCTCCATTCTGTAACTCTACAGGATGTTCTAATGAACATCTTGTGGAGTTTTGGAATGGAAAGCAGCAAAACAGAGTATACTTAAAAAATGCACAGGCTGCTGAACTTTGCCAGATCTGCAGTTTGAGCCTTATTTTCTTTTCTGTTTCAGCCATTTCTCTGAATCACTGTTTGGTAAAAAAAAAAAAAAAATCTCTGAAAACAGCTCCACTCTCTCTCCTCTTCTGTACTCCTGTCCTCCTGTCCAGTGTTGCGTCTCTCACAGACAACCGCAGAGCTCAGATCACTGGAAGAACCCTGAAATTATTTTACTGTTATCAACAAAACAACATCATTTTATAAGCAGTTATTCTCCATTAAAGAAATACTAAAGTCATGTTAACAAATTAAAAATAATATAAATGATAATGGTAAAGGTATATGACACATGGTGTTCAGCCTTTTTAAATCTACTCTGATACAAAATGATTTACTTTGACCATCAGTGTTAAAGTCTGTTTATCTAAAATATTTTACCTAATTTTAACAATGCACACTCACAATTCACAAACTATATACACTCTTGTCTAAATTTTTCATTATGTCTTGCATAATGAAAGACATGATTAGAACTTTTGATAGAACTAAAGTTAGCAATACTGAGGAAGACCATTAGGAATGAAGCAGAAATTATTCAAAATAAAATTTTGATTTTGACTTGAATCATGGCCCCAAAACCATCATGAGGTAGTGATGTAAAACTGGACTGTTTATTTCAAGAACACAACCTAACAGAAGAATTTTGAGGGAGCCCAAGTCTTGGTAGTTTCTTTTGATAGATCTAAAATTTAGCAATACAATAAATAAGAGAGACAAAAAAATTGACATGCATCTCTTTTCTTGGATGAAAAAAATATGATCTGACATCTTTCTTACTAGTGAGTTTTGACTTTAGTCTGACTCTGCAGTCAGACTCTGTACGAAAGAAAGTGTAGAACAAGTGTGGCATTTTTTTCGCTCAACATTGACAAAGAGTATGGGCAGAGTTTTAGATGTGGCTCTCCTATTTCATTATGATGCATTCAGGTGAAAAAGTAGCACCTTTCCAGCAAAAGAACTCAACATTGTGAATGCCTCAGCATTGGTGCTAGAATCGAAAGTCTTACTACTTTCTTGTAATGTAAAAACTGATACTGTCAGGGATGCGATGGTGAAAATATGGTTAAAAACGTGCACAATTTTAGATCCTTCCCCTCCACTCCATTGACAATAAGGTATGGATTATACCTATACATAAAAATCTCTTTATAAATCAGGGATTAGGAGCCCATAGCACCATATTCTGCTGAAGGGCTATTTTTATTTGTAATATTGTAGCATATAGCATATTATAGCACCGCCTGCCCCCTATTATTACTCTGGTTTGGTTGACTCTGTTACAGTAAATACTTTTAATTCTCACATCCCGATTGTCCGTTGCCATCCTGGTTGTAGTACAACTCCACACCATCTCAACAGTCAGCACATTTCTTTCTGACAATAATTTTATTACTGTAAGTACTGCATGTCTTTAGCTAGCCTGATGAAATATTATTTGTGCGATTTATTTGCAATGATTTCCATTTCTAATTTAAAGATATTTTGCAGCCACAGCCTCGTAACAATGGTTAAATCTAAAATTATAACAGATAAAAATTGCCCGATTGTCATATTTCCTAATTTGTTGAGGCATTGAAACACAGTGAGTAAAGGTGGGTGAGGTGTGGCAGGAGGCATTAGACTGCAGTAGAGTCCAAAATACCAAATCTGACTGCTCCAGAACAAATATGAAATGTTACAGTATCTGACAAACCTAATTCTCTTTCTGCATATGCATCATTATTCTAAATGTAAGGTAATTATTCACAAAGTTCTTTTTTGTGATTATATAATAAAATGTTTTAAAGACATTAGTGTTGTAATGGTGGATGTGCTTCCATTTATTTTTCTTTTTACTGTCTTTTTGTAATATGTTTGCTGAACCTGTGTCCTTATTTTTAGGATTCAAATGTCAATATCAGTATTTCTGTCCCTTTAGTATGTAGCAGATTTCAACAGTCAGCACATTTCTTTCTGACTTCGAAGTGTTTCTGTTTTGATCGGTATGTTAATTCTGCCACCTTTTGGTAGTTTTCTGTACTTCATATACTGCAATGACTCAAACCCTCCTCTAAGTAGCTTGCAAAATATGAATATTAAAATTTTGCTGAAAGACACGCTTCACAACATGCATTGTGATTTTACAATGATGTAAATTTTAAACATTTTAATGTAGAAATGCATAAGCTTGAGATGCAAATGTAACATTTTTGATTCTCTTCCTGCAGTATGTGGCCTTGGCCTCGTTGTTTTTCATCCTTCTCTCGATCTCCACCTTCTGCTTGGAGACCCATGAGGTTTTCAACACCATCTACAACAAAACAGAGAATGTCACTACTGGCAACGTAACACATGAGGAGGTAAGGCAACAATATTAGTATTAAGGCTATAGTTGCTATAACAAGTCCTCAACTACTCATTACATCTCAAAGGCATTGTTTGAGGTTTGCATTGTCTTTTTTCTTTACTGGATGAGGGAACTATATGCAGTTGTATCACCAAAGTATATTTGAAAAAACGTCAGTGCATGTTTTTATGAGGAAGGGGGAGAATAAGTTATACTTCAACAAAGTTGTGTTTATTTTTTTCTCTGTATTTAATTAGACCCAAAGAAAGAGCAGCAAACTAAATAGTACTTTATACAGTACCCATGAAATATAAATAACATCATAGACACCGTAGAGAATCAGAAGGTAAATACATTTCACTAAGTAAGTAATAAACTCCTCTAATTCCTTTTTTATTTACTTTACAGATTGTATATGAAGTTGTGACAGATGGCTGGCTGACATATGTGGAGGGTGTCTGTGTCATCTGGTTCACCATTGAGGTAGTGGCCCGGGTCATCTTTTGCCCTGACAAGGCAGAGTTCTTCCGTAGCACCCTTAACATCATAGACTTTGTGGCTATTGTTCCCTTTTACCTGGAGGTAGCACTTAGTGGCTTATCCTCTAAAACAGCCAAAGATGTGTTGAGCTTCCTACGTGTGGTACGTTTTGTCCGTATTCTGCGTATATTCAAGCTAACCCGCCATTTTGTCGGTTTACGGGTTTTGGGCCACACTTTGCGGGCAAGTACCAATGAGTTCTTGTTGCTAATCATTTTCCTGGCGCTGGGCGTCCTCATCTTTGCTACTATGATCTACTATGCTGAACGTATTGGAGCTGACCCGAAGGATCCAACTGGTGCAGCCCACACCAACTTTAAGAACATTCCCATTGGCTTCTGGTGGGCTGTGGTGACAATGACTACTCTTGGATATGGAGATATGTACCCGGAAACATGGTCGGGAATGCTAGTGGGTGCCCTATGTGCCTTGGCTGGTGTTCTAACCATTGCTATGCCTGTGCCTGTTATTGTCAACAACTTTGGGATGTACTACTCGCTGGCCATGGCAAAGCAGAAGCTTCCAAAGAAAAGGAACAAGCACATCCCAAGAGCGCCACAGCCAGGAAGTCCTAATTACTGCAAACCAGATGCTCTGGCAATGGCAACTGCTTCTCCACATAGATTGATGGGAAATGTAATTGGGCCAGGCTTGGTGGAATCTGGAAGCATGATTGGTACTGGAGACTGTCCATTGGCACAGGAAGAGATCATTGAAATAAACAGAGCAGGTAAGTTAGATTAGATTAAATATGCATGCTTCAGAATATCATCAAGGACATACAAGACATTGTGTGATGAAATTAGCATGATAATAATAATAATAATAATAATAATAATAATAATAATAATAATAATAATAATAATAATAATAATAAACCTTTCAGGATTAATAATTGGTAATAATGACAACTTGGGGATGTTTTCTGCCAATCATAATACCAAATCTTGCTCTGAAATCTCAAACCATGTATTTTGCTTAATTTTTCAGTGAATCCATTTACTTTATGCTCCATTCCTTTCTAGGTTTATGGCAGATCTTTTATCAGATCTGCCATAAACACAGTCTATGAACCTGGGAAATAGACTTGAATGAAAATGAGTATAAAAAAACTCAATAGAGAAAAGTTAATGGACTTTCACTGTATTTCTCAGGGATGCATGTCGGTGTCTTAAAGGACACGCAGTGAGGTGTTTTAGCTTGTTGAAAAATGAATAAATAAGCAGTCTAAGAAAAAAACAATATTTCAGTTAATAGCTGAACATTAAAGCTTGGTAAAACTTATGTTAAAAAATTTTATTTCAAATATTTACAGGTATTATTTGCAGTGCTGTGTCTTTCTTTTGTGAATTATGAATGGGTTGTTGAGAGAAGTTTTTTTTTACAATGTATAGAAATCACAACAAAATCACAACAAGATCAAAAAGCTAGTTCTAAATCAATGTAAAGTTGAGCCATCTAGATCAGATTCTACGTTGGCTAGACTCAATTGTGACTTTGGTCGGGCCATTCCTAAATGTTAATATCGCTTCTAGGCTTTGTTCAAACTAAAATATTAGTTTTCCGTTTACATACAATGACTATCATTTATTTGTTCTGTTGAAGTTGTGATGTTCCCAGTGTAAACTACTTCTTTTTTTCTTTGCCAGTTGTATTTCATAATTTATATTTTTATTTTTGCACTTTTTGTAGTAACTGTTATCTGTTTTTTCACTTTTATTTTGTCACTTTATTGATGTTACATCTCTCCATCCATCTACTTCACCTTATTTCTAAGACTCTAAGCAGAATGGTGATGCAGCTGCCAATGCAGCAGCTCTGGCCAATGAGGACTGTCCTACCATAGACCAGGTTCTTGGAGATGAGCGTAGTCCAGTCACTGGAGGACTTGGCTCTAACACCAGCCGTGAACGGTACCCACACGACCGTGCCTGCTTTCTTCTGAGTGCTGGGGAGTTTCAGCGAACCACAGACGGGAACGTTCGGAAAGGTAAGCGAGCAACAGGAAAAGGGAACCTCAGTAAAAACAGTAAACCTTTACCTGATGCATGTTCTTGAAAAAAATTATACATGTTAATGACACATAATGGTACAAAACTAGATTCAAAATGTACTGACACACTCAGAGAAATTTGTTTATACTTAAAATGAAGTAATGTTTCTGTTAAAATACCTTCTGTAATACATATAAAGACACATCTTCTCACAGTTTCCTACTAGAACCATTATTAGGTGTAACAGCTCAGCTTCATCAGTGTCACTCCCTTGAGACTGATCAACTTTGCATGAACTGTCTTGTGGCACATAAAAAATCATTCAGATTTCAATGGGATGTGGTGGTCTCTTTGCCACCAAGTATTCACTCTTTGTGGAAATTTATAAAGATCAAACTAGAGGTTTGGAGTAATTTAAACTCAGCTTCAACCTTAACGTGCAATTCATGTCTATCAAGACTTTGGTATCAAAACTTTGGTATCAAGATGAAAAATAATTCTCACATCCTTCAGCAGAACCAAACTCAGACAGCTATAAGAGGCTAAGAACAGACATAAAAAAGAGCTCAGCTGAGTTAGTTTTTTGGTAAAGGAGAATGATTTGTTATGTATGTCCCATCCATATCACTACTTTAGTATTTTTGGACAAGCAGAGGATTTTAGTGACCTACGATCATAGTGAGATGAAATTCTTAGATTTCCTATTTGATCTGGTCTTAAAATAATTGAAATCTAACTCTCAATGATCCTTTAGTTGTTACTAAAGGACTAAGAATACTTGAAAAATATTGCAAAAATTAAGAAAAAAAAAAAAATTAAGACACACAATCAATATAACCATAATTGTTAACCATAACTTGCATTTTCTTTCTTTTTGTCTTCATTTTCTTAATCACTTTGAGAAAGCATGGCACTAATTTAGACACTTTTACAAAGATGAAAAAGCGCTTTCAAATAAATAAGGTGCACAAAGTAACTAGAAAGAGTATTTAATGGAACCAAATCAGGGACAATGACATTGAATAAAAAGGGCACAAGATTCCCCCCAGAATAGTTGCAAACCCTGGCAGTATGGGTGCTAGGACAGTCCACCGGTATCCTACCAGGTTTTTGTTACAAAATGTTAAGACTTGACAGAACATTTTCAAATTTGACTCAGTAAATATGTACCATTGGAAGACATAGTTGACAATACTTAAACACCAACCGAAAAAGGCAAACACAAAATAATGTGAGATCAATATCACTTTTATATCTGCAATGTATGTCTATTTAAACAACCAGTGAAATCGGGTGCGTCCCTATGAAGAAGCACTGTACGGGAATGCATTCAGTGCATGAGTGTGTTATTGACTCATTTTGAATGTCTTTCTCTGCCGTTTAGTTATTTTAAATAAATTATGTTCACACCAATAAAACATATATAGTTGTATGCCAAAGATTTTCTCTCCTTTATCCTGCTGTCTCCCTAAAATTTGGGATGTTCTCCCATTGAGAGTGACATTGGCGTGTTCTGTCATTTATTGTTAATATCTGCTTATTCAAAAAAAACATCTCTTTTTTTTTGTCTTCCATCACCATCAATGCGGCTCGTACCACTGTGTGCACGCAATATCGTTGTTTGCACGCAATATGCGTATCAAAACGTGTGGCCTAATCTTGGCATTAGGGCTATGCTAAGGTTAAACAACATGTAGTTATTAGCATCTATAGTATCACAAGGATGTTGTGCCAATGAAGATGTAACCCATTCAGAATCCTAAAACTAGTGAGCACATCAAATATGAGCTAAAATGCTAATTTAAGCTGTAAGGCTATTGTTAGTGTGAGGGCTATCACTAGTGTGTTAGTAACCCTCAAATGTTGATGCTACCATGAGAATGTGTTCTATCACATGTCTGTGTCCTAAGCCAATATTCCATTGTACTAATTTCTAAGCTTAATATGCAAACAGTAAGAAAAAATTAAGATTTTATTTTGAAATTTTTAGTGAGCTTTATTTTAAAAGACCACACCAATCGCATCCATAAACGTGGTTGGGTAAAACCAGCCATATGAAGCCGAAAGCAACAATTACCTGCTGTGAAAGAAATGAAGAATCTTTGTAGGGTTGGTCTTATATTCAAGGTCCAATGTAGTTGTCAGATTGGGGGATCAAGTTTCATGAGTCAAATAGATTTGCTTTCCTTGGTTTTTTTGCCATCTTGCCTGTCAGTTAGTGTTCCACCAAGACGATGTCTTCATACCACCACCTCTTCTCTCCTTAGTAGTGTTTATTTTGATTTGATTGTTGATTGATTTTTGCTAATTATGTTGCCATGGTTGCTCATTATGCCAACAAAAGTAATAGGATACTTCATGGAATCGAGCCATAAGTTTTGATATGTTGTGGGGGTACATGCTGCAGTTCAGGCTGCATTAATGTTGTAAGAAAGCAGCAGCTTTTTTTAGGTAAAGAATGCACATAAAAAAAAGCGGAACATTTACCGCAGGCATTATGTCAAAAGCACAAAGGAAGTAAGTTCCATTTGACCCATGCCCCTAAACTGACAACCACATAGACTATATGCATGGTACACTTCGGCCTTTTAACTACCTCGGCCCAACTCATCCAAAAATTTCCCTGTAGTTGGGGAAGTGACATCACAGAAGGGTTTTGGTGCCGAGGTTGGAGTGAAGGACTCAGTGGGGACCTCTGGAGGAGATGGGTTAGCTGGAGGTTCTGAAGAAGCTGTGTTGATGGTCCCATGGTCCCTTGAGAAAGCACTAACTATGCAGACAACACCTCAGATCCCTATTGATAATAAAAGTTTTTTTGAGAATGACAATACTATTAAAAATTAATTTGATGGTTTCAGTAGAGAAACATTAAAAACCTATAACATTTAAATGTAGTATTTAATTGAGAAGCTTACTTTGTAAAAGTGAAAATAATAATCATTATAGTTTGATTGTTGTGCTAATTCTAATTCAATTTAAAAATACTTTATTATTCCCAAAGGAAAATTAAATATAGTTGTAATTCATTAATTTAGATTTTTCAAAGAGTTGAAGATTATAATGACTCTTGGCAGGAAGGATTTCCTGCAACAGCCTGTAATGTTCCGAATCTGAACAAGCATCTGATTTAAGATGCTCTGCCTTGCCAAGTTAGTGTTGTGAAGAGAATGGTTCAGGTTGTCCATAATTTTCTTGATCCTATGAACAATCTTTCTTTACATAATCATCTCAAAAGTTTCCACAGTCGTCCCCAGAACAGAACCAAAACAGAACCAGCTTTTTTTATCAAGTTGTTGAGCCTTTTTAGGTCCCTGGTTCTGATGCTGCTGCCCCAACAGATGATGGCAGCAGAGATGATGCTCTTTTCAACAGACTGATGGAAGATCTGCAGCATCTTGCTGGAAACCTTGAAGGATCTTAGCTCCCTCAAGAAGTCCAGTCTGCTCTGTCCCTTCTTATAGACAGTTTCATTGTTGATTCTCCAGTCCAGTCTGTTGGTCCAGATGAACATTGAGGTATTTATATTCCTCAACCACCTCCACTTCTTCCCCCATGATGGAAATAGAGTTTGATCTAACCATGTTCCTCCTGAACTCAATTATCATCTCCTTTGTTTCACATTTAAGATGAGATGATTGTTCCCACACTATTACACAAAGCGCTCCACCTACTCAGCCTCTTGTCCATCTCTGATACTGTGGTGCTCCTGTGTTGCTGACCACCTTGTTAGACACAGTCCTTCAGTCTCACAAACTGTTGCCATAGCAACAATTTGATGCTGTGAGTTTAATCTTTATATTTGAGCTTGGTTTGTTCACAAATGCATCGCAGAAGGTTTGGACGATATGGAAAAAGTTGTACCACAATGGCTCTTTTTTTTTATATCGTTAGACATAATATTAGACATAGGCATAGACATAGACATAGAAAGAGTTTATTGTCATTCAATTGTATGTTTAAAAAATGTGCAAATTGAATTTTTTTAATTTAAAATGTCAATCATACGACTGTGTTAAATAAGAGGCAAATTTTAAACTGAAGTCTTTAAGCATTAAAAGAGAAAGAAAATGGACATATTCTTTTGTTGACATCAAAAAGATAAAATAGCCAGATATCTTCAATATCCCCGTAGAACAAAGGATCCTTTGCATTACTCAAAATGCCTCCTTTTCATTTCCATAAGCAGTGTATGTTATCTTTCTTAATTGCTGTCCAAAATATGGAAAACATAAAATCTGAAAAGAAGCGAGCTGAGCAAAACCATCTGACTGATAATTAAACTTACACAAAAACTGATGAGTTGTAAAGATCATTTTTATTTCCACAGAAATCAGTTTTTTAAAATTATGTACCAGTTTGATTATTCTTCTCTTTATTTTCTTTTCTTTTCTTTTGGGATCAATAAAGTATTATTGAATTTTCAATTAGCTGTTTTATGTGTTCTAACAGTTACTGTAAAGCAACATATATCCTTTTTTGATGTTCAGTTCCTCTTCATTCTTTCACCAATAATGAGTAAATTTGCTTTTTACCACTGTGATTAAAATACATAATTGGATAAATAACTTGTTTAAAAGTCAAAATTAAAAGTTATGAAATCTGGACTCAATTCTGGTGGACGTGTGACAAACTCTGTAGTTAAGCCAGCTCTGCTTTATTCATCCACATTTTCTGTTCTGTCTGAACAGAAGTCCATTATTATAAATTATAAAATTTCAACAGGATAAAAATACAAAAAATAATTCTTAAAGATGGACTAAATTATTATATGCTAAACAGTAGTTATTTTTTTTCATAGATCACAAACTGTGTTGTATTTACTGCAGAATAATTTAGTCCTATATTGATTTGCCTAGGTCCTTATAACTTTACATGATAAAGTCTGAACACCAGAGCCACATTCACCTCTTGATACTTGAAACGCATTCATATGTGGAAAAGGAAACTGGAGTATCCAGAAAGAACTCAGACATGCAAACTCTACACAGAACATATTATCAGGTATAACAATAAGTTTGAAAATTTCTTAAAGACTGTTTCTACTGGGAAAGTTTGAAAATAAATAATTATTATTAAAAAAAACACTTTAAATATATTTTTACATTTTATAATATACAATACTCTATATCAGGAGTGTAATATTATTAATCCTTTTAATATCCAAATAGGAACAAGTTTTATTATTTTAACACTCAGTTCAAGCAGCCATATTAAGTTTGAACAGAATGTTTGGCTGTTCTGTTAATTTCCAATCATTTTCTCTTGGATAGAAATTATTCTGTCTTTTAAAACATTGGTTTCCAATTTGAAATTATTGTAAAAATCAATATAGTTTTATGCTCTATACTGTTCTCGTATGACTGTGGGTCATATAGACAGACTGAGACCATGCAGTTTGGGTTCTCCAGGGTCCAGAATAGCAATCCCTCACAACAGCTTTAATAATGGCAGCACCTCCTAGTGGTCACAGTCATTAACAACATGGATTGGCCAAGTCTTGCTGGTGAAGAACAGCTCTGCTTTAAAAATGGTTTTGTTCTGAATGTTTCTCTCTGTCAGCGCCTTTGGATGTGAAAATTTTTGCACATCTTCTCTTGTTTATGTTCAGCATCTAATATTTTTAGTCTAGCTTCTTTATATGTTAGGTTAATTGGTCTTTCCAAATTCTCCCTAGGTGTGAGTGTGTGTGCATGGTTGTTTGTCCTGTTTTTTTCTGTGTTACCCTGCGACAGAGTGGGCGTACCCCGGCTCTCGTCTGGAACACAGCTGGAGATAGGCACCAGCAACTCCCAACCCCACTAAGGACAAGGGTGAACAGATAATGGATGGATGGATGGATGTATAGCTTCTTTACAATAAATTATAGTTGCCTTATTTTGTTACTGTATTTGCTGTAGCCACTTTTTCACTATATAAGTGAAATCCAACCTCTTACTCTATAAATTTATAATCTAAACTCAGTAATTTATGTTGAACACATGAAGTATTTCTGATGCATGTTTTGCTTTTACTGCTCAGCAGCAGGTGAATTTAGTCTGTCCTGGTTAAACACACTGGGGACTACCAGGCCAAGGAAATTACTGAACCTTCAGGCCTTTCTTAGCTATTACTTTCAACTGCATTGTAATTTTCTTTTGAACACCGTGTTGCCATGTAACCAACTTTCTCAAAAACACTAGCAAATCAACAGTGTTTATCAGCAAACATTACACTCACTAAGGACACCAAAACATCTAGAGCTGGCTCTACACCAGAAAACTAGTTCTGCAAAGACATGGATGAGTGGAATTTTCTGTTGAAGAAGCTTTTCTCTACCTCAACCTAACAGAGGTAGATAATTTTTGCCTTCTACTAAATTCAAGTAGAAGGCAAACATTTCTGTAAACATAGCCTTCTCTGATAATTTGTGTAAAGGATGTGTGTAAATATAGCAGTTGAGTAACCAAATAGTTTTTGATATATACGATAGGTATGCAGTTCAGTGTGAAATACTTTGGTAGTTTTATTAAAAGATGAAAGGGATACTCTGTAGGAGAACACAAAGTTAACAGCATCAACCTCACCAATAATAAAATAAATGAAAACATTACAAAAGTGTTTTAACTATGTGAAAAATATATTGACCTAACCATAACCACATTCTCATTGTGTCCCTGTTATGGAAAGGAATATTTCACAGTGAGCAACTGATCTAACCAAAACAGATGCTTGTCTAATGTGAGCTGTTGTTGTTGCTATCATTTTTATGTTTTTTTTATGTATCTCCTTTTACAGGATGTGTGTCAGATTGTGAATTAAAACATTTACTTGTTAGTCTGAGTTACACTGTCATATTTTTGTCTTTTTCTGTTTTTGTCTCTACATCTGTCCCTCTTTTTGTCATCGTCTGTGTTTTGTACGTAGTGATCTTTCCTTTCTCCTGCTCTTCTTCTTCTTCTTCCTTCTCCTCCTCACACCCAGCCTCTTCTCACTCTGGTACTTACAGCTAGGGTAAAGACTGTCCCAAAACAAGTGCCCATATAGCATATTATCCCCTAGTATGCAAATGACATTAAGCAAAGAGAAAGAAGACAATCAGGTTTCTGATTATATTTATAATTACCAATGAAGAGAGAAGCAAAATGACTGTATCATAGAACACAGTGAGGTAGTAATACTAATTATAAAAATAGAAAAACAAAAACAAAATAGTTTAACTGTGCATGTTTGTTTTGGGAAGGGTTCCAGAGTGAAAACAACTACTGTGCTTTAGATTGGTTTGTTTATTTCATGTTCCATCTCTTGATAGTGAACACAAGTTGCATCTTACAGCCGAAGCAGGCCAAGATGTCCTATTGACTCAAATTGATTAGGGCAAATTGTGCAGACTGACATGTTTAAAAAAACCTGCTGACAAAGGAGCAAATGTTTTCACTGTCTTTGGGATAGAACATGAATGTTGTTGTGCTCAACAGGCCATTATTAGTTGACAAAACACTAGGATTGGGCGGTAATATGGTAATATCATCTGCCAGAGTGGCAAATCGTTGCAACATTAGGCTTACTGATTTATATACAGTACTTATGAGGGAGTGTTTTCTTTTCATTAAGTTGTTCAATTTATAAGCTCATTAGATTTGTGTTTGTGGTTTATGTTGGCTAAATGTAATACCTCTCTGTCAAGATTGTCAGAAGCCGTCTGTGCATGTGCTCAGAAAGAAACGAGACCAAGAATGCTTACTAGTCACCTTTTGAAAATCATAGTCCACATCGGAAAACACCTTTCACCCTTTCATCCACTGCAAAATGAAGACTGGCCTTCAGCCTGAAGGCTTGTGAGCCTTTTCTATCGCCTGGCTAAATCTTATTGAGGATCTTCTACATGCTGAAATATTTAGTGTCTTGTACAATAACATCAGTACAACATTTTCCATCAACACAACTAGAGTAAAGGAAGATAACCTTAGGGGAAGATGTAGGAATTACCACTGTGACTTGTATTTAAGATATAATAACTTCAAATCACAGTAGTGACACTGTCACTACATCCTCCTGCCCATCTCTGGTCTCAGATAGACTGATCACAAACCACAGCAGCATAGGGAATGTTACATCCTCAGGAGCTGCTGTTCCTGCCCCTATCAATCCATTGAAGTTGTCCATAAATGGTTGAAATTGAATTCAAGTTACTCACATACACATTTACCACAAACATAAATTTATCAAAACCTCCTTTTCTGATTAAAGGATGAAGGAAAAATTTAGGTGTCTATTCCTCAGAAAAAGTCTAGTCTCATGACCTCCAGTTGTCACATTCACCACTCTCAGGCCAGCATCATTTGTGGCAATGCATTCTCTGCATTTGCAGTGCATTGTGTTTGTCTTTGCTGAATCAGACTCAGCAATTGACTGTGGTACTGCTGTGCTGTAGGCAAACAGGCAATATCAGCCTGAAAAATTTAATTATTTTTATGTGCTAATATTCTTTCTGGGTAAGTTACATCTTCTGGCCCCATCCATTTTTCCTGAGAAGACTTGGTCTGGAAGTCTCTGCACGTGCCTGCTGTTTGTCTACAGAAGTGGTTTTGCAGTTTCTAAGGCCTGTTCAATCTGAGCTTAAGCGGTGTGAACAAATCCATATGTTAGCTAATATCCCTTAACTCAGCAGATATGAACTGTGTGGTCATAATAGTCTCTTGTCTCTGACTGGAACTGTTTTCATTGCTCAGTCAGTGTGTTTAGACTCACTGATGCTCAATTACAAGTGTTGTTGCTTTAATTACCAATTCAAGAAAAACAAATCATTCTCAATAACAACCATGTCTTTCAACATTTTAGTAAAATATGCAATTTCAAAATGCTAATTTTCTGCATTTTCAGTTTTCAGTCTCAGTTATTGCTTATTGATACCTGTCTGAAAAAGCTTAAGTATTAAAGGGAAGGAGAGCTGGTAATATGAGCTGCACGTCATGTTATAATGTCATCAAAAACATACCAGGAGTGCTGTTTTGATCATGTTATATCAAAACATTATTTCATGCATGTTTGAGGAATCCTTTAATCTCCCATGGAAATCATTCAGGGATCCCAAAATGTTTGCGCTCAAAAAGCTCCTCCTTGGAGCTGCTGTCTCCAGCTGCCTCCTCTCAGCTCCTCCAGACTAGCAGCAGTAGCAATTACCAAACAACTGGTGGAACTGAGCAGCTGCTGAGCTCCTCATATGAAGTACTCAGTGCAACGCTCCTTAGAACAGCTGTAAACAGCATAATGGAAAGGCATTGTTATGATGACATGCTGAAAGCAAAGTGTCAAAAAGAGCAAAAGCTTCTTAAAGAGACAAAGGTCAATTTCAAGGCATTAAATTGAGACATGAAATTTTATAATAACTGATGGTGGCATAGCTTGTTGATTGTGCTATAAAATGGCTCTTAGTACCCGGAAAACCCAGAATACTACCCCTTTAAGTAGCACAGAAATTTGCTACCTACAACCTAAGATTGCTGTGACAGCCCATGTAAACTTCGAACAAAGGCTTTGACAGGGTCACAGGGTGTTTGTGTGCACTGGTGTAGTCATGTTGCTTCTATTATAGCATTTCTCTGTGGCATCAAATATTTTTAAGTTGTTTTTTTTCACACTGTTTTGCAATCAATCTGTAATTACCTTCTTCTTATTGTCAGTAAAAGCCATCTCAAACCCAAACGACTTTCATATTGGCACCTCTCTTCTCATGTCACAATGGAGTGTTTTAACCTGCTTTGTTGGCATTTGTTACCAATAAAGTGTTGGCTCCATATCAGGGTCAGACATATTAACTTATTGTTCCAAAGACCACGACACTAAGGATCACTGCATCTACATGTTGTCTCCATTTATAAAAGCACATTAGTGTGTCAAGGTGCATCTACAGTGATGTGTAGTTTTTGTCTCAACAAAAGGTAACTGGATGTTTTTCTTCTTAGAAATGCTTCTTCTTTTCAGTTCTGTTCTTGCTCCCGCTTTTTGAATTCTTGTCACTTGTGGAGGCTTCCTAACTTAATCAATTGGTGTTCTGACCACATGTTACATGGTTAATAACCTCCCTTTAGAAGAAGAGGAAAGGATGCACTGTGCACATTTTACAGATGGAACCTGAGGCCAACTTGTGTTTCTATCCAAAGAAGACTTACCCAAAGAAAGTCTAGTGCAACATGTTCTTTCTCAACTGTTATGATGACATTTTTTGTCATACAGTTTACTTCTTTATTACTGGTAAGCTGCCACTTAACAGCAACTGCAGCTTACAACTTTCAGTATTGAAAAAAAAACAACAACACAATTTTAAGCATTTATTGACACAAAGCCCACCTGGAGATATGTGCGAGGTAACTCACAGTCCTGCAAGGAGAAATAATGAATGGAATGACAGCAACACTACAAGCCTTTTTCAACAAACTGGAGTTTGATATATATACAAATAATTTGGAAAAACCTCAGAAGGTCAAACAAGATTAATACCGCCCAACCCTATGACAAACTAGTAAAATCTTTCTTTTAATAAGCCCTAAAAAACAATCCATGTGCATCTTATCTACATTCTGCACCAAAGACAGACTTGTGAAGAAAACTGAAAGTTGTGTATGTGAAAGTACAACATAAAGAAGAAAAGCTACAAAGACATACTCTGTTAAAAAAAATCATTTACAGTAAAATACCAGTTGATTTTGTTGCCAAAGTTTTACCATATGTCATAGCTAACTAATTCTGGCAACCACAGCTGTCAGTATTCTACTGTAAATCGGAAATGTTTTTTTGTTTTTTTTACAGTGTACGTCCTTATTTGGTAACTGGGTCAGTAAGGACACAATCTGGCTAAATCAACAGTTTGACAAGCAAAAGGGAGAAAGAAAGACAGACAAACCGAACTGACTGAACTTAACTGATATTTCATATGTTCATACATCACAGATCAGGACCAGAGCAACTCAGAAAATGTAATGACATCTGTCTTCATTGATAGTTATTTTGTTTTTTTTAATGTTAATGTAAATTGGGCAAACTGTAGGAATTCTTAACAACACGCCAGTCAAATTTCTTTTGCTTTTCAAGTGCTACTTCAAAAACCCTATGGCCCAACAAAACTTTTAATGTCTAAAAAATGTGCTTTTTTTTGTCTTTTTATCAAGTATTTCTTGCTTTACTGATTTTTTCAAAGAAACTTGCTGCCTTGAAATTTAATCCAATCATACAGACAGTTTCAAAGTTACATCAAAGGAAATTCCTCACTGCATCAAGTCTTTAACCTGCATGTAGCCACAGTGAGAATCATTAAGTTGGAAACTCTTGAAATTATTTCTGAATAATATCCCACCTGCTTCCCGATTTTGTTAAAATTTACTTTTTTAGCTCAAAATTATTTCAAATGGGTCAAAGTCATGTGACCAATTATTTTTACTCAGAGAGGAAAGTGTTGCACACAATCCACATGAAGAATTTCCCTTTCAGATATTGAAAAGTCCAAAAAAACTTAGCTCAAGGGTAATTAGAAAATGGTTACCTGAGATACAGTTGTACAGAAACTCAAACAGTGCAGTTCCTCTAGAGTTACCATGGTTACCCTATCATCATTTCTCTCCCGATTTGTCAGGTTAGCCAGAGGGCTACATATTGATAGATTTGGTAGCTACGACAGACTTTCTATTTGCAGATAATGGATTAAACAATGATCTGTGGAATATTCAATGCACAGAAGTAAAAAATAAATTCAGTCACATCCGGGATTTTTATTTGTATCTACCACTTAATCAAACAGAAGGTGAGGTCAGGAGAATCATATAAAACAATGACAATTGATTTGGGTCAGTCCCTCTGAGTGAAAATGTCATACTCTGTAATGTATTGAGAATCCAAAAGGAAGAATGAGGAATATTTTAATTTTAATAAGATGACTGAGTCCAAAGCTTACAGAAAATTAGAGTCAGGTGGAATAACAATAAACACTCAGGAACATGAGGGACAAGAGTTACAGGAGTTTGATGATCTGATAAATACACTGAGGAGGTGATTACTAAATGAAAATTTTGAGTAAAAGAAAACTAATTACTAAGAATTACTAAATAGATACACACTTAGCAGTCTTTAGCCAGTAATCTTTACTATAATAAAAGGCCAAATAATTATCAAGTGATAATTATCAAAAAGATTTGCTTGTCACTAAAACTATATTTTCCTCAAATCAAAGAGGAAAACAGTTTTTGGATCAATTATGTTATGTTTTATATTGCCCCATGTCGCTTCTGAAGGGCTCTGCTTTATGCTCTGTATCTTCCAAAGTGTCTTTTCCCCACAAAATTCTAACGTTGGTGTATCATTCCATCTTCAGGCTATCCTCCTCAGTCTCTTCCTCTTCGTTGTGTTACTAAAGTCTGACCAGTGCAGGTATGTACATGTCACAGCACTGCAGATTTGCAGAGGCATTGATGCCTCTTGCGTTTCCATTAATGAAGAGAATAAGTGGTGAAACCGTTAAAAAAAATTATAAAGCCAAAACTGACGTTGTGGCTTAAGTCATGCGCAATAATACCTGCAGGTATTAATATTATTTTGCACTTGCTTGTATTCATCTTACCATGGCATTAATAAACAATCCAGTCACTTTAAGGTTTGTGCTACAATTTTAGTGAATTAGTATTAGACATGGTAAGAGTCTTAATTGAACTGAAAAGATACCAGAACTCTCTAAATAGAAGCTATTTGCAGACTGTGCTGTTTAAGGGTCAGCTGCTTCTTATGCAAATGATCGCTATGCCAAGTGGTTGCATGCCAAAGCAAAACAATTTTTATAAGATGAGGAATCATAAAGCAACAAACAAGGCCATTCTTATTTTTGGGTGACCTAACTTGTACAGCATTTTGGCCATGACTTGCTTGTAACTTAGTTTGGTTTGTTTGTAAAATCTCCTTTGCTGCTGCAAACATTTTGCTTGTCAATTTACATTATGCACAGTGCAGATAGCTTAAACATATTATTATGCAGGAAAAAAAAGTTTGTTTTATTATTGCATTTTTCTCGGTTTTTGTAGCAGAGATGATTTCCCTAGTCATTTCCTCAAGTTGTTATGTAGGAAGTCTAAGACAGAGGTCTTCAAGTCCAGGCTTCAAGGGTTGGTGTGTCTCTGGTTAAACACACCTCAATCACCTCCTCAGTGCCCAGTCAACCTCTCCAGAGTCCTGCTGATGACATCATTATTTCACTGTGGTGTGTTGAAGCAAAGAGAAAGAAAGCTGGATGCGAGGACCCCTGATTTAAGTCAAATCTCAAGTATTTCACTACAAGTTAGAGTGAAGTTTCAAGTCTCTAACAACATTCTGTTATTAAATTCATGATATTAGTGCACCTCTAAATCTGTGGTGTAGGGTACCAAACCTGTGCAGTTTGTCTTCATTTCCTGATAAACATTTGATAACTATTTTTTATAAAAAAATTATGTAAACATCCCTGTCTTTACATTGTCCACTCCATTATAAATTACAGTTGGTTTGAAGGGTTTTATGTCCATGAGCCAGATTAGCAGAGAGAGAATGTCTGCTAATGTGATTTGCCTTTACACAACAGAAGTGACCTTTTATTGTCCACTTTTAAAACTCTTCTGAAAACGTTTTTTTGTTCCTTGGCCTCTGACACACGTTGAGACTTTGTTGTTGCATCGGTTTAAGCTTTTACTGGTTGTAGTCCATTTTATTTTGTCCTTTGCATATTTTGAGTATTCTGTGATGTACTCCATACAGCACTTTGTTGTTGTTTCAAAAGTGCTTTATACATGTTTTAGTAGTAGTAGGTAAATCACATTTATTTTTATGGGCGCTCAGTTTTCTGGTCAATCACCAGTTACTGAGCTTTAAAAAGCCTGACTTACTGACGCCGACCGATACTGATTTTTTTTGTCTGAAATGTTGCTAAATAGCAAGAAATTTGGGTGAACATGCAGACATGACATGGACAAGTTAATCAGTCAAACTTCTAACAAGAGAACAGAAGAAAGCAGTGGCTGATTTTTAGACCTTTGTTGAGGAAGATAAGATCAGCTTCACTTAAGGGCTGATTAAGTGTTATGATTAAGGGCTGAATACTGTGTGAATACTAAAACACAGTATTCACTTGTCAAGCTTCGACTAATATAAACAGATTTCTATGAACCGTTAATTTTCATATTCTACTAGTGTTGCTGTCCAATAACACTGTCACTCTTTCACAGTAAAACATGCACCAGATGAGCAGTCTACATCTCACATATTGGCTTCAGTTCTGTCGTCATTACATGAGATAAAAACTTTTGGTCTGAGTCTCTGTCTCAGACCATCAGTCAGAGTCAAGTCTCAAAAGTCAAAAAGGCAACTCGAGTCTGTCTGAAACTCTTTTGCCATTTCTGCAATGCAGACATTTCTGCATAACAATAATCCAATATATGACCAGTAGTCACAGATTTGATTTGATGCAATGCAGTTCAATCACAATTTGTGTATGATTCAACAGAATGTGACCAAATGGAAGATGTTCTTTGTTCTTACTCACTTAAACTACCTTCTTAAAAAAGTGTTTCAAACTAAACAGTTTTCACATCTCATCTGAACAAGTCAGTATTTTACAATTTAAGTAATACAAATTCAAAAATGGTCTTCACTGTTTTTGGTTGTTTTCTTTATTTCAGAAATAATTTTAGTACATAAAACTCTTAAAACCGTACTTCAGTTTAAAGCCATTTCAGTTAAAGAAGAGACAGACTTGTGCCCAAATGCTGTACTGTAAACTTAACTAATAAGTTCCTCTTTTAAAAAAGTCCTCCTGAACTTGTTTGCTCATAAGAAACAAACATATAAAATGTAAATCAGAAAACTGTATGGAATTTTTAAAATCAAGCATTGCTTGCTCATATATTTGCTCTGAGTAGTTTTGACATTTTCTGGAAATCAAAACGTGTGATGCCTTAAATGTCTCTTTAAAATGTTCTAGTGTGCCTCACACTGAGTTAATTTGAACATGATCCTCAGATGCAGGACAAAAATATTGCTTACTGCAAACTTGCAGATAGTTTATGATGACCAGTCTGTCTTCCTCTCTCTCTATCGTACTACTGTCTTGATTAGTGTTTTGCAGGGTTAGTTCTTCCAACTCTTGTAGTGGGCAAAAGAGCTGGGAGGAAAAATGTAACAAAGAATCTGAAAAGGATGTATGAATGTTTGTGTTTTGCTCTTTGCTCAAGATGATTTTCTTTTAAATTGCTGTTACACTGTTCTTAAGAATTTAAACTCTACATTATAGTGGATGTAAAGAGAAAAAATATGTTAATTAAAACATTTTGATGTACAATGCAAAAACCCCCTTCAACATAAATATTTTGTTTGGTCTGCAGTGTGCCACCTCTAGTTAGTTCAGTTATGTAATGGCAACTGACAGCTTGTCCTGTCTCTGTCTGTCTGTGTTTGTCTCTCCATCTGTTTGTCCCTCCATCCATCTTTCTTTCAAAAATCCTCCTTTCACTCTCGAACATGTGTTATGTGTTTCACATTGGGTTTCTTTGGAATTATTTTAATTTATTTTATAATTTATTTCATTTTAATATTCTTCTAACTATAACAAATGCTTCTTGCTGTATTTGATGTGCAATGCTGTCATAACATAACATCTTTGAAAACATTATTATTTATCTGGGGTCTTCCATTCCAAACCGTTTTTATATACTTAACACCCTCACCTTCTGATATCTGTTGTGAATCATCATCACCCTGATTTAACCATTACCTTTTGGCCTGGGCATGTCAT
Source organism: Poeciliopsis prolifica (assembly GCF_027474105.1). NCBI lineage: Eukaryota > Metazoa > Chordata > Actinopteri > Cyprinodontiformes > Poeciliidae > Poeciliopsis > Poeciliopsis prolifica. The sequence continues at coordinate 14,333,872 of NW_026562385.1, read as the reverse complement.
GTAGTCACAGGTTATGAGAAATCACGCAGCCTAAATAACATTTCCGGGATGACCGGGGTTCCACTGCGACTCACTCCAATCACCAACTCCACCTTCGAGACCTTTGAGCCGTCTGGCCTCAGGCGATGTCACTCCCCCATCCCATCCATCTTGTAGCTCACCCAAAAAGAGAAGACTACATGCAAATGACACAAAAGCAATAACAATGTAGAAGTGCTATTTATAAGATGTTCTTTTGTCCTTCATTGCATTCTCTAAAACTTTTGCTTCAGAAATTCTTTATCATAGAGATTAGCTAAATCTAAAGACACACAACAAAATGACATTTTGCCAATGCATTTGGAAATACATACTTTACTTACTAACAGGCTTGATTAGTTAATATTGAGAATAACTTTGTTGTCTAGTTTCCCTATACTGATCCTTGCCTGATGCTGATTGCCCTGTCACTTTAATATGTTAATTCAATGCTAAAGAGTAGCTGTGAAGAAAAATAATGCTAAGACTTCATCAAACACAGTAACTATCTTATGTAAACTGTAAATTTTTCAAATAACTTCATATAGAATACCCATTAGTAAACTGAATAAAGTGAAAGTATTTAGTAGTACATCCTCAAAACTCAGCATCTTAAAAACATCTAGCTGGCAAAGTTATTTTCTTCTTCCTAATATAAAACTGCTATAAATTCAGAGAGGCCAGAGGGAGAGTTGATCAACAAAAAGCCTCCACCACAAACTTGAGCTCTGCTTCTACTTCCTCCCCATTTCCTCTGTAGATGTAATTGATAGCTGCTTCTCTAGAGCCCAAACTCTGAGGGTGTAAAATATCTCAAGTTAGAAGTTCTAGAAACTAATATATTGTTAGCTCTATGAGGTCTTACAAAGATTCCATATTGAATCAAGCAATAAATAATTAATGAGTAAGGGTATTATGTTTTTTTCTTCTAAAGTGTCACAAGCCAATAGTTGTTGGGAATCACTGTCAAAAGGGATTAACACTGTAGAGCTGGTGCATGAACATTCATTTTATTCACGTGGGTAAAAATGAAAGCAAACGTGATCACAACATATGAACATGTTTAGCTTGGCCTTCATTGTAACAACAGATTTCTTCCAGAACTTCACCCACCATCTGCTGTCCTCTCACCTGAGCTCTCCTCCAAACACTGAGCTGTAAAACCTGCTGGTATTATTTCTTTGTAAATCTGTGTTGTCATACAATAATTAGTTTAGGTTTCAAAGAGTCAGAATGCCATCACCTGGGTGGATCTTTCATACAGTATAAGGAATATATTAGTCAAATCTGCTGTTAATCCAAGGTGTATGCTGTATGGAAAATATTTTAAATGATAAAATCAAGTAATGTTTAAAGTTAATTGGTCAGTTTGTGAGTTTGAAGATAAAGTACAGCTTTGGTTAAACAAGCAAAAGGGAGATCAGAGTTTTTTCATGCCATTCTCTCTTACATCTTCTGTTTTGTGTTGTAGTTTAACACTTCCAGTGCCAGGGTGTGGAAGCAGAGTCTAGATTTGTGGTTGAGGATGGATCCTATGCTGGAGCCGTCAGTTTGAGGTTGGACGTTAACAACAGAAGCCAGTGGTTGCCCTGGTTACCTCTGACTTTAACTGACTTTATGTTATGTGTTCAGTACATAATGACATTTTCAGATACTGCAGCTCAGCATCAGGATGAGAAGCTGGGTTTTCCTCAGGTCTGAGTTGATTAACATCTCACTTACCGCCACTGCCATCCATAGCATTACTACTTGAATCTGCAACCAGAATCAGTATTTTTTAGTTTTCTCCCTTTTTGGCTTCTCTGTCTTTCCCTGTTTTTACCCCAAACTTTGCCCCAAACCCCACCCTCCCTCTTTTGTCTGTCCATCTTGTCTTTTTTTTCGGCTGCGACTGCTTAGTCGGAGGCACCATGAATGGCTACTGGAGTGACAGCCCATGGTAGAAGAGCAGACGCCAAATGCCAGAAAAGAAGAAGGGAACAACGAGGAGGAATATTGAAAAAAGGCTGAGATTGCAGAGTTTGCCCTGACCTGCATCTACCTCTCAACAAAGATGCATCCATATTTTCCAACCTGGATTTGTTTCTTTTGCATTTTTAGTTTTAAAGAAAGAGACCAAGAGATAAAGATTTTCACATTTACTTTAGCATTCATTAGGATTAATCTGTCTCAGCATCTTTGTCATAATTTTTCTCTATAAAGACTTCTAAAGGTTTCGCTTTTTATATGAGATTGTTGTGCAGAAATTCTGCAACAGGCCATGAAGTAATAGTGACGGAGGGAAGCTGAGCTGCCCCGACTCCTGGTCTTACATTCATCACTCATGCTCTTATTTTGTTCTGGGAGAGAGAAAATAAGGTTTTATTAAATCAAACATTTGATTTCTTATGACTGAATAGATTTTATTAAGGTAGGGATCCGTGTTTACTGGAAATTATATATATATATATATATATATATATATATATATATATATATATATATATATATATATATATATATATATATATATATATATATATATATATATATATATATATATATATTACAATTAAATAAAAACATAGTTTAAAAAAATACATTTTTCTTCCTTATTGACACCTGAGAACACAGTTTAGGATGATTTGATGAATGCAGAGCTTGAATATATTAAGGCTGAGCTTTCATTAAATGCATTTAATATCCAGATCTTGAAATCCCAGTTATAGCTGCGTACTGAGCAACATCTACAATTTAATTTCAACTTGTGAAGAAAATGAGTTCATATGATACAACCAAAAAACTACAGACTCTGTTTCAGAGGACAGTTAAAAGTTAAAGGGCCACTAATTCAACACTGTTTGACAAATAAGTATTCAATTACAAAACATGTAACTCCAAGAGGAAACAGGAACCCCCTAATGCTACATGCATTCATTAAAATAACATCACAGCCAGTTGCATCATATGATTAAATAGGAGAAATTGTGCGAGAAAAAGTTACTTTTTTATATTCATTGTATGTTATAGACAGACATGTACAATTCCCACTCTTCATTGTCTCTTTATGTTCAAATGTTCCTTAATACTGCATCAGTCACTTCACCTGAGGGTCCTGCGTGTCATAAAACTGTAAATATGTAGACGATTTGCATGGTCTTCCAACGCAAGCAGCAAGTACAGATATGTGAATAATAACATAAGAAAGATTGGCATTTTAGTTTAAAACATAAGCAATGTATATAAAACATTTAGACTGCTGTAAGAGTGTGTGCGTCTGGACACATACATATAGCATATGTTGGCATGCAGAATAAAGCTATCTTTATCTCAGTGAATGCAGGAGGTAGCAGGAGGAAACAGAAGGGGCTGAAACGATGCATGTTGGTGGAAACAGATGAACCTCTCTACTGTAATTGGGATGGGTGAGGGAGGGACAGATTATTTTTTCAGGAAGGGAAGGGGAGCCATTTCTAGTAACTGCTATGAAGCTGCTTTGTTATAGAAGTTGAGATACTTCATTTTTATTTGCTTTTCTATTCAAGAGATGTTGAGAAAGCTATGTATTTTTCAGATATGCAAGTAGAAGCAGAAGTTGAACTAATTCAGTGAAGCTGAAAAAAACAATTTTTTATCTCAACTCCTCTGCTGCAAGTAAAAAAAGAAAACTCTCTCTTTCCAAGACTGCTTCTCACCAAAGTTTCTGGATTCATAGTTTGGACACATCATTCTAACTGTAGGTCTGCAATGCCCTGGTGTCTTTGGTGTCACTTAAACTGCAGTGAGTTCAGAAGCTAAAAACATCTGTAAGAAAAAATACATTTTTAATTATTTTAATGCAGAAAACACTCTATGAGTGTATGACTGTTCACTACTATTTTGCCACAATTGTAATTTAACTTTGAATTCATGTTCCAGAAGTGAGTATGTATAAGAGACAGAATTTAACTAAGAAGACAAATATCTGAAATTATGAAATGTTTTCGTTTGACATTATGGTTTGTTGAGCTTCTTTCCATTACACTGTTTCTTTTTTTTATTCATTGACAACTCAGGTATCTATTTTCCACTACTTTCCTTGTGATTCCTTTCTGCAATGTTTTTCAACTTTATACATTGTATGTATAGAAAAAAGAGTGGCAAAGAAGAAATGAACTCTTTTGTGCATGTTTCTACCACATGCTCTGGTCACCTCGCTCCAAAATGCTATTTTACATTCACTATTCAACTATGTATCCTGGCTCCTTGCTCCTTGTGACATCCCCTTGCCTTCACATCCCAAATAATAGAAGATCACTTTTGTGAGACACCAGCCTTTTATGCACATAGTGCAATTACATACAATGGCTAAATGAACTACTTTTTGCATATAAATAAAAAAAACTGATTTAAAAGGGGATTTAACTGAGGAGGAGACAGGAAAAGAAAATAAGCTGATGACAAAAATAGAGTGAAATGTTATTGAAGAGGTAACGAGGTGTAAGTGCTTTAAATGATGTGTTCTGAGTAGTCTATCAACTGAGCAACATCGAAGAGAGGAGATGGAGAAGGAAAAGTTCTGGGCAAGACAGAAAAGTGTGATGAAATGATGGAGGACAGAAAGAAACAAAGGAAAATTCCCTTCATCATGTAAGAATGTGAACTCCACAGTTATATTGTGCACTGATTTTGTTGTTTGTCCTCACCCCGTGTTTGTGGTTGTGTATCGGTGTAACACTTTCTTTTCCGTTCATTTTGTTTTATGTTTCATAGTCTTTTCCTTTCCGACAGCCTCTGTTTGTTCCACATCAGGGCCAAACAGCCTTTCCAAACTCCACTTCCAGCTTTTTCCATCTCACACAGGTGCAGGGTGATTGATTGCAGAATATTATGTGAGCAAACACTAACTGCAACAAAATCAAATTAATGATCACTGATGTGATGAAGCTAAAACCGTCTGTGAGGTCTGAACAGGAATTGTGGGAAACACCAACAGAGGTTCACTACTGTTTGTTTATTTATTTATTTATTTATTTATTTTCTAGTCTTCAACCTGGTCCTGGTTGGCTGCAGTCCTCTGGTTTAAAAATTGAACTCTGACAATCTAACAATTTTATAGATTGAACTTTATTGACAATTGCTATTTGTTATATCAGAGAACTGAGCAGCCTCCTCAATGACTTCTGCATTTGAATTCTTGTTGTGGGTTAACCAGACGTAATTTGTGTCATAATCAAGCTTTGTTTATAGTGTACTTGCATGCTGGGTTTGCTGTGGGAGTGTCGTACTAATGTCTTTAATTTTACTGTACTGACACACAGAACACACGCACAGAACTTTTATATTGGAAACTCCATATTAAGAGAAATCAATTTTCTTTCTTGCAATCTTGCACAAACTTAAGGGAATTATTTGAAAGCTGAATGCCTGTGGTAAAGTAAAAATGTCTTTTCTATAATTTTTAGCATTGTAAATATCACAATGGACTCTTTGCCAGCAGCATCTTTGAAGCCTTCCAGCCACTGACTTGTGGCTTGTATTTAATTTGATCATCCATACAAAGGAATGTAAAACTGAAAGACTGTTAGTGAATAAAGTAGATGTCGATAAAGATGTGAAACAGCCTTAAAATAAATTTATATTTTGCTGTAATTGCATAATAGAAGATTCCAACTTTTAATTACATTTATTGAAGGAAGGGAAGTAGTTGGGAGGGGATCCATGTTCAGAAATAATTGGTTTTAACATTTGGTTGAAACCAATTTTTTGATATTTATTCTCATATTTTCAGTGTAGAAACTGAAAAAAAGACCAAGAGGATAGAAATTAGTTTTACTTTCTCTAGAAAACACTGAATCCCTTAAAAATGTTACATGACCTACTTGCTTATTAATTGTTATTCTGGAACACACACAAGAACAATAGAACATAAGTGAATGCTTCAACAGTTACAATCTTTTATTTTGCAGCTAAAGTAAGTTCTGCTTCATTTACAAGTAGTTAACTACATTTAGAATCACTTAAATAAAAAGAAAAAAAATTTCAAAAAGGCATGCTTATTTATGTAAAGGCAAGGCGAGTTCATTTAGAGCAACATTCAAACACAAGGCAATCTGAGGAGGAGGAACCTGAACTACAGAGACTCCTCACTCTGTAAAAGTGTTACTTCTCCTGTTTGAAAAAGGACGTTTCACAAAGTATTACTGAATCATTTGTTAAAATAGGATTATTGTCACCACTGAATAAATGTACTCTTTCAAAAAGGTTGGATTCTTCTCTTTGGAGTTGAGATTATGCCGCTGCAATAAAAGATTCTAAATAAAATATTTCATTTTTTATGCTTTTTCATGCATCTTTATCAGGCATGGCAGTAAATTTGTCTACATCTGTATATAGCAAGCAAACAAATTTAATTTAGTATTGATGCTTTTGGCAAAAAGACTTGCATGTTATCTGGTTTCATACTGGGTGTTAGTTTAACAGCCGAGGAAATAAAACAGTAAACGTCTTTATGTGAGGGTGGATAAAATAATTGCAGTGTTGCTCACTGATTCTCCTAAATCCCCTGCTTTTTGTCTCTCTGGTCTAAATGACAGTTGGCCATCTTGCCTGTTATTAACTGTGGATTTAGCATTAGAAGGAGTCATAGAAACATTGATTAGTGGAGGCTGCACCAGCTGCTTCAAACATCCCAAATCTGATATGTAGAACGGAGCCGTTTTAGTTTCATTTGCTCTCTGTGACTCAAGGCCAATTAGAGATTCTGGTTTCTGTCCTTCTGTGTGCTTTTTGTTCCAATAGATATGTAACCTTAGGAAAATAGCTGCAACATTGTTTTCCAATGCTCCTGATAAACTTTTAAAATAAAATGCTGTTATAAGTCATAATCTGTTTTATATCAATTGAAGCTGGTGCTGCTAACTCAACCACTTTTAAGTCACCATGTTAGTAAAAACAAACCAACACATTATTTTACCCACCTGCATCATCACTGGTGATCTGACCTGACCCTTCTTTACACCAGATCTGGATGGTATTCATTCTGTGTAAAAAAAAATCAAATAAACAATAAGATGTATTAAATCATTTATAAAAAACATATTAACTATTAGACTTTTGAACTCTCATTGATTACCCATCTGCAAAAATGGCAATGTGAACCATAGTCTGGTGTTTGAAGGATCAAGCATTATTGCTCATAATCTTTGGATGCTGACTGATTTTCTCATCTTTCCTTGCAGTGCTGAGCTTCTAACTCAACCAACACTTTCCCATCATGAAGAGGACAACAGTAAATATCTCATGTGCTGCTGTTCGACTTTTTCCCTAATATTTTCAGTGCAGAAACTGAAAAATGATCAAGAGGAAAAAACAGAGTTTTACTTCCTCACCACTTCCATTATTATATTCTACAAAAAAGAGGTATGAGCCCCTCAAATCCTTCCACCACTTTTGAAGCAAACGAAGCACAGAAGAAGCTTCACAAATGACTATCACGAGAGTTGAGTCTGGAGGTCACTATTTCCACAGCTCCATATAATTATTGCTTTACAGATTACATATTTTGTTTGAAGAAACTCCAATCATATCTTTTGGTTTCTCTATCTGTTAGATCAGTTCAGCTCTACTGAGGACGATAAAAGCTGAACTAAGCTTTCTGCTGCTCCTCTCACACTGATCTGTACTCAGCTACCGGACCTGAAGAAAACACTGAAGTCTAGTAGATTTCAGAAAATTCAAGCCATTTCTCCAATCTTGCAATGCATTTTGAATGTCTTCTTGACACGTCCCTAAAGTCCTAATGCTGTCCATTTTCACCAACTTTGACAGAATTCAACCAAAGACAGACACTTGGATGGACAAATCAGATGGTACAAGCAGTAGCTCATTCAAATTCTCATGACAAGCAAGAGTTTTTCACTGAGGATTAAGATTTAACTGGATCATTTTTACTTTTTCCAACATTATGATATCTTTCCATGCCGTCTCCACTCTGCAACTCAGCATTGAAGCTGCTCCTCATCTCCAGCAAATGTTGCATGGCATGAATTGAAACAATTTAAAACAGGAAAATGCAATCACAGGAATGAATAAAATCCAGAGAATAGGTCAGTGGGTGAAATATTATATATTTTTCCACTTAGTAATTTTAGAAAAAATGCATATTTTGCCTTGAACCCCACGACTTGCTGTTAAAATAATAATAATAATAAAAAAACATCCTATGGAAAACAGCACTTTCTGGAGACATAATGAATGAAGAAGCACTTCTGTGTCCTTTTTCTTTCCAAATGAAGAGGAACAGCGATCCTGCAGACCATGCTCCTCCCAGAATGTGAAAGAAGATCAACTTTAAGACAGCAGGTTGTCAGCAATATTAGAACATCTCTGCTCAGCTATTCTAGGAACAGAAATGACAATGACTTTTCAAGACATTGTTTACCAGCATGAATATTTTGCATGACTCCTGCAAGCCACTCTGATCTCTCCTTATTAATAATAATTCTAAAAAATTAAGTGTGTTTACTTTAAAGTGTGTTTAAATTCCACAGACTGTACTGACAAAACATTCATTTTTGGATGTAGTAAGATCCCTATGCTCAAAAAAGTCTGTGCTTGCTACAAAAAAGATAGCTACATCATACATGGAAACCCTTTTTAAAAATGCAAGTATATGTTCTGGTATATTAGAACATTCTAGTACATTCTTCTGTTATGCTATTTCCAATATGGCTGCTTTTTTACTTCCTCTGCACAGCAGTTCTTCCTATTTTTTCTTCTTGTTGCTTTTACTCAAACTTTGAACTATACAATGGCAGCTGTGTGTGCCTGTGCCAGTAACCGGATGCAAACCTATTATTTTAAACTAAACTGTGCTATCACTGATTCTGAGAGTCTGGGCTGAAAGTGTCTGCTGTCCCTTTATGTGGATCTTCCTGTCTGATCCTGGTGTCTATGGTATTAACCTGTTCCATGCATTTCCAAAGGGATTTTTCCCAACACAGCTTTTCTGTTAGTTTATTTGACTTTATAACATGTCTTTGTCAGGAAATGGGATAAATAACTTGAGTACAATGATAATACGAATGATAATAATATATATTATGCAAGTTGCATAAAAAACACCTTAAATTAAGAAAAAACAAACAGATGTAGGCAATATTTTAGGCAAATCTATGTCACAAAGCTGGCTTAGTATTAACATTTGAAACTTCTAGTTCAAATACTTTTCCAGCCCTTCGGTGTTAGTCCCAAATTACACTGCTGGCCAAAAAAAACAGTCACCTTGTGAATATAACTAAGCAGACATATAACTTATGTTTCAGCTGGCAATAAGTTATTTAACCCCAACTGGTGCAATGAGTTGCTTCTCATTTCAACCCGGAGAGACTCACGCAGAGAAAAACAGCAATTAGGAAGTTTTTATTTACTTAAATGAATTAAAGTTCCTTGGCACTCGGACCCAGGCAGAAGACATGGTGCTGTGAATTGCGATAAGCTTGAATGAGCATTAGCGATGATGTTTTGAGATGTCTTCCGACTTTCTGTACACTGAAAGTCAGAGAAAGGAAGGTAGCCTGAAGGAACCAGGAGCAGAGAAGTGGAGAAAGGGTGGAAGTGGGCTGAGCACGGCTGGAAAGCAGATGGTATCATGGATAAAGATCCTTATAAATGGATCTTTATCCATGATACAAGATCATGGATAAAGATCCATGATGATTGGCTATGACTGGGCATGGTCCAATGCTAATAGGCTGTGGTGTATGAACGATAGCCTATCAGGTGGATGACTTGTGTTATCCAATCCGTGCGATTGGGTGACACAGGTGAGGCTGAAGAGTTTTCCTGTTTGAATTGTCTAAACTTCATTTCTTAAGCAACCACTTCTAAAGACATGTCCTGTGATTGTGGAAAGATGTTAGTCTGTTTGAGAAGGATCAAATCATCGGTATGCATCAAGCAGAGAAAACATCTGAGGAGATTTCAGAAACTACTGAAACTAACTATCCAACGCATTATCAAAACCTGGAAGGAAAATCGGGACCAATTGTCTTCAAGAAAGACATGTTGATGAAAAAAAATCCTGAATGATTGTGATCGGCAATCACTTAAATGTTTTGGTGAAATCAATTCAAAGAGAAACAGCAGAACTCCGGCCTATGTTTAATAGTGAAAGTGAAAACATTTCCACATGCAGAATGTGAAGGGAACTCAAGGGATTGGGACTGAACAGCTGCATAACCTTAAGAAAACCACTGATCAGTGAAATTAACAGGAAAAAAACGCTTCAATCTTTTAGGGACCATAAAGATTGGACTCTGGAGCAATGGAAGGTTGTGTGGTCTGATGAATCCAGATTTACCCAGAGTTCCAGAGTGATGGGTGCACCAGAATGAGAAGAGACACAAGTGAAGTGATTACCCATCATGACTCATGATCACTGTACAAGCCTGTGGGGGCAGTGCTACGATCTGGAGTTTAAGCAGTTGGTCAGGTCCAGATTCAGCAACAGCATGTGCTCACAGAATGAGGTCAGCTGACTATCTGAATGTGCTGAATGACCAGGTTATTCTATCAACCCTGACAGAAGGGGCGTATTCCAAGATAGATTTATGGGGGTTGAATTGTGAAAGACTAGTTCAGAGAGCATGAGACATCATTTTCACACATAGATTGGCCACAACAGAGTCCAGACTTAACCCCATTGAGATGTGCTGGAGAAGGCTTTGCACAGCGATCAGAGTCTATCATCATAAATGTAAGATCTTGGTGAAACTGGATAGAAATAAATCTTGTCATATTCCAGAAGCTTATCAAAACAATGCCACAGTGGATCTGTGCTGTAATCAAAGCTAATTTTTCTTGGCCCGGCAGTGTATAAACTAGGGCCATTGACTTGTCTAGATATCTATACATACAAATGAAAAAAAAAAAAAAAACTTTAAAAATGAACTCACAACATTTTGTTACAGAATGATTCAATACACAGAAAAGTACCTCCCAACATTCAGAGAAACTTCTTTATTTATTGTCAAACAAGCAGTCGTATTGCAGTTAGGTTTCCATTCAAATTCAGATCTTGCTATTAGGTTTTCCTTGAAAAAGGCATGAATTTCCTCAAGCTGTGTATAACTTACACAAGTGTAACATAAATACATTTTGGAAATAAGCAACGAGTGCCAAAAACTTATGTAATGATGTCAACTGAAGAAGTTTAGAATTTTCTGTGCCCAAACAAAAACTCTTTGTCAAGAACTGGGAGTGAAAGAAGTGAAATGTTTTAGAGGAAGTGGAAGAATCTTGCTTTGTCTTTTGTTTTGTTACCAGCAGCTCAGAGTGAAAACCAATTGATTTGTTTTCGTCATGTTAGAAAGACAACAGCATGTTTTCCTGAAATGTGTTGGATCTGTGAGCAGCTAATTCACTCAAGTACAGCAATTAATAAGAAAAGAAATGGTGCAATAACAATAGAAGCAGAAATGTCGAGTAAAAAACAAAACAAAAAAAAAATCTTGATAAGTTGAGAGGATATTGATATGGCCTAACCACAGCATTTCATCAACCTTCTGGATAGATTGAGAACAATTTTATATCAGACACATTTATTTTTGCAATGATTTGATTCTCTAATTTTACCTGAAGATGTGTATAATGTATATGTTTGGTTTGTCTGAGGGAGCTGTATGTAAGCTGTTCTGGAGTTGTGACTGCAAATTTATGGAAATTTTAAAGTGAAATAGAGAGTCCATGTCAACAATGAGGGTGCAGGGCTACTCATCTTTTTGCCTTTAGATAATGTGTACTTTTATACTAAGCATTCTTGTCTACCCATCATGGGACTATTATTCATGTCTACTTTAGTCAAAGACTAGTCCTAATCTACTGTAAGAAAATGCAATTATCTTTCGCATGAAGCAATCTATTTTGATTTGATCAAAATATTGAAGCATAATGATACTTCACTCAGCAAGCCCAAATGGGGATCAGAACTAGGTTTGATGGAAACAGGGTTTTACTTTAAGTCCTCGGAAAATCGACAAATACATTCAAATAAATATAAAATTCTCTTTCTAATTCACCATAACAGTTAACTACCTAAGAAGTATAACCTGAGACCCAATGGTTGTGTAAATGAGATGGTGTGCTGAATGGTATGTCAGGTGACTGAGTTGGGGCAAAATGGCAGCTCATGTGTATGGATTGAGGTATAAATTGGCAAAGGGGTAAATTGACCTGGAGCCTGAAAATTGTCCAAGTTTTTTTTTTTCCCCTCTTTGGTCTTTTATCATGTGTATGCCTTTTATTTTGCACCAGATACATTTTCAAAACATCTTACCAAAATGTTCCTCCCCAGCTTCTTGTTTTCCTCTAAGGATGTTAAGTAAATAATGATTAAAAATCCCTCAACCGTAATACACAAGAAATTATGTTAAATATTTCGTTGCTAAGGGCTATAGAAGTCTTTCTAGAATTCTAGTACTTTTGGTAAACTTGCTATAAAAGTATTTCCTAATGTTTTGCAATTAAAGTTTATTTAAAAAAATCTCTGCTTAAAATATTTAAATCAGGGTTGATTTTGGTTGGGTAAATAATAAGAAAACAGTCATTTGTGACCTTTGTGTATTTGAATAACTACAAACCTGCTCATGCCTCTGCAAGCAAGATGAAACATTGAGTTTCATAAAGACACTGGAATAATTCAAGTTTGGAAACTGGAGTTGCATGAAGGTTTGCAAAATTGAAACTATGTCATATCTGCTAAAAATAAACTAACATTTACTTGCTTCACAACAAGTATTACTAAATGAAGTGATAAAAGATTGGTTTTGTTGTTATTTTATTTTTGCCATTATATTTGCATATTTCTTTGTATTATGTGGAGGTTATAACAGATGGCATATTAACTAAATCAACAGAGAACAACTCTCTCAGGAATATTTTGTATAAAAATCAGACATACAATGTGAAATATTATTATGCTGCTGTATATATTTTCAAGATCATTGACGCTAACTTCAGATGAATATTCTGATTATTTCAAACTGTTGATCTGGATCCGTCCAACTTTACTTGAAGTCTTGAGGTAGATATTTCAGTGGAAACTGTATCGAGCTGCCCCTTCAGACCGCTCCAATGTGCTTCACCTTTGAAAGAATCTAAAAGGAAGTTCCAACCCCTTATGTTAAATGTATCAAGGAAATGTTTTCATCTCACAATACTGTTCTGTATTTGCTTCAAGCAGAAAAACATCTGAACATCGGTGACATCATTTTGTTGCATGTAATTTTAAAACTGTGATCACAAATAGAACGATAAGTGCATCTATAAAGACTTTGAAACAAAAGCATGCACTGAACATACTTAAAAGCCTATGCAAGAACTAAGTTTAGCTTTTGGTTATTGCTTTCCAAGAAACACCTGGTCATGTGTCACAAATGTCTTGGCCAGTTCAGTAAAGTGGAAGAATTTCAGATTGTAGCGACTTACGAGTGCAGCCAGCCCTAGCTTCATTTATTGTTTTTTGTCAAAAAGTTTTTTCAAAGTTTCAGAAGATAAAATCTTTTGAAACTCAGTTGGTTGTAAAAAGAGCCTCACCATCTGCCATATCAGGGGATGTAAAAGGAAGGCAGATTTCAGAACAGCAAGTTTGTTTACAAATTTCTCATTATGCATCTATTTTGTCCAACTTTCATTTAGAGAATATTTTACATTTCTGCTTAATGTGTAAGACTTATTTGTGTTTTGTTTTATGTGCGTTAAAGTGTACGTTTGTGCAGAAACAGGAAGTAACCATTGGGTTGACTTAGCTAAGCCATGAGCTTTTACTTTGAAGTAACCTATTAAATATGTTTGATTATAATTATGATAATGGAAAAACATTTAAATAATGGAACTCCATTATTTCCAAATCACTGTAAAGTATTTTTTATAGTTTATTCCTCACTTCAAGTGAATTTACTTTATGTTTGGTTTTCTGAAGAAATGTGGTGAAGCTGCCATATAGTGTGTGTGACCCAGGCAAGCTCTCTGACATCCTGATAATAATCTAATATATTAAGTGATCACTGTTCATTTAGACTCAGAATTTCCAAATCATAGGTTGATTGTCATTGTTCATTCAACATATCTGTGATAAAATGGTCTTTTAGTTTTAAAATTTGCAATGAGTTTGCGCAGTAATCTCTCTTCTATATGACTACAGGGTGAAGGAAAGGCCAAACTTTTGACCTCATCCCCTGTCTCTGTCTCTTGCTCCTGAGGAATAAGTTGCTAAATTTGAACTTATTTTCTACAAACTGTTTTAGATTCATTCCAAATGCATGTGCAGGACACCGACTAAACTGACCTCAATGTACATGTTCTTTTGAAAGGAAGTCTTTCCTCTGCTAATGAAAAAGTTGTTTCTTCTTCTTTTTGCTGTCAGAGGAGAAAGCAATTTTATAGATTAACAGGAGTACACAGTGTCAGAGAAAAGTGTGCAAATGGATTGAGCTTCACAAGTTTTGTGGAGATTTTAACAGCAGATTGAAATGGAGCAGATATATGTTTCAGTTTTCAGCAGTGCTTTAAGTGGAACAAAAGACATGCTGCTATGTAGATCTGTCTATTCACATATAGATCAAAAGTATTATTGAACAGAAATGAGAAAGATACAAATTTCAGTGTCATGGAGCCACTTTTATTAACTTAATGCCTGATGGTTTTAACATGGACATAAACAAATTAAAGATATAAAATAAAAGCTTCTTAAAGACATACAGAAGTTAAAGATTTGAGTTTTTACTGTTACGTGGCATATGAGATTTATACTACCAATGGAAAAACTAAGACTCAATTAACGTTTCCAAAATTCCCACTCCACAGTGGGGTAACATTTAAAAATGTGCACCAATCCATACTGGCCAACTTAAAGCACTGACTTTCAGAATACAACTTGACGTAGTCATGGTATTTTTTACCTGTTTCCTCCTCCTTGTTTTGACAGCAATGCTATTAGAAATTTTTAATCAAATATAAATTGGATATTCGCCCTGTTGATTTTGTAATCACAATAAAGAGACAGAAAATAAATGACGAGAGACTTCCTTCAACCAATGAATGAGTTTATGCAATAAAGATGCTGAATCTGAGTATATTGTCAAAACACTCAAGAGAAAAAAAAGGTACTAAGTATCTTCCACTGTACACAATGTATTTTGATGGAATGTCAAGCCTGGTATTTACATTTTCTATTTTTAAACATGTAGAAATGAATACACATGTTGAAAAGACTTATATTAAAAAAAAAAAAAAAAAAACGCTATGCTGTAAAAGAAAACACCAAGTTCTGACTGAATGCTGATTTACTTGATCAACTAGCCTTTTAAAGAATAGGATGAAAAAAAAAAACTTAAGATAATATATATATATATATATATATATATATATATATATATATATATATATATATATATATATATATATATATATATATATATATATATATATATATATATATATATATATATATAAGTTTGGAAAAAAATAATACATTCAGTTGAATGAGAAACCTTCAGACAACAAATAAAAATTATGACTAAGAAATTGTATTTATTTGTTGTGTGCTTTCTTACTTATTTATGTAGTTTTATAACCTCATTTTGTCACTGAACTCTAGCATCATAACAGCCACCAGTTCCACCCACGCATGATGACCTGAGCTGCACATTTTCCCTTTCATTACGCGCTTTCCTATCTAACTTCTCTCAAATAAAGTCAGTCTCAATAAAAAACTAATGAAAGAGATCCTTTACTAGTATCCTTCTTTAAGATATTCTTTTGAACATCTTCAACATTTTATTGCTTCAACACAGAAGCAATAAAACGTTTGTATAGGTGTTGAACATAAAATGTTTGACACGTTGTACTTATGATCTTCAACATAAGAAAAATATTTTTAGAATTAAAAAAATATAAAGAATGAACTGCCGAATTAATAACTTCACATTTATATAAGTACAATAATAAATCTATTATACTGTGTTTTTACGTAGGGGGCCCTCCAGGGGACACGGGGAATGTTTTTTTTTTTGTTGTTTTTTTTGTACGTTACCTCGAAAAACTTTTGCGTTCCCTCGCAATACTGATCAGTTTATTTTGCATAAATGCATATTGTAAGCCTTTCTTATGGTTATTTATGGCAAGCCGTTTTAACATGAATTCGGTTCCGTCTGACTATCCGTAATTACATTCCAGATATCTGAAAATGTATTTTGACTAGACAAAACTACATTTTGACTATCCGGAATGGTAATTTAAGATATCTGCACTTACATTCTGACTAGTAAGAATTATAATTCAAGATATCTTCAATTACATTTTGACTAGTCAAAATTCCTTTCAAGATATCTCAAATGACGTCACCGGATTCATCATTGGAAGGGTCATACATCCGTAATTATAATTTAAGATATCTCGAACGTAATTATGACTAGTCAGAATTACAATTTTAGATATCTTAAGTAAGAGAGTACGTGTAAGCCCCTCTTTAGCTGGACTGAGCTGTCCAAATAATTGTCTGAACTTCCAATGGCGCTGGCAGTTTTAGACAAAATTGTGAGAAAATGCCACAATATAGAAAGATCTCTTCAGTATGGGGTATGCGGAGAGCGCGAGAATCGTGTACTTGAAGAATGTTTAAGAAATTTGCAAAGAATTTCTGATTTACTTTCTGCCGACACACAACGCCCTGAAAAACGGCTTAGAGGAGCTGAAAGTGCTGCTATAGACCCATGTCCAAGCTGAAAATGGGAAATACAGTATTCGGGCCAGTTCAGGTCATAACCAGATGTAGTTTTTATAATGTGGTAAAGCTGTCTGCCTCTTCGGAAATTATAGTAAAGCCAGCCAGCTCTTGATTTTGGCATGCAAGGCATTATAGCATCCTCTGTAAATAAAAGCGCACCTCTGGTTCATGTCTGATTCACACTTTAAGTTGCTTTCTAGCGTCTATAAAAGTTTAAAGCTTTGTGTTCATGCATTTGCAACAGGGAATTATATATATCAAAATACATTTATACATTGTGTGAAATGCATAATGTAACCCTTAGGAGACACAGGGACACCTCTAGAGGATCGACAGATATAGACAGATAGATAGAGAAAAATAGATGTATAAAGTAAACATTGTGCTGAGGTATTTAAATATGATTCTATTTTAGGTGGTCGAGGTAGAGCAGCTATGCGTATTACAAGAGAGCAGATTGACTTTCTTTTGGCCCAAGGACACACGGTCAAGAGGATGGCAAACATCTTTGGATGCTCAACATCATTTCTTTATGAGAAGTCCAAAGCACTTGGATGTAACAATCAGGGGAAGGTTGGCTGCTGTGACTGATGAAGACCTTGAAACTAATATCAGACAACTTCAATCCATAATCAGAGAATTGAGCGTCTTTGGAGGGATGCGTTTTTACATGTTCTGGAACCATTTTATAGTACGTTTTACAATCTTGAAGATTCAGCCCTATTGGATCCCAGCAACGACGTGCACAAACTTTCTCTTCACGTAGTTTTTCTTACTGAGATTCAAAGCCGACTAGAACAATTCAGAAAGGCATGGAACCAACATTCCTTGCATACAGAAAACAACAAAACACCAACACAAATCTGGACTGAACGGATGTTAGCAAACATGGGTGCCAACAGCACAGCAACCAACAACGTGTTTGGTGAAAATTCCAGCGCACCAGAGATGCTTGAAGAACTTCTGCAACAGCATGGCCTTTGGCCACTTCCAACCAGTGTTGCTGAAGAGGTGCCTAGTGTAGTTGTAGAACCACCCCAAACCAGGCTCAGTCAGCAGCAACTTCAATCAGTTAATCTTGCAGTCAATCACATTTCTGATCTGAAGGAGAAATACCAGGCCTGTTGTGCAGAAATTGCTTTATTGATTTAAGTAAATTTCACTGTTTGAGGAGTGACAAACATCAAGAACATTTGATCAAATGCATTGTTCTAAAGATACAATTACTACAAATAAAACTCAGAATTGACATGAGTAGGTAACCTTACAAATTTAATTATAAAATGTTAAGGTGTTTAAAGACATGACTAATCAAATGTACATTGTGGAAAGGGAAAGAACAATAAAAATTCTACTTCTAAAAATGTTCTTTGTAGAATTCAACCCCCTTTTCAAACACATCTTTTGGACCCTCTGAGCTTCTTTAGAATTTGATTTTGTTTTTAATCCAAATGAGCAGTGTAAAATTATTACCTTTATTATAAGATATCGAGTGTGTACTCTTAAAGACATGGAAGAAAATGTGTTGCATGTCTGTTCTTGTTCCTCCTCAATCTTGTTATATTGCTGATCACAATGCATTTTTTGTGAGTAAATATGAATCAATTAACATTTTGAAGCCAAACCATTCTTGAGTCGGAAAAGGGTAGAGTGCCTTCTCCGGGTCGAGGGAGATGTCCTGCCCCAAGAGGAGGAGTTCAAGTATCTCGGGATCTTATTCACGAATGAGGGAAGAAGGCAGCGGGAGATCGACAGGCGGATTGGTGCAGCGTCCGCCGTGAAGCGGGCGCTGTACCAGTCCGTCGTGGTGAAGAGAGAGCTGAGTCAAAAAGCGAGGCTCTCGATTTACCGGTCGATCTACGTTCCTAGCCTCATCTATGGTCATGAGCTTTGGGTAATGACCGAAAGGACGAGATCACGAATACAAGCGGCCGAAATGGGTTTTCTCCGTAGGGTGACTCTGGTGAAAGGGTAAAATTATGATAAAGTGGTAACTTAAAACCCAAATGGAGATGTTAAAAGCAAAAGTGCCTCCTTCTGTCACATTATAAGGGTGTCTCAAATAATGTATTTTTTTAAAAAATATGCCCACCTAATCCATGGTTCTTCAGTCTTTGTACATCCGAGGAAGAAGGACGAATGTCAATATTAGGGCCAGAAAGCAAGAAAATATTTGTCTCTCTTCACCACGACGGACCGGTACAGCGCCCGCTTCACGGCAGATGCCGAACCAATCCGCCTGTCGATCTCCCGCTCCCTTCTTCCCTCATTCGTGAACAAGATCCCGAGATACTTGAACTCCTCCACTTGGGGCAGGACATCTCCCTCGACCCGGAGAAGGCACTTTACCCTTTTCCGACTCAAGACCATGGTCTTGGACTTGGAGGCACTGATCCTCATCCCGGCCGCTTCACACTCGGCTGCGAACCGCTCCAACAAGAGCTGCAGATCACGTCTCGATGAAGCCAATAGGACCACATCATCCGCAAAAAGCAGAGATGCAATCCTAAGGCCACCAAAACGGATCCCCTCAACACCCTGGCTGTGCCTAGAAATTCTGTCCATAAAAGTAATGAACAAAGTGACAAAGGGCAGCCCTGGCAGAGTCCAACCCTCACTGGGAACAAGCCCAACTTATTGCCGGCAATGCGGACCAGACTCTGACACCGGTCATACAGGGACCTGACAGCCCGTATCAAAGGGCCCAGAACCCCATACTCCTGGAGAACCCCCCACAGGGCACCCTGAGGGACACGGTCGAATGCCTTCTCCAAGTCCACAAAGCACATGTAGACTGGTTTGGCGAACTCCTATGCACCCTCCAGGACCCTGCTGAGGGTGTAGAGTTGGTCCAGTGTTCCACGACCAGGACGAAAACCACACTGCTCTTCCAAAATCCGAGGTTTGACTATCCGACGGACCCTCCTCTCCAGTACCCCCTTAATAGACCTTGCCAGGGAGGCTTAAGAGTGTGATCCCTCTATAATTGGAGCACACCCTCCAATCCCCCTTTTTAAACAGGGGGACCACCACCCCAGTCTGCCAATCCAGGGGAACTGCCCCCGATGTCCATGCGATATTGCAGAGTCGCGTTAATCAACACAACCCTACAACATCCAGAGCCTCAAGATACTCCGGGCGAATCTCATCCACCCCCGGGGCCCTGCCACGGAGGAGCTTTTTAACTACCTCGGCGACCTCGTCCCCAGAGATTGGAGAGCCCAACCCAGAGTCCCCAAGCTCAGCTTCCTCAATGGAAGGCATGTTGGTGGGATTGAGGAGGTCTTCGAAGTACTCCGCCCACCGACCCACAACGTCCCGAGTTGAGGTCAACAGCACACCACCCCCACTGTAAACAGTGTTGGTGCTACACTGCTTCCCCCTCCTGAGACGCCGGATGGTGGACCAGAATCGCCTCGAAGCCATGGTCTCTCCGAACTCGTCCCACGCCCAAGTTTTTGCCTCAGCAACCACCAGAGCCGCAAGCCGCTTCGCCCGCCGGTACCCATAAGCTGCTTTTGGAGTCTCAGAGGCCAAAAAGGCCTGATAGGACTCCTTCTTCAGCCTGACAGCATCCCTCACCGAATGTGTCCACCAACGACGACAAAATCGATCATCGAACTGTGGCTTAGGGTGTCCTGGTGCCAAGTGCACATATGGACACCCTTATGCCTGAACATGGTGTTCGCTGTGGACAATCCGTGGCGAGCACAGAACTCCAGCAACAGAACACCACTCGAGTTCAGATCGGAGGGAGCGTTCCTCCCAACCACGCCCCTCCAGGTCTCACTGTCATTGCCCACGTGAGCGTTGAAGTCCCCCAGCAGAACGAGGGAGTCCCCAGTAGGGGCACTCTCCAGTACCCCCTCTAAGGACTCCAAAAAGGGTGGGTAAGCTGAACTGTCATTTGGCCCGTAAGCACAAACAACAGTCAGAACCCGTCCCCCACCCGTAGGCGAAGGGAGGTTACTCTCTCGTTCACCGGGGTAAACCCCAACGTACAGGCGCCGAGATGGGGAGCAACAAGTATGCCCACCCCTGCTCGATGCCTCTCACCGTGGGCAACTCCAGAGTGGAAGTACATCCAGCCCCTCTCAAGGAGACTGGTTCCAGAACCAAAGCCATGCGTCGAGGTGAGACCGACTATTTCTAGCCGGAATCTCTCAGCCTCACACACCAACTCCGGCTCCTTCCCCACCAGAGAGGTGACATTCCACGTCCCAAGAGCCAGTTTCTGTAACCGAGGATCGGACTGCCAGGACCCCCTCCCTTGGCCACCAACATCACACACTGCACCCGACCCCTGTGGCCCTTCCCATAGGTGGTGAGTCCACTGGAAGAGGGACCCATGTTTCTTCTTCGGGCTGAGCCCGGCCAGGCTCCATAGGTAAAAGCCCGGCCACCAGGCGCTCGCCAACGTGCCCCACCTCCAGGCCTGGCTCCAGAGTGGGGCCCCGGTGTCCTGCGTCCGGGCGAGGGAACACGAGAGCCAAAGTTTGTATTCATCATAAGGGTCTTCGGGCTGCACTTTGTCTGGTCCCTCCCCTAAGACCTGCCTGCCTTGCGTGACCCTACCAGGGGCATGAAGCCCTAGACAGCATAGCTTTTAGGATCATTGGGGCACTCAAACCCCTCCACCATGATAAGGTGGCAGCCCGAGGAGAGGCTGCCACCTTATAATTAAAGATATCTCTAATTTAGTTTTGTCTAGTAATTATTTGCTTTTAAGATATCTAAAATTTAATTTCCACTCGTCAAAACTACATTTCTCCTATCCAAAAATACATTTCAGATATTGTGAATTATGGACTAAGAGATATCTTTAATTAGAATTATGACTAGTCAAAACTACAATCGAGATATCTTGAATTTATTTTTTAACTAGTCATAATTAAATTGTAGATATCTGAAATGTGTATTTCAGATAGTAATTCATTGTAGATATCTTGAATACAAAACAATGGTAAATCTGACGTCATTTTGACTAGTCAGGATGTAATTAGAGATATCTCAAATGGGTATTTTGTCTAGTCAAAATATAATTAGATATCTTAAATTGCTAAATCGTCTAGTCATAAAACAATTTGAGATATCAGGAATGTAAGGGCGGCAAATTTATGTTAAACGGCTTGCCATAGATTACGTACTTTCTGCTTTGATATAAGGTTATGTAGGCTAGCCTAAGTTTTTTTTCACGCCAAAGTATTGCGACGGAACGTGTTCCCTGAAGGCTCCGTACGAACGACATCCGTCACCCTGGACCGTTCATTTGTGCGCACAATCTGGCCCCTATTTTATTTGACTGCCTACTTTGAGTCAGGAAGAAACAAGAACTCCTTTAGGATCCGGATCCCCGTTTTACAACCGACACGTCTTTCGTCTGGCTTTTCCGCCTATTTTTGTGCCTGGAAAATGCTGAATCAGCACATTGAAACCCTAAAGGTTTCTCTTGAGATTTCAAATCTCCAAAAACCTGCGATTGTCGCATTTTTTCCGACAACGCGGAGTTGTTAATCTCCCCAACGCCGACACAAGAAACCAATTTTTTCCTTAAATTGCATAGATTCATATTTGTTTTAATTGAAACAGGTTTCACCGGAGCACAAAGACACGACTTTCTTTAAGGACAGAGGGTTAGTGACCGTGCAGAGTCTCGGAGTCTGAGGACCTGAAAACAAATTAGTCATTCTGATCAGGAATCTCTTCTCAGTTAGAAAAAAAAACTCTCCCCATCACCTCTGACACCAAATTGTTTAGGAGATAAATCTTATCTAAGGTGAAACACTGAGTCAATCAAGAACCAGTCAAAAAGCATTTTCATTATTATTTTATTAATGAATCAAGCAAAGAAAACGAGCAATGACTCCCCAAGCTAGTCCAGGGAAGTGAAGAAACCTTTAGTACATGGCTTTTAATATCCAGCAGCCCTCTTACAAAGAGGGGAGAAAAAGGAAGAATCCCACCAGTTTTAGTTTACTTCACAACTCTGGTAGCCTATTTGCACCTGCAGACTGCGAGCCTGGACGGGTTAAACCCAGGTGAGAAATACAATTTATTAGTTTCCGGCATCCAACATGAAGGGTGCTTTATGGCCAAAAATTGAAACAAAACAAAGTTTTGGCATAATATTGTAAAACCTGTTTATGTATTAAAAACATTGCTTTTTTTAAAACACAGGAAAGACCAGAAATCTAGTGCTGCATGTAAATTACATCCAGAGTAATTAATATAATAGTATAACACAGTATGAATAAAAGGCTGGGCCAAAATTATTTTGAAATATTTTCTTTTGTTTCTTTTCCAAGTCAGAAAAAGAATCCTGAGAACAAAAACACACAATGGTCCTCTTGACTTTTGGGATTAGAACAATTGTTTTATTGGCTAAAGATTTTGCAGTGAACATCTTTCCTTTCAGCCCAACAATGACGGTGCTTTTTCAGCAAATATCCACTGAGAGCAGACAGACATACACGATTATACTGAAATGTAAATCCTGTTTTTATTTTTAAATAACAACCATCATTGGTGAGGATTTATCTTTTTAATTATTGATTTGACACTTTTAAGAATGTTAAAGAGATTAAATGAAAATCACTATTATTGTGTTACACTGCTGTAAACAGAACTGAAGTATTACTTAGGGTGGTCCTTTTCAATTTTGGATCTTCTTGTCTTTACATTGATGGATGTTGCTGAACAACTGATCTGTTGGTTTTGTGTCAGTAGCAAAACAAACAAAGAATAGACAACAACCAATTTTGCACTGTACTCACCAGTTGTTTTTGGACAGCACTGAGGAAAAAAGTCATACCAAAAGTATTTGATAGAAAACAAGTCAAATTAAGATTCAAATAGTTTCATTATATATCTGATAGTAAATTTCTGATTTATTGACAAGTGAATCCCAAAAATCTTAAAGGGATCTAAACATTTTTATAATACACTAGAACACTTGTTGGAACAAATACAGATGTTTTTCTGCAACCTTGTTGTCCAGGCTGACTTTGATTCACCAAGAGGAGACAAGGCACATCACTTAATTAGCCAATAGGGTTACTCTCTGGATTCCTCTGTTAACAAGATCTTTCTTCACAAAAAACAAACCAAACCAAAGCTCCCACGAAAGAGTGCCTGACTTCTGCTTCAACTTATTCAAGCGACTTTCTAATCACCATGACACTCTTCTTGATTGGAGAAATAATTTGAAGTTTGGTTTTACTGTTTTTATTGTTTTTTTCTTTATCCAAGTAAAACAAAGTAAGGTTAACCGATTAATTGCAAAGGTTGAACAAACAAACCTGGTAAGACCAGTGCCCATTAAGCCTGCATGAAGCAGTGGGAGAACAACAGGACCATGGAACCGTTCCCTCAGGACACAGTGACAGAATCATTTAGCTAGAAGCCCTGGATTCATCTTGGCTTGTGAAGCCACAGACAGTGATATCCCATCATAATATGTCATGTTCCTCCACACAAATCAACAAGTTAAAAAGAAAAAGAGGCAAAACAAGAACTAAGGTTCTGATCAGTTCAAAACCAGCCGTAAACTCAGGGCTGGGAGCTGCCCTGGCTGTCCAGGTCCGTTTCAGAAGAACTGGTGTCTGAGTCCGAGTTGTTGTCGTTCTGGCTATCGTCTGCCAGGCTTTTTTCCCGTATTCGTCTGTGAGTGGCGCCGAGGCGAGCAAGCAGGCTGTGGTAATCGAAACAGCCACGCTTCTCACCAAACGGGTCCTGGGGAAAAGTCACATCGTCACATTAAGTTCATCTGTGATATGTCTCAACAGGAATATTTAGTTAAACAGGGAAGAAAACCCAAGCCATACCCAACAAATCACCAGAAAAAAGTTGCATCTATTTGTGTTTCATGTTTGATATTTGTATCTTCTTGTGTTAAATACTTAACACAAGAAGTTCAGACTTCTTTAACACAAGAAGTTCAGACTGAGGTGCCTGAACTAGAGGTACACTGATTCATTAACCAGCTGATATATCAGCATCGATTTCCTTCACTTTTGGAGATCGGTGATTGACCGATAATAAATGTGAAGCTGATCTTATCCACTGATCTTATCTTCCTCAGCAAAGGTGAAAAACATCAGCCAGACCTCTTTTGCAGGACTGGCAGCAAAAGAGGACTGGCTGAGGAAAAAAGTCAAACCTAACAAGGTTTGACTGTTAAGACCTGCATGTTTGAAGTTAACAATAGTTACCCCAAGTCCAGTGTATACTTTCCACTATCCGCAGGGAAAGTGGATTATTCTCCAATTCACAGTTATGCATACAGTGGAACCTCTTAGTGCCAACTAATAAGTCAAACTGACGGCATGAAAATATAAACAATTCAGGTGATGTACACAAGATGGCGCTAAATGCAGATGATGTGCTGCTATACACAAGTGAGCCGAACACATCACTGCCTACTTATTTCTGAGTTTGAGAAACTTTGGTGTAAATACAGGACATAAATTGAAGGTGAATAAAAAGCAGACATTAACATTTGATTATGAACCTCAAAGTTTTTGTGTGCTGAACTAAAACCTAAATGGGACCAGATCGTATTGAAATACCTTGGTGTGCTAATGCCCAAAGACTACACTATAGCTAAGTGTAATCATGAGGATCTCCTGACTTAAATTAGATTGGATATACAACGATGGGTTGAGCTCTTGTCACCCTCTTCATGAGCTTAACCTAACATTAAATCTGTGAAAATGAACCTATTACCAATATTTATCCTCTTGTTCGAAACCCTACTGGCAGAAATTACAAAAAAGCAATTTATAGACAGATAAAATGCTCTCCAGATTGATATGACTATGAAAAAACTGAGAATTAGATCTAAAACACTACAACTCTCAAAAGAATGAGAGGAAGTGAACATACTTGTTCACATCTAAATAACTACTCCTATGCACAAATAAAACATCTGATAAACCGATGTAATAAAAACTATAACTACGTTTGATGAAAAGACATTGAATTAACTCTTATACAGAATCCTCCTCTGCAGGAGGAATAAAGATTTAGAACAGATTCAATTCAAAACTGAAAGTCCATGAATAAAAGTTAAATAAGAACATAAACTACACGATGACCTGAGAATTATCAGATGGTGTGTCTATGAGCCTGATTTTAACCCAATCAAACAAACACAAGATTCCCTAACTGGTCATTTAAAAGTATAACAATGCATTTCTCAATAATGGGTAAAGGTCCAATAAAAAAATGTTCCAACACTTACAACAAGTTGTAACTTCTAGAAATAGGATTTCTGTAGATATCTGTAGGTACATCAATATCTCAATCGGAAAGTTATGAGACACAAGGAGCAGGAACTAGTGATTAATGAAATATTAATGATATATCAGGCAAAATCCAAAAAGTGTATTATGTCACAGCTATGATGGACTTATGATGTAAAGAAGCTTATTCCAAGTTTATTAACATTCAAAATGGGAAAAGGAAAATAAAATGAAAATCACAAAAGAGAAACGCAGTTATTGTATGACAGTGTAGAAATGAACAAACTCATATTCATAGATAAAGTTTAACTGGAAATGCTTGCTTAAGAGTTTTTATAACACTGAAACTGAAAACTCCTTGTTCTGGGGAGAGCCTAAGTGCTGGAGGCAATGTGGAAACACAGAACCCAACCACTGGCATATTGTGGGCTGTAATAAGAGATTATTATATAGAAATACACAAACATATTGAAAATATTTAAAAAGTAAGAATACCTTTCAAATTCACCACCTTTATTCTACCTGACAATGTAAAATATTTGTATCAAATAAATAAATAAATAAATAAATAAACTGTCACCATTCGCTGGCTCCTTCCTGAATCTCCTTATGGTTATGTACAAAAACTAATGTCTTTTCAGAGTGGTGGTCTTGTGTTCCTGCTTTGTGTTCTAGATCTGCTTTTTTTTTACTTTTTTTGTAAATGGAAATGTCAAAGGAAGGAATTGTGTAACCAATCATAGACTGGACCTGTGACCTTGAGGTGATAATCAAGCTAAAGATTTTAAAAATAGTTCAAAATAAAACAGATTTACCTGCATGTTCTGACCTTGCAGATGCAGTCGCTCTTTGCAGACTCCCTCATAGAAGTCGTAGTATTCTAGGAAGGACTTCTCCATCACGCTGCTAAAACTCACATGCAAAACATTTCACATTACGCCAGACAGAGAGCAAAGAGGACAGAAAATGTGGCTCATATGGTCCTAGTGAGAGTGTGTGTTTTCTCACCTCAGAGCGTCAGGACAGGGAACTTTGCCTTCCAGCATGTCACATACAGCCACCCTCATTGTCTCATGGCGGATACACTCATTGTAATTCTTACTGTCCCCTGGGTGGCGCTCCTGTAGGACACACAGTTCAAAAGCTTTCTGTGGAGCCTCTGTTTACTGACATGATGCAGTCCTGAGATCTTTGCTTATTAGCAAATATGGTTAAAGCAAACACTTACTTCACCATGACAACCTGCTTTTCACATTTTGGCAGTATTGCTTGCAGAAAATGCATAGTAGAGGCATCAAGCAGAAAGCAAATCCCTTTTCTACTCACAGTCAATGAGATCAGAAAAACTTTCTCCTTAAATCCTGGCCAACCAAAACAAATATTCACTGTGGCATTTATTAAAAACCCAACAGGCTGGAAACTGAAAGGCTTGGTCTATACTCTCACATAAATTAAATCTCCTAGTTTGTTCCTCTGTACCCATCAAAAAGATGTGTAGTGCAGCAAATTCAGCTGCTCATGCAGGGCCTGTTCAATGTTGCACGGGGCCCTGAGCAGAATTTGATCAAGGAGCCCCTTTTGCTGCTACGAACACAAGCACCACTAAAAGTGTTCCAACATAGATTTAATTGGATCTGAGAAAGGGGCTCTAGTTTAATTAGCCAACCTTAAAATCAATCAGAGAGCAATGAAAATTAATCGGATTTACAATTAGAGAAAATCAGAGAATTTCCACCAGTATATTATATATTGGTGAATATAGAATATTCACCAATATATGTTTGCTCAAACACAAAGATTAAACCCACAGCATCAGATTGTAGCAATGGTAACAATATAACTATGGAGATTGTTATTTGGACTTTTAAAAAGTAAACTTATTAGCTCCTGAAACTCTTAATTTTAAATGTTAAAATTGTTTAATATTTTAAGTTGTCTCTACTGGAACCACTAAATCTAATTTATAGTATTGTCATTCTGAATATACAAATGTTAAATTTCTATATCTGTGGTCTAGGTTAAAATGGTAGCATTCATGGGGCCTTCATGAGGTAATTAGTTCATTCTGTTATCAGTATTATATTTTGAGAGCCACTGATTGATACCTGTTTGGGATTTAAGATGTGTAAAAATGTAAATTTATAGCAGTATTTTTTTTGTTTGTTTTTAAGACTATAGTTGTATGTTTAAGTATTGTGAATAATGTCTTCCAGTAATATAATTACCCAGTAAAATTTTAACATTTCCTGTAAACTTAACATCTTTTAATACAAAAACGCGGTGGACTGAATGAGTGCCTCGACCTCTGGGCTTAGCAAGTTTTCTTAGGGGAAACCCTGAACTGTTTAAATCAATTGCTGCCAGGATATTTAATGACGTGAACAAGCTAATGTAAGAACAAACTTACTCGTGTGATTTTACTTTAATTTCTTATTTAATGGAAACACCGCAACTGTGAAATTGTGTTTTTTCAACATTAGCAGACTATAGACAAAGAGTTGCAAAGAGTTAATGTAAATGTTCAGCTTTGGGTTGCTGCTAATGTCGCAGCTGCATGGCATTAGCAGCCCTGCTAGGAGGTGCTACCTGCTCGAAGCCGGGCTCATTGTGGTAGGGGTTCTCCGTCATCAGGGACTGGATGGAGATAAGGACAGATGATATGCTTTGTGCTGGACTCCATGCTGGGCCAGTCCACGTCCTACGCACACGCACGCACGCACGCATGCATGCACATACGCACACACCCCCACACACAACAGGACAGCTAATTTAAATACAGTAATTACTGGAGTACTTTCTATTTATAACCAAAAAATAAACATGACATATCCACTGTTCTGGTAATTACCAGATTTTTTATTATTATTATTTCATTTTAAGACTTCCAAAAAAACAATAACCTCCAATTATATCAATATTTACTAAACAAATAAAAACTCCCCGAACACATAAATATTTAGATCACTGAAATCTTAATCTTTATCATATCGATTGTTTTAAGGTTTGTCCTTAACATAACTTTTTAAAGGTAGTTCATGGTACCCAGGCAAAATCTGTTTGTTTTTCTCCCTGTGTAAATATTTTAGATTACTTAAAAACATGACTCCATGCTTTTAATAATCTAATCTGATCAGAGACTAAAAGGTTAAGGAGAAAATGTGTATCATACCAGAATTTTTCCAACTTATCACAGGTGCATAGAGCAACACAACAAATAGGTTTAAATTTCAGGATTTTAAGACAATGAAAAAACAAAGCAAGAGAGGCAGACTCACCCCAGGATGCTGAGGCACACCTTGCCATTGCGGTAGAAGTTGGGGTTAAAACGCACTGTGTTTTGTCCGGTTGTGATGAGCTTCACCCGGGGTGGATGGATGGGATAGTCAGGGGGACAGCGGAACAAGAAAAGGAAGAAGCCGCCCTCATATGGAGTGTCAAACGGACCAGTGATCAGAGCGTGGATCTAAAATGTGGAAGGTAATTATGAAGCACAGGAAAGATTTAAAGACTGGTAAAATGTGAGAAAAATGCACATTTTTCTCAAATGTCAAATGTACTTGTCCGTGCACTATCTAAGTAGTAGTAGTTACAGCTTTCTCAAAAAAAGAAAATGAACTGATAATGTCACAAAAATTTATTCAAAAGATCTGATTTCGCTAAATCAAATTAGAATAAAAACTTGATCTGATAGTCGTTTTTGGATTCAGCTGTCCAAAATAGTCCTAATTCAGTTGAAAAAACTACTTCCAAAAACTATTTTTTGTAACTTAGTGTTTTTCGTAAGCTGGTTTTTGTAAACCCAGTTTATTTTCTACAAAAGTTTTAATAAAAAAATAACTCCTTTGTGTTCTTCCTATGGTATTAACTAGCCTGACCTGTCATGGTAAACTGTTGTGGGAAAACTAGCGGTAGAGTAGCAAAGAGAAATGGTTAGGCGTTGAGCAGCACATACATCAGTTGATTGACAGGGCTAAGACCCTCCTCCTGACTGACTGGTCAGGAATAACCACAGAGTGCCATTATTAAAATGTCCCAGGATGAAAACAGGAGCATGAAGAGAACTCTAAAAGAAGGTTAAAGAGGAGAACATTTCCCTCGGGGTGATTGGTCTGTTCATTACCTTGGTCATGTCTTGAGGATCCGGAACAACAAACATCCCAGGGGGGGGTTCCTTGTATATGGACATAATATCCCTGCAATGAAAAGAATATACAAACTAACATACATTTATACAAACTAATGAAGACTGTCGGTTCTATCAGTGATCTTTCAAATACTGTTTAAGTTTTATGGTGTGCTATGATTCCAGCATAACCATATCTAGGATTTATCTGGTCCCTCAGGTGTTTATTCCACTTTTCTTCACTCATCTGTCAAGAACTTCAGTGTAAAAGTCTGACAGAGATTTTAAATTTGATAAGTTAGCAAGTTTTCTTATCAAATTCACAGTCAAGATGAAAGAATAGCTTCTTCTCAGTGATCTGGAGAGGGATCAAGGCCCTTGTATCATCATGGTTGGATTATTGTAATCCATGTGGTTCATCAGAAATTAACATGTCGTCTGACTGCAACAGCCATTCTTCTCATTGGAAACATATCACAGATAACTTCAATGGCTTCCACTCTGGTAGGTGTAGTAGACAGTGAAATCCCACCTGATACTGAGCATCAGAAACAACATCACATGGATTTTAAATATGAATAGATGTTAAACAAAAATTGGATTGCTATACATATCTACATCCATCATTGTAAAATAAATTTTTATAAGCTATTAATAGTGCATGATTCTAGCAAATATTTAAAAGAACAAAGACATCTTCAAGTCCTGAAACAAAAGTCTGATCTTTTCTTTCCCAACTCCTTCATTCTGTTTTTCCTGGACTTAATGGATGGATCACTCACGTTGAAAACGGTTTGGGTTTTCTGTATGTCTATAGCGGTGGCTAAAAAGTAAAAAAAAAAAAAGATTTAAAAAATTTAATACAAAATGAATGTGTCTATTAAATTAAATTGTATATTGTAGTCCCCTGGCATTCCTCCTCCTCATAATATGCATGTTATAAAATCTTGAACATCCAGTTAAATATCACAATCAGGAAATAATTCCAAGTAGACATTTTATAAATTTATACAGAACAGAAAAGGTGTAATTAATCACAGTAAGATGGCCTAAAATTCATTTCTTCCTTTCAACCTACTTTGTTTTATTTTTTTTCATTTGGTGAGGGCAAAACTTAGGTTTTGCTTTCACTCTCTGCTGAAGCTGGAACAGCACTGCTGCTTTTCCCCTGCTTTCAATTTTAAAGCAAAGTGTTGAAATGGTAGATTAAATTAAAATAAAATATGTCAATTTATTAGAAATGTGTTTAGAAAGCTGTTTACAGTAAACCATACGATTTCCAATTTCTCTTTGTTTACCTTTTTATCCTCAATATGCATTGCTGCGATGCCTTCTCGTTGTCCCAGTCTGCACTAAGAGTCGGGTCCCAGGAAGTGGCGTGGATTTGGGACAAGAGGCCCCCTCCTGCCAACCCAGCCACCCCCAGGCCGACACCGGGCAGGGATGAGGACGTGTGTACGATCGGAGACACAGCCACGACAGGTATCGAAGAGCCGGAGGTAAATGTGTTCCCAAACCCGGTGGCAGAAGAGGTAACAGCGGACATAGGGGACACTACAGTGGCCAGGTCACCCAGCGCCGCTGTAGTCGGAGAAGGAGAGGCCGAGTTCGGGCTAGGGTGCGCAATGCTCGCTGCAGGATGTTCTCCCGGGAAAGAGTTGGCTAAAGTGGGCAGCGGGAAGGCACCGCTTCCTTGTCCGGGAACGCCTAAGTTATGGGAACTGCCGCTGTACTCTTCTCCAAAGCTGTCCGCCATAGCTTACAAGCTAGCAAGCTAGAGAAATCTGGTGTGCACTAACTTGTATTAAAACTTGTAAGCCTCATTGACTCTTGGGTAAGAAGTTCTCGTTATCTTTCTATTTACCAACTCAATCACAGAACAAGGCGGCTTGAGGCGAGTCCAGCGAACAAGGAATTTCTTCCGACGACATGGTGGCTGTCCCTCGTTAGCTTAAATATATATATAGTTTTTAACCAACCCTCAATAAACTGTTCCGTTTTAATCTGAATTCAAACTGTCTTCTCGCGATCACAATGACGTCTGTTCTTCCGCTAGATGTTATCGATGTAATTATATATGTTTGTGTTGAGAAAAAAATGCTTTAAAATGACCAAATCACTATCACTAAGGAAGCATATCGTAACTTCAGGAACATCTCACCGTCAGCTCTATCGGAAATGAGGAAACTTGAAATATCCGGTGAGGATTTTCAATGTAAAACTCCTGTTTAGCGCATCTTTTTTTCAATGACCACTTAAAAACCATGTCAGTAATTTCTTATTATAAAGCCGGAACTGCAATGGTTTAATAAGTAGCATAATTTCTGCGGTTAAATCCAGTAAGAATTTAAAACAAATAGTTGTATCAGGTTTCACATGCTGTGTCTACTTTTAAGACTTTGCTAAAAACATTAATTTGCACAGGTGCATTATTCTGAAATGGACGAGACTGATCCAGCAGGTGGCGGCAATGGTTCACGCCAGAATCGCGTTAAGGCATTTCCGGAGTGTGAGAGTGTGCGGCAGTGGTTCGAGGAACGACACGGGGGAACGACACATGACTCACAAATTTTTAATATTAGTGAGTCCTTCAGGGATAACTATATATACTTTGTTGATAATAATATAAACAAATTTCCCCCCCAAAAATAAAAAAGTGGTTAACTTCCATTATGCGCCCTATTGGCAAAATCTATTTTTAATCGGTTAACAGTCGGTGGCCCAGACTCCAGATATTAATTAAAGCAGTCTGGGTCTTTCCAATGTGAGAAAACATTTATACAAAGTAAATAGCCTGAACTACGTCTTCCTGAGGTACCCCAATTAAATAATTGCTTGTTTTTAACCGGGAGCAGTGCATTTGTTTGGATCACAATAGTAGCTCGAGGAGGTGGAGAAGTTTTATTTTTTCACAGATTATTTGTTTCATACCATACTGTCACAAGGCAGAATTAGTTTGAAAATATATAAATATATTTTTTAAAATAAAAGTTATGTACTGCATCTTAAAGATTACATTTAGTTCCCTTATCCATTTTTTTTCTTGTTCTCAGCAGGGCTGTCTTGTCCTTTCTTGATCACAATGACCTGGTCTCTCAATAAACGACATTAAAAACATGAATATGAATGTTGTCAGGTTTTTTGCCATTGATCTTCCAAAATTACAAGTTACTATAGCTTAAAACAGAACATCCCCTATAAGTACAATGTTATGTTGACAATATGACTAATTAATTTCATTATATCCATATGCAATGAAAAAAGAACTTATCATTCTAAAGCACTGGCATGTTGATAACACACATATTTACTTTTGAGAGATGAATTAAATATTTTGAGAAAGGCTGGCTTTGTTGTTTTGCCATTTATGCAATTTTTTTTTAAAGAAATGCACTGTAGACAGCATTTTTATTCTGCCTTTTGCACAGACAATAAATTAAAGTCCATGTTTCTGTGCTTTTGTCAAAATAACAGTTCTTTGTTATTTTTGTGTACCAATTGTCTTTCATGCAATGCAGATAACACAGCCTCTCTGCTCATGCATGGTCTGCATGTCTGTGTTTGTGGCTGTTTTGCTTTTTACAAGCAATCTCTTTACTGTTTGTGTGGTGCAGACCTACTTTTACGACAACCACAGCAAAGAAAAGAAGACAGACACACATGCACATACACACACACACACACACACACACACACACACACACACACACACACACACACACACACACACACACACACACACACACACACACACACACACACACACACACACAAATGCAGGTACAAATACACAGAACCTAATCCAGTAAGTAATATGAGTTATTTGAAATAGCTCCCATGGTATTGACATCTCTCTGGCGTAATTAATGAGAAAGCTGTCATGCTGGATGCTGCCCCACACACACACACACACACACACACACACACACACACACACACACACACACACACACACACACATATATATATATATATATATATATATATGGGAACATATAAAAATATATGCCTTGCCAGTAATCAGACACCCTGCAGGAATAATTAGCTGGCCAAAGGAGAAGATAAAAGACAGATATCAAGACTCAAAAACTACTAAACAACGCATGGAGGGTTCCACCCCAAATTCAGCACCCTGAGACTGTACACGAGCCGCAAGGAAGGACGCAGAGGACTAGTGAGTGTGAGAACCACTTACTAGTGGGACGAAACATCTAAGATCCATAGATACATCAGGGACAAAGCCTCAACAGACAATGTGCTCAGTGAATGTCTCAGACAACAGGGAACGGAGGTTGAGGTGCAAGAGATACCATCATGGAAGGAGAAGGCCCTACATGGGATGTACCACCAGCAAATAACCGAAGTGGCTGATATCAGTAAATCCTACCAATTGCTGGAAAAAGCCGGACTCAAGGACAGCACAGAGGCCCTCATCCTGGCCACACAGGAACATGCCCTAAGCACCAGAGCAATAGAAGGCCCAGATCTACCACACCAGAGAAGACCCAAGGTGTAGGTTGTGCAAGGAGGCCCCTGAGACAGTCCAGCACATCACAGCAGGGTGCAAGATACTGGCAGGGAAAGTGTACATGGAGCGACATAACCAAGTGGCAGGCATAGTGTACAGAAACATCTGTGCAGAATATGGACTGGAAACCCCGAGATCAAAGTGGGAAACACCCCCAAAGGTGGTGGAGAACGCCAGAGCTAAGATCCTGTGGGACTTCCAGATCCAGACAGACAAAATGGTAATGGCGAACCAACATTGTCGTAGTGAATAAACAACAGAGGAAAGCCGTTGTGGTAGATGTAGTAATACCAAGTGATTGCAACATCAGGAAAAAGGAGCACGAGAAACTGGAGAAATACCAGGGCCTCAGGGAAGAACTGGAGAGGGCCTGGAAGGTGAAGACCACAGTGGTGCCTGTGGTCATCGGGGCCCTCGGGGCAGTAACCCCCAAACTGGAGCAGTGGCTACAACAGATCCCAGGAACAACATCAGACATCTCAGTCCAGAAATGTGCAGCAGTCCTTGGCACAGCCAAGATACTGGGCAGAACCCTCAAGCTCCCAGGCCTCTGGTAGAGGACCCGAGCTCAGAGGATAAGAACCACCCGCGGTGGGTGAGAAGGGAATTTTTTTTTTTTTTTTTTTTTTTATATATATACAGTCATATGAAAAAGTTTGGGCACCCACATTAATCTTAATTATTTTTATTTCTAAATATTTGGGTGTTTGCAACAGCTATCTCAGTTTGATATATCTAATAATTGATGTACACAGTGACATTTCAGTATTGAAATGAGGTTTATTATACTAACACAAAATGGGCAATATAACTACTTCTCACTGACTTCCTGAAACACAAAATTGGTTTAGCAATCTCATTAAGCTTTGAACTTCATAGCCAGCTGCATTCAATCATGAGAAAAGGTATTTAAGGCGGCCGATTGCAAGTTGTTCTCCAATCTGTATCTCCTATGAAGAGTGGCATCACTGGCACATCAAAACAACTCTCAAATGATCTGAAAACAAAGATTGTTCAACACAGTTGTTTAGGGGAAGGATACAAAAAGTTATCTCAGAGATTTAAACTGTCAGTTTCCACTGTGAAGAACATTGTAAGAAAATGGAAGACCACAGGGACAGTACATGTTAAACCCAGAAGTCGCAGGCCAACAAAAATATCAGAGAGGCAGAGAAGAAGAATGGTGAGAACTGTGAAGGACAACCCACAGATCACCTCCAAAGACCTGCAGCATCATCTTGCTGCAGATGGTGTCACTGTTTGTAATCTCTGCGCGACCTGAGCTGAAAAGTGGGAAAGAATGTAAATCTGCATGGCGAACATGTCCTACCACGTTACCAAGGATGGATCTTCTAAATGCTTTGAGATTTAGAAGATCCATCCTGATGAAACAAAGATTGAGTTGTTTGGTCACAAAAAAAGGCGTTATGCATGGTGGCAAAAAAACACAGCATTCCAAGAAAAACACTTGCTACCCACTGTGAAATTTGGTGGAGGTTCCATCATGCTTTGGGGCTGTGTGGCCAATGCCGGTACTGGGAATATTGTTAAAGTTGAGGGTCGCATGGATTCCACTCAATATCAACAGATTCTTGAGACTAATATTCAAGAATCAGTTGCGAAGTTGAAGCTACGCCGGGGATGGATATTTCAGCAAGACAATGATCCAAAACACCGCTCCAAATCTACTCAGGCATTCATGCAGAGGAACAATTACAATGTTCTGGAATGGCCATCCCAATCCCCAGACCTGAATATCATTGAACATCTGTGGGATGATTTGAAGCAGGCTGTCCATGCTCGGCGACCATCAAACTTAACTGAACTGGAATTGTTTTGCAAAGAGGAATGGTCAAAAATACCTTCATTCAAGATCCAGGATCTCATTAGAAGCTACAGGAAGCGACTACAGGGTGTTATTTTTGCAAAAGGAGGATCTACTAAATATTAATGTTGCTTTTCTGTTGAGGTGCCCATATTTTTGCACCTGTCAAATTTTGTGTTTATGTGTACTGCAGATTTTCTTTTAGTCCAATAAACCTCAGTTCAATATTGAAATGTTACTGTGTCCATAAGTTATTGGTTATATCAAACTGAAATAGTTATTGCAAACATCCAAATATTTAGAGATAAAAATACTTTAGATTAGTAGGGGTGCCCAAACTTTTTTATATGACTGTATACATATGGCCCAGCCATATTTTTTTTTGGAAATGGCTGGGCCCAGCAATATAACCCACCTTTTTTTCTGTAGGACTAACAGTTTGTTTGTATATTATTCAGTGTCAGAAGACAGATTTTTAAAGATTTACTGTCCGAGCCGTATGAGCTCACAGATTCTTACTCTTCATGTTTGCAAATATTGTTAAAATGATTCTTTTACAGCTTTTTAGACTTTATGTAAAATCATGATTCAGTTTGTCTTTTTCTTTGCTTCTTTGACAATCTTTGCTTCCTTTAACAGAACGGTGACTAATTGACAAACCAAGCTTATCAGAGAGCTCTCATCAACAAAGCCTGTTCATCCCATTTCTATTAGCTCTGATTATTTTCCTGTTGCAACTACAACTCCTGTCATAGACCAGCTGCCTTCACTTATTGTTGACACAAGTCAAAACACATTCTGGAAGTGAAAGTACATCACATATGGTCACCATCACATTCTTTATGAGAGTCAGATGGAACAAAAATGAAGATTTTTCACATCTCTATTGATGCATGCATTGGCAAGCACATAATGCTCCAAAGGAAGGAGCTGAGTATTCAAAAAGTCTGTTCAGAGCTGGTTCCAAATGTATTTTAACAAAATTAGTGCTCAGTGTGAGACTGCAAATAAAAGTTGTAATTAACATGTCTTTTGACCCATGGAGAAAGGCAGCAGAATCCCTGCCACACTGTGGGTTGCCACGGTGTTGGAAACAATATCTCTGAAGGCTTTTTTTTTTTTTATCTTTTAGAGTTTTTGTTCTCAAAGAATGCTGCTATTCTAATTATTCAAAACAGCTCCTTTATTGCTCCTAACATTATTTCAGATAAAAGTGGATGAGTCATTATCACATCTGGCAAATTTGGTGTATAAGATTTTTACACTGGTTAATGTACAGTATATGCACCCATTGTTGGGTACATTAACCCATAAAGGTGTATTTTAAATGTGTGCACCCATAACTGCAAACACTGCAAAAATGAAATGATAAGTAAGTACACAGTGTGAAAAAGCATTTACTGGTAAATAAACACCAACACTGAGGAAAAACTGGAGAATCTCGAACATTATCTACACCTCTAAAAGGCAGAACGCATAATTTCTATTGATGCTGAAAAGGCTTTTGATGGAGTCACTTAAGGCTATTAGCTTTTTCAATGGAGAAGTTTGGTTTTGGTCCTTTATTACTTTAATATTGATAAAAAATCTTGATAAAATTGCCTCATAAATGCAACGATTGTGCACATGATGAGTTTGATGCATTTTTTTCTTGGCCATGTGTAAACTTTTCTCTTGGCCATTCCTCCAATATTTATTTCTCTTTCGTCGCCTTAGATTTCTTTTAGAATGCTTTTGTGCAGGTGCAGTTGTTAATGTATGCGATCCCAGATCTGTTAGTTTTAGAAACTGTTACTGTGAACTGACCATAAGCTGTGAAGACTTATAGTCACATATTGTTTTCTCAATACAACTCCTGTCTGGAGAAGCTCTCGGGTTTAGACTCCAGTATAGCTCATGATTCAATTACATGAACTCCTGAAGTTCAGCACATGCATGAGTGCCGTGAACAGCCATCATCACTTGATCTTTGATAAATCTATTCTCTATGGAAATCTACTGAAGAACAGTTGTGAACTTTACTGTATTGTTTAACCCTCTGATGCATGACATATTGACTATGTTGTGCAAAGTCAATATGTGTTTACAGTCTTCCATGAGTGGGTCATCCATCCATCCATCCATCCATCCATCCATCCATCCATCCATCCATCCATCCATCCATCCATCCATCCATCCATCCATCCATCCATCCATCCATCCATCCATCCATCCATCCATCCATCCATCCATCCATCCATCTTCTTTCATTTATCCGGAGTCAGGTTGCCGGATAGCAGCCCAAGAAGGGAGGCCCAGACTTTCCTCTCCCCAGCTCCTCCTTGGGAATCCCAAGATGTTCACTGGCCAGCTGAGAAACAAAGTCACTCCTGGGTCTTCCTCTAAGTGTCCTCCCAGTGGGTGGTGCCCAAAAACATCTCATCAAAGACCAGGAGATGCCCGGGACACCTCAACTGGCTCCTCTCGACGTGAAGGAGCAGTGGCTCTACTCTGATTCCCTCCCAGATGACTGAGCTTCTCTCTCTCTCTAAAGGAGAGCCTAGACACCCTAAAAAACTTACACTAATTTCAGCTGCTTGTATCCGTAACCTTGTTCTTTCAGACATGACCCAAAGCTCACAATCATAGGAACTAAGATCAATTGGTAATTCCAGAGCTTTGCTTTTTGGCTCAGCTCTCTCTTCACCTCGAGAGACCGGTACAGTGCCCCCTTCACTCCAGACGTTGCGCCAATCTGGATTGGATCTCCTACTCCACGTGGGGCAGAACATCATCCCCGACCTGGAGAAGGCACTTTATTCGTTTTCAGCTCATTTATTTATGCATTTATTTATATAGCTATAAATTTTCATTTTATTTATTGAGATGACAAAAGAAAGAACCTTGAACACATTGATCAACAGTGTGTTGATGCATGTCATTCAACATATTTTCTCTTTTGGTTTTCTCATCCAGGGTGTCAGAAACACACAGAGACACACAGACACACAAATAATACACATGCACAATAAAGTAATGGCAGTAATGTTAGCTAGCTTGTGTAAAATATTACAATTCAGGGGTGACAGTTAGGACTCAGTATGTTTGGTTCACAAAAAAGTGTTTTCCTGACAGTAATAGTTGGTAAGAAATAAAGATTTCCATTAAATTCCATAGGAAATGAATGCAGGTAATTTTATGCATCAGATGGTTAATAACAAGGATATTTCAACCTGGAGAGTTCTTGTCTATTGTTTGATGTTCCAAGCAAGTCCATTGTAGATGTGTCCATAGAAAAAAGAAAAAATGTGTAAATATTTTCATCACTGAGAATTCAAGTTGGCTTTTGAAATACTTTAGCTTTACATTAGTTTGATGACTATTAAATACAAAAAAAAAAAAAAAAAAAAAAACAGCAATGTGGTGATATACTGTGGAAACTCATACAGCATTACAAAAAACACTATAGTCAAACTAGGAACAGATTTATAAATGATCACCAAACTGCGGACTCAGCACCAGCATAGTTGGGAAAAATGCAACAGGGCAGGGGTTCAATGC
Organism: Poeciliopsis prolifica; assembly: GCF_027474105.1. Lineage (NCBI taxonomy): Eukaryota > Metazoa > Chordata > Actinopteri > Cyprinodontiformes > Poeciliidae > Poeciliopsis > Poeciliopsis prolifica. Next base: position 14,293,852 of record NW_026562385.1, on the reverse strand, counting down.
CCATGTGTTGTACAGATACAACTGTACTCTGATCATTTGATCAAAACTACAAACCCTATGGGACAGAATGTTTGGCAGAATGTGACAACAAACAATGTAAATCATTATATTTCTTAAAATCTCTGTGCTAAGGATAAAATCAAAGACAATAACAAAAACCTCATTGGCATGCATGGTCACAAATAATTCAATACATCCCACTAAGAAAAAAAAAAGAGTATTCAATAATTTATTTGAAGTTATCCTCTTTTGCAAGAAATGTGTTTCTGATCAGGCTCTCATCTCTCAAACAACAAAGAACTTGCCACTGTATCCAGTCACTGTCCCTCTTAACTGGTACTGAATTTGGTATTCAGCTGCTGAACTGAGCTGGTGGTGCAGTCTGTGCCATGGAAAAACAAGACTCTAAATTTGCCTTTCTTAAGTATTATCTTGAATTTTAGGAACAGGAGATTGAAAATCATAGTTTATTTGTTTGGTCAAAACATACAAGTCTTTTAAATAGTTATTAATATCAGGAATTGATGGGAAATTTAATAACTCTGTAAAAGCTATTTATCATAATTCACAATCTTTTGTTGAGGTGAATGACCACAGAACAGTTTGGCTTCCAACATCATAGGGTGTTAAATAAGGTGATGTCCCGTCTCTGCCTTATATATAAATGATCTGGTAATGGTAGTTAAGGAGGTAGATGTGGGAGTGACATCTGTATGCAGATGGTATGGTGCTTATTGCTGAGATCTTCAGAAATTAAGTGTGGTTTATTTTTGGTGTAACAAAATTAGGTTAAGGATAAATTGTGATAAAACTGAAGTTATTAATTTTCGAATGCTGAATAACAAACTGACAACATTCCATCTTTGCTTTGATCTTCAGAAATTGTTAAGTGTGGTTTATGTTTGGTGTAGCAAAATTAAGTTAAGGATAAATTGTGATAAAACTGAAGTTATTAATTTTCGAATGCTGAATGACAAACTGACGACATTTCATCTTTGCTTTGAGCCTATTATTTTGTCTATTTGTAAATAAATCTAAATATTTAGAATTTATTGTGAAAGAACATCTTCCATTTAAAGAAGGTAAAAGTTTAATCCGATTCAGCTGGTGGCACATTAGGTGGCGTTATAAATAAAGTTAAACTTGGTCATAACCTGGTTTATACCATACCATACCATACCATACCATACCATACCATACCATACCATACCATACCATACCATACCATACCATACCATACCATACCATACCATACCATACCATACCATACCATACCAACTTTATTTATAAAGCACTTTAAAACAACCACAGCTGATACTGTCATTCCATAACTTAGGACCCACGACAGAGAAAGCCCTGTCCCCTCTGAGCTTCCGTCTAGATCTCGGTACCTCCAGGAGCACCCTTACATAAAGTATGTAAGGGTGAAGAAGCTCAATGAGGTAAGGCGGGGTACGATTATGCAGCGATTTAAAAACAAACATAAGAATTTTAAAACGGATCCTAAAGTATACAGGCAGCCAGTAAAGTGAGGCCAAGACAGGGGTTACATGCTCTCTCTTTCGAGTTCCTGTCAAAAGTCGTGCAGCCGCATTCTGAACCAGTTGCAGACGTGAGAGCAGTGACTGACTGACTCCCAGATATAGAGAGTTACAGTAATCCAGTCATGTCGAAATAAAAGAGTGGATCACTGTTTCAAAATGCTGCCTGGAAAGAAAAGATTTCACTGATGCCAATCGCCTTAAATGATAAAAACTGGACTTAACCACGGCTCTACTTTGGCTGTCCAATTTGAAATCACTGTCCACCTTAAAACCAAGATCTGTAATAACAGGTTTAAAATACACCTCCAAGGGTCCCAGGTCAACAGTGGAGGACTCACAGGAGCCACTGGATTCGAACGCCATCACCTATGTTTTCTTTTCGTTAAAATTTAAAAAGTTCAAAGCCAACCAAGCTTTAATATCACTTTGACATGCCAGGAGATGTTAGATTGACTGAACATATTTCTGCTTCAGGGGCAAATAAATCTGGCAATCTTCAGCATAACAATGAAATGAAATCCCATGTTTCCTGAGGATAGAACCCAGAGGCAGTAAATAAAGACAAAAAAGCAGTGGGCCTAGAATTGAGTCCTGTTGTACACCATATGGCATTGAAGCAGTAGATGATTCAGAGTCTCTAATATTTACTGAAAATGTTCTGTCCTCCAGGTAGGACCTGAACCAATTAAGAACAGTGCCACCAATAATTACAATATGCTGTAATCGCGATATTAAACGTAGTCAGCTGTATCAAAGGCAGCGGTCAGGTCAAGTAAAATCAGAACAATATGATTACATTAAAAACTCTTATTAAAGCAGCTTTTGTGCTATGAAGAGTTTTAAAACCTGATTGAAAAACCTCCAGAATACCATCCTCATCTAAAAACTGTTACAGCTGACGGTATAGAATTTTTTCTAAAACCTTAGAAAGAAAGGTACAGCATCTGTAGTCTTAATTTTCTGCACAAGCCTGTGGGCAGTGCTACGATCTGGAGTTTCTGCAGTTGGTCAGAAACAAGGTTCAACAACAGCTTGTGCTCACAGAATGAGGTCAGCTGATTACCTGAATGTGCTGAATGACCAGGTAATGCTATCACCTCTGATGTCAGGGGCATATTCCAAGACTGTAAGGCCAAGATTTATGGGGGTTGAATTGTGAAAGACTAGTTCAGGAACCATGAGAAATTATTTTCACACATAGATTGGCCACAACAGAGCCAGGGATAACAGGCTTTGTGTGCTGGTCAATGCAAGGTCATGGTGAATAATCAATGCAACCCTGGATAGAAATAAATCTTGTCACATTCCAGAAGCTTATCAAAACAATGCCATTAAAGGTCCAGCAAAATATTAGTGTGTGAACTGTTATTTTCTATTTTTTTGGCCAGGCTGTGTATTTAAAATTAAGTTTTTATGGTGAATACATAGACATGTTTTATTGTATTGAAATATCAAGATATTTTAAGTAATAGCTAGCAACTAATGGCAATTTAATCAAATGTAATCCTGTCACTTTAAGTCTAAGAGGTATTTATGCAAATCAGTATTGTCCCTTGTTTCTTTCTTTATGACATTATCATGTTAGTTGCAAAAACATAGCTTACTTGCACATTATGCTTTTCACAGGGGCACAGAGAGAAGAACCTGTACTGCAGAACACAAGATGTCACCAGAATCCATAGACTAAGCAAAGTTTTTGTTTTATTATTATTATTGTTATTTGTGTTTTCACCACCGTGACTCAATTTTTTTTCATTTTAATCTCTGAAATTCCATTTCTTAGCACTGGAGAAATATTTTACACTCCATACTGGTTTTGGTGGAAATCATCATGATACATTAAAATATAGGGAGTCAGGCCAGGCTTAGGACATATTTACTTCTAAAAGGCATTGTGTGTGTCTCACAGGGACAACAAACACTTTTCTCCAGTATTCTCAGAACTTATTGGTAACATGTGTTGCATAGTTACATTCAATGTGTTTCACATATGCACTGAAAAGTGATGCAAAATATACGTCATTCTAGAAACGTGGACATAATGAAGTGAAGTGAAACTGTGTGATCTCTTATCGAGAATAAAACACTGGAGAACTATAAGTAACAACTTCCCAGGATTTTTTTTATGACCTATAAGACTTTCAGAGCATGTTGCTAAATGTTCAAGTTCATATTGTAAAGAATCATTTTGTCATGGTTAAGCAAAGCAGTTGTGAATTTTGCTAAAAAGACAAAAACAGAGCATACTGCATCTGACTTAAGCTGAAAATTTGAGTTGCTGTTAAACCATTATTACTGTGATGTTCACTTAAAAGCCCTTAATGGCTGGTGTGTTGCAGGCTTTAGATATGCCCTTCTTCCAACTAATTTAGTTAAAATGACTGAATAATCCTCTCAGCATGTCACACATAGCAGAACCATTCTTATAAATCATCTAAAGTAGGGCAATCCACCCCATGCACACGTCAGAGTAAGTTTGAGGCTCAGTCCCAAGTTGCATTTAATTTGCAAAAGACATCAGGTTCTTTGACCTTTGACTTTTGCCCCAAAGACGATTTCACTTGGACTCCTGTAAAAAAATAAAAATAAATAGTGTCTAATTTATGTTAAAATGCCAGCAGCTCTGTTTGCCAGACAATATAAATGCAAATTTTAATGTATTTATAGAGTAAATACAGTATTAGTCTAAAATTAAAGTCTTAGTCACAATTTTCATCTCATTAATAATGACCATGGATGTCTCTGGAAGTGGGTGCTGTGTAACTAATGACTGGATCACCTCAGAACAAATAAATGTAACTTACATCCCCAGCCTCTAGAGATCAAAAGCACACCCTGTTCCGTTCAGTGAGACAGTTGACACTTATTTAACACAATGACTGATCCTCTTACAGTCTGAAGACTGGGCTTGACCTGGAAAAAGCTGAACATCTCCGACACACATAGTCATCATACATAAACATTCATTCCAGTGGTAACCTTATGTATATTTCAGACACAGATTAGAAAGCATAGAGCACTGGGAGACTATTCACATTTACCAAAGATGTCCAGGTGAAGTCTCAAGGATTTGATGGGTAGGTCAGGTCAAACATGTCTCATCAAATTCACAACATTTCTCCACGCCTGTACTGTTTGTCTTTTCACTGAAATTATGAAAAGAACATTTGATAAATATCTTTCAAGCTTTTAATATTTATTGCCAGTTTTATTTTAATATTGTAAAATTTCCAAAAATCTGCTAAAGCTTCATTAACATTAATTTGAAAATTGTAATTTCATCAAATTCCCCTGGGGATCAATACATTCTATTCTATTCTATTCTATTCTATTCTATTCTATTCTATTCTATTCTATTCTATTCTATTCTATTCTATTCTATATAATCCCATTAAAATAAGAAAAGCATCAGAGATCTGTGGTGTTTTCTGTGCAGGTTTCTACTGGAGGTCAGTTCTGAACGGTAAGGTTATCGGTATCCACATTTGTTAGGGAACATGGTCAACAGATCATGCGTCATCTTTTCAAAAATCTCATAAAATGGAGGAAAATTAGGAACCGTCAAGAATAAACATTAATTTACTCCTATGAAGCTTAAAAAAAGCTTCAAAAGCTTAATAAAACCTAATGTCTCAGTGTGATTTACAAACTATGAATAAGGTTTGTGAATGAATGAAACTCGAAAAAGGTTTCAATATTTGTCCAAATTATGTTATTTGCAAAGAATATGAAATAATATATATGGAAGTAACCTGACATCATAAGGTAGCTACAAACTAGCAGCCTTAAAATTATCTAAATTACTAACTCCTCTCCCCCGTGATCTGCCGGTCTCTTTGGAGACAGTAAACCAGTGATAATTCGCTCCCAAACTCATACACATCAAACAGACGAAAACAATAAGTGTCTGTTTACGGTCTGAACAACGAGTCAACAACGAAGTCTTTAATTCTCCACAACAAAAGTACAAAGACTGAGAAGGCGACCAAAGGTTTTATCTCTGAACACCTTAAACACTCCTCGGAGCCGCGGCGCCGATCCTGCTCCACCTGGAAAAACATGCTGGCTGCAGGACGAGAGACAGGAGCGGGACAGGAGAAGTCTGTGTGTGACCGGCGGGGGGTGGAGAGCTTTGGTGCAGGGTATGTAGATAAATATGTCTGCGTGTTTTTCCACTCCACTGGGTTAGAAGCGAAGATTGAATTAGGGACAAAATCAACCTGAAAGACACACAGAGATAAACACAAAGCGCGACAGGTGCTCTGATTTATTTTTGAGCACAGAACAAATTTAAGCGTAAGTAGATTAAATACAGAACGTAGGCCTATTTCTATTTCAATTTGTCCAGAGCAAATGAAACTATTGTCATAAGAGTGTTGTGAAGCTGGAATGAAAAGTAAATGGGATTTTTGATTTACACGTGTAGGTTAGACGAGTCTGGGTGTTCTGGTCGGGAAGTAAACCTGATAGGTTACCAGATGCAATTACCTTATTTGTACTTGGATGTAGTTTATTGCTTTTATTAGCCTCTTACTGAACAATCTTATTTTGCAGCCGAGTTCTCACTGAAACATTCTCATCTGAAAACAAACAAACAAAAAAAAAAACACTCTAAAATGTATTTATGGTATGATAGTTTTCTTCTGTTCCAGCAGACAGTGGCTATCCTTGAGCTTTTGTCGTTTTAGTGGCGGAAGGCAAAAAGACAGCAGTCCGGGCTGCTGTGGTCACCCGGGACCGCAGTCCGGAGCAGCAGCAGGGCTCGCTGGACTCCAGTAGGCGGCACCGGACGGCCTTCACACGGGATCAGGTATCTCGACTGGAGCAGGAGTACCGCAATGAGAGCTACGTGTCCCGGGCTCGGCGCTGCGAACTGGCTGCAGCACTCGGCCTGCCAGAAACTACGATAAAGGTATGTCCTGCTTTCCAAGAGCTTTCGCAGAGGATGAACATTTGTAAAGTTACAGTTAAGAATTAACATAAATATTTTTGATTTATCTGGCATGTAAAGGGAAAAAATGTGGATGTTCATTTTTCAGTCATATTTTCACCATGTTATTCATATATTTATAAATATTTGAGTTCAAAACTAAATATTTACTTTGAAACAGATACTTAGTTTACAAACAATACATTTAGCTTTCAAATACATTTAGTTAGTAAGTTAAGCATGTAGTTTATACTCTGAATATGGATGTTTGTTTTTTAAAAAAAGTTTAGTTCCTAATGAAATGTTTATTTTCCAAACTAAATATTTAGTACCAAAGTAAATACAGTTGCTTGCAAAAGTATTCATAACCCTTGAACTTCTCTATATTTTGCCACATAACAACAATCATAAATACATATATTAAATTTGAATTTAATATATAAGGCTGTTTGTTTGTGTTGATCTTAACAGTCTTTCTACAGTTGAGGAGTAGAACGAAAATTATATAATTGATTCAAGACATCCAGAACATTTCCGATTCTTGTTTTTTAGTCAAACTTGTATTCATATAAAACGTTTTATCTTCATATCTGATAAGAAATCTGTTTTCTGCTACACAGTGGATTGCATAACATAACAGATTTTGCTTTGTCTCATTTGCTAGGTTAATTCAATTCAACTTATTTTTATAGCACACATCTTCACAAGGCACTAACAAAACAGGTCAGATTCATTGCTTTAAATTTTTAATCAGCTCACTCCACTACCGAGTGGAAACAGGTATTCAGGATCTCAACCTGCACTGCAAATGATCTCACCTGCCTAAAGAACATACATGAGTCCAGTTCACTTTATTGTTTAGGTGAACATCCAGGTTTTTTTTAGAGTCCAGTACAGCTAATCTCGATCAAGATGTGGTTTGTCTGTATCAGTGCACAAAGTGAGGGGTGACAATAGTCAAATTTGTAAACATAATGGATTAGGTGGTTCTTCCACCCAAGTTTCTTGCAGCTGGCAGTTTGTGGCCTAAAATTGTCTGCAGGCGCTTTCAAACCCCACAGATGCTTTTCTGCTGCAACTGAACCTCCATAATTTTTTTCTGCAGACCTTCTCTCTCTCTTGATTTTTTTGTTTGTTTGTTTTGCACACCTCTCAGCTCTTTATTTCCTGATCTAAATGCCATTTTCTTCTCCTTCAGAATAATCCTTATTTCAGAGCTTATCCCTGAAATAAGAAATATTTCAGGGATATTTCAGGGATAAACATTGATTTTAGGAGAATCAATGTGCCTTACTGATGGACACAGTGTTGTCCTCAAAGAATTTAGTGCAGACTGCGATGCTGTTATGTATACATGTGATTCTGTGTCTTCCCTCTGCTCACATGCACAGTGCTGCATGCTTACATAACCATAACATATGGGAAATGGCCTTGTTTTTCTATAGCACTTTATCAACTCCAGAGGATCCCAAAGCGCTTCATAATCATTCACCCATTCACACACACACTGACATGCTGATGGAGGCAAACTACTGGACTGTAGCTACAGCTGCCCTGGGGCAGTCTGACAGAAACATATAAGATTGGTGTCAGTCACTGATTTAAAGTATTGTATAAAATCTCCAGACTTAGAAGTACTAAACTTCCAAAAATGTTATTCCCTACTATTATAGCCACACCATCTATGGTAAATCTAGGCACACAGTGACAGGGAAAAATCCCGTAGCTGCCTACTGACTTCAGTTTTGATTTTACGTAAACTCTGCCCTTTTCTTGGAGCATAACCCATCTCTATCCCTCTCAGAACAGTTGAGAGGGATAGAGATGACTGCTCTTTAAAGCAAGTATGAACCCTGTAGACACTGGAGGTTCTGAGTCAATCAGTTTTCAGTGCAACCATCAGATATGGAGGGTTCAAAACAGGGATTAGGCAATTTGTCACCACAACCAGTGCTCTTATTACAGGGTTCTGGTTTCATAAAACCAAATTAATTATTCCACCATTGAAAAAGAAACCTTGACTCTGTTGCATAAACAAAACCTAAGCAGACCAACAGCCTCAGAGAGGGAGCAGAATGAGGAGAAGGTAAAAGCAGAACTCGCGCTACAATCTTTGGTGCAATCTTGTCAACCTTAAGGTGAGCTGAGTGGAGCCCAGTGTTAGATGGTGAAATTCATCCTGCGTCTGTTCCATTTTTATGGCTTGTAACATTTGATCACTTTCAGCTTTAAAGCCTGTTTATACTTAACCAAAACTCATTATTTCCCAAGGTAATGAAAGTGAGGGGTTTTGGTTTGAACAGGTCTGTTTCCTGGAATTGGTAAACAGACCTGGGTGTTGCACAGAAGGGAGAAAGGAAGAACTACAACGGTGTCATCCTCTCCATGAGGAGCTCAGAGCTCTTCCCACATAATAAACATAAACGTCCCTCAGAGTGTCTTCAGTGTCCTTGTACCACATCTTCACTGTGCATGTCACAGCTGGTTCTCTATGTACACAGGCTGCTGCTGAACTAGGTTGTGATATGAACATCCCATGGGTGGAGAGGTGAAGAGGTATATGTTTGCACCTTGTCTATATCTTGGTGTACAACAAACCCAGTGTTTTATTGTCTCTGGTGTACCGGATGACAAACTGAGTGGAGGTGGGGAGAGTGAAGGACAGAGAGAATCCTGTGAGATCAGAAAGAGAGCCTGTGCTTGTAGGCTTGTAGATATAGTAGGCTGCTGCAGCATTATTTGAGGGGGGCACATACACATTTATCACAATAACATACAAAAATATATAAAAACTCCCAACCTAAATAATATGGACTTGTGCTAACAGATAGCAGTTCAACATCTGTTCTGCAGTTACAGATGTAACTGCAGCACATTTTATTATTATTATTATTATTATTATTATTATTATTATTATTATTATTATTATTAGTAGTAGTAGTAGTAGTAGTAGTAGTAGTAGCAGTAGTAGTAGTAGCAGTAGTAGTGCTAGTGTCATAATTTTTTTTCAAATGAACAAAAGCCCAATGTAAATTTTGAAATATTATCCCTGTAGTGACACTTATTGTTTTTCTTGATTTCCTAATATTTTTATTTTCTGCTTTTGCAGGTTTGGTTCCAGAACAGGCGTATGAAGGACAAACGTCAGAGACACTCCCTACCGTGGCCTCACTCACTCATCAACCCACTGGGCACACTGCTGATGGGTCATGCTTCTCCATCTCCTAACCTGATTTACCCATTTTCCACATCCCAACTGGCCCACCTACCTTTTCAGCACTACTCTCCACTGACTTTTTCCGGTATGATACATGGTCCACACAGTGCACTAATGAAGCAGCCAGAGCAGTTGTCCCTCTCCCAACAACACAACAAGCATGGGGAGGGCCCTCCACCAGCAGTATTTGTTTATCCCTCTCCTGGCATCATGCACCATCATGTCTCATGTCATTGCTCCTTTTGCCCTCAGTGGGCACAACAACATCTTCATAAGGTCCAATGGGAAATGAAGGGACTGAGCCATTTCAACAGCTCTGCAGCCAAAAAACAGACTGGTTCTCTGCTGCAGAGGGAAGAAAAGATGTGAATGCATTTAAGAAAAACTGAAAGAGAAGTGCAACACAAAAGAAGTGTTGACATCAGAATCTAAAGCAATCACAGTTAAAGCCAGATACTTACTAACATTTTATTTAAAGACAATTGTTTTTCCTTCAATTTTTGACATCTTGTTTATGGCAGTTCTGACTACCATTTTTCTTTTTTCATTTGTGAGATGACAGAATAATGGTTGATTTTTTAAAAATAATTGTACTTTTCTCCAAATTCACAAGTTTACTAAAATTGTTCTTTTTACATCTTCTTGTCTCCTTTTTACTTTTCCTTATGCATTTCTGTTTCATTATTCAAATGAGGAGCGTGGTATCTTAGGGGTTCAACTCTTCCCTATTAGTTATTTAGTATTACACATGACTGGATTTAGCAAAGATGGCAGTCAGTTTATCAGTGAGCTGAAGCTTAGCAACTTCATTAGAGTTGTCTTAATCAAAAGCCGACTTCAGCGGGTACTTCATTCAAACTATAAAAACCTGACAGTATATTATAGCGTTATTTTCTAATAAGTTTGCTAAGCTCCAGCTCACAGCTTTAGCGCTGCTGAAGCCATAAGGAGAATTACTGCTCATCAACCAAAATGTTGGTCTATTGGTTGCTAACCAACCAACAGACAAAAGATCAAGCCTTAAGACACCGCCCTCCTCATTTTCATAATGAGGCAGAAATGCATAAACAAAAGTAAAAAAGGAAACAAGGAAATGTAAAAATAACTAATACTTGTGTGAGGGAAAGACAAAACAAAAGATTTTTATATCTTCTTTTATCTTTAATTATGTCAGTTTTGGTCCTCCATAATTATTCATGGTTTCCCAATATTACCATAAGGCTGTTATTTTCTTACTGGTGCACTGTTAATTGTACTCTGTTTCTTATTGCCGCACTGCAGACATGCCAGTCTGTCTCCTCCATTTATGGCTCCACATGATTAAAGCACATTATTATCATAGCTGTTCTGTGTCCTGCCACACTAAGCTCTGTTCAGTTGTGTATACCTGTATTTACCCTCACTGTGTATTGTCTGGCATGATTACACAGAGCACATGTAGAGCGGCTCCTGGTTTAACCAAGCATAATATGTCTGGTGTTGCAAACACCTGTGCAGGTGGATTAAATCAGTGTATGGTATTTATGGCAGAATATTCTGTTGGCCTCTAATCAGCAGAAAAGAGAGGACTCAGCTGGTTTCCTTTATGATTTTCATCCAGTCCGGGAATTATCCCACATAAAGTTCAGAATATAATTTAAGCTGCTTCTCAAATTTAAAATCAGACAGAATCACCTCTAGAGCTCCGATTCTGACCCTGTAACACGGCACCTGGTGTGGGTTCTGTAGTGGATACGTTCTGTTTTAGAAGAACCTAAAAATGTGATGAGGCAAGATCATTAAGATCCTTAAAATCCAGTTGAAAACAATCTAAAATCAAACCCTTAACAATCAGAAATTCAGTAGGGTGAAGCCAGAATCGAAGGTAGAGGTTCCCAGTTTTTATTTCTTGTTAACAGCAGCATTTTGTACAAGCTACAAGCAATAAAGAGATAACTGATCCCTCATAAATCAAATTGTAATTGTCTAGCCAAGTTAATATAAAACCAGAGATCAATCTTTCAATATCCTTAGGAAGAAAATCAGGCTTTGCTTTAGCCAGAATTCATAACTAAAAATATTTTGTCTTCAATTCAATTCAGTTCTATTATTTTCAACTCAGTTTCAGTTTAGTTTATTTCTAAAGCACCAATTCACAACTTATGCTATCTGGCTATTGCCTTCTTGTGCTGTTCTGTTTGATTAAAATTTCACTTTCTCCCATTTACAAGGATTGCCTCCAGTTCAATGTCTGCCAGCAAAATCAGCAAACACAAGCAAAAGTTATGTACAAAATAGAATTATTGTCTTCCTGTAGTTTTAGAAATAGCAACAGAGAAAGTAAACAAAGCTGTTCTAAATTAGATAGAATGCATTCACACCTGCCGTTTTAATCAAACTTCGGTTCATTTTGGGAGTTGTGAATGTGCAATCAAACTTGATCAAATTTAAAAAGTGTACTCTTGTTCATGTAAAAACCTAGGTCTCGGTTCGGTTGAAGTGAACTCTGGAGCTGTTTGAATGCAATGTGAATGCAAGGAAACTGAAGACTGCTCCAGAAACAGGAAGCTAACTATATTGCAGAGCATTCTTGTCAATATATTACTCTTTCCTTAGGGAGTTAGCAGAGGTGTTTCGTTCATGTAGAACAAAGCTGACACAGCGAGCAAGGAAAAGCAGAATTTAAAGTTGTTTACACCTGCTTGTCAGCGTTATTTTCTCTTTGCTGTGGCTCACTGCAGCCGCTGTCATTTTAAAATCTTCAATAAACAACAAAAACTGGACTAACAACCTTGTATATTTGTAGAATGTGGCAATATTAATAACAATCATCAAATAAGATGGAATATTTCATAAAGCATTAGTTCAATTTTACTGAACTAATTTTAACAGTTTAATAGTTATGCACCACAAAGAACTAGTTCAATTAACACAGCCATATTTACATTATATACAATCAATCAATCAAATTTTATTTGCATATCACATTTCAGTAAGGTATTTTAAAGTGCTTTACATCATAAAAACACAAAGTCATGCAATATAGATTCAAGGCGGTAAATTAAAAAAAGTGATACAAAGCTTGTAAAAACTTCAAAATATAATATCTAGTGAGAAAAATATATTGTATAAATTAAAGCCATGATCAAAACTTATGTAAATATCTACTATAATATTTGATATTTAACTCTTTCAGTATGGAATTAAGCCATCGTTCATGGGTTATTGCTCATGAACCAGTGAGTTTTTTGGCAAACTGTATTTTGTTTATTTGTTTGTTTGTTTTTTTTAATATGACAAAAGATTTGTTCACTTTTCAGGTTGTGGATTTTGAGGCTGCATAGCAAAAATCAGTCAAAGGAATCTATCAGGGCAATTTGAATGTGTTATGCATTTGCCCAGGTTGATAACCTGCGCTATGGACTGTTGTACAAGCCTCCCTCCTATTGGTCATGTTAGGAAAAGAACATCACACATAATCTGCCAAAAAAGTCCAACCTTTCATTTGCTCATGCACATATAATCAATTTCTATTGAATGTTTCCTTAGAGTAAAAGAGTTTTTGTGTCAAAAACGCTAATTTTTAAAACGTCCAACAGGGTGAATATTTTTAGTGGCACTTAAATGAGACGCTGCTGTGATGGACAGGGAACAAAAAGCCACATGCTAATTTTGAAATATTCCAATATTCGTCATGTAATTCAAACATCTTCTGTGAAAATCTATGCTAAGAGCATTATTGAACAAAATACACGTTAAAGTGTTTTCAAAAATTCTAAAACACAAATGTTACATGCAATAAAAACTCAAGTCTCATCTGTTGAGATTTTTGTGTCACAGCACAGATGATTTTTGTTGAAACAAATAGAAGTCGTATGTTTATGCAGTTTTAAGTTTATGTTACAGCCATAAAATATTATTTTAAGTCTATATGTTTTATGAACATCAAAATGCGTTGCTCCATGATGCAATATTTACGATTTCTGTTCTATCGCTTTGCATAATGTTTTCTTCACAAAACAAAATGTCAATTATTGGTTCCTTGTTCTGTTTGTCTAATAATGAGTTTACATCCTCGACAGCTATTGTATCCTGGTACTGTTACAAAGTATGATTCCACAAAAAAAGCCAACAGTTCGGTCATTCCTAAAGCTGACATGTCTGATCGCCATGGGGACCAGCTCACTCATGAACCCCTGCTGTTTTCCAATCTGCTGCTCAAAGTCATCCAGCGCTGTATAATTTGTAATTTACCATTTCGTGATTTGTTTGATATTTAACTCTTTCAGTATGGAATTAAGCCATCGTTCATGGGTTATTGCTCATGAACCAGTGAGAAACAACTTCATATAATCCAGTCTAAATGTGATGACACATCTCCAATAAATACCAGCAGGACAATTCGAAGATGTTTTGGTTTTATACAAAATGTACGAGATGGAAGGAGGAAGCTATGAATTGAATCTCCAACAAACAAATATTGTTGTTTTCTTTTTCTCAGACTGAATGTCCAGTCTGTCCAGTCCAAACGGAGCCTGAGCAAAGATGTTCAAACTCAAACTTGGTTTGGCTCCTCATTCAACATCAACTGTGAAGCCACATCCACTTCTTTGGGCCGGGTGGTGATTTCTTTCTTTCTCTCTCTCTCTCTCTCTCTTTTTTTTTTTTTTTTGGCTTGTTTGTTCCGCCACTCTTGTCCTGTTTTAGTATTTTAGAATCGCCTTTGTCTCTAAATCCTGTCAACACGATTCCCAAATTCCAGGAAGCACAAGATATTTTGCAAGTGCATCCGGGCTCCATCACCCATCTATACAGCAAGAACATGTTGTATAAATCATGTAAACATCTTACAGATTTGCAGTTGAAGACCCGGGCAGCAGAGCAAAGGGAACTCTGGCCGCTCCCCCAATTCCAGGGAGTTGAATCCTGTTAGGAAATGCCAGTCGACTATCTCAGCTGGTCCCACTGGTGTAATTATACCGGAGAAGTTGGGTCGGTCTTAATGCAGAGCTGTCAGAGGCCCTGTACGCCTCTCCTCTCCAGCTTTTACTTCACTTCTGTGCTAATTGTCCACTATTTTTTAACACGAGCAAGAGCCATTTCATTTACATTTTAAATCATCTTAAAGGTCTAGTTTTTGGAAAAGAAAGCATTTTAAAAGCAAATAAAAACAATACTTACTTTTTTTTATTTATTTTTTTTTACAAATTCAAAGTGATGTATGTCACGGGGCCTTTGGCTCTAAATTTGAATTCACTTGTTTCAGATAAACTGTGTAGCTATTTTATGTGAAAAAGAGAAACAAAATACAAACTTGGAAAAAAGGTGAGGGTAAAAAATACTAAAACTATCCAGAACAACAAAAGATGACTGAGTGAGTTGCCTGGGCAAGAGATGCAACTTGAATATTAGACAGAACCTAAAAGTCACACAATATCTTTATTGTTAACCTGTTATATATTTTTTTCTTAAGAATACGCAAGAGATCCTATGTGTGACTGTTTACTTTTCAAAACTCTTCTATATTAACCTGATGTTGAATTGCATGCTGGAATTGGAGTTGTGAAACTCGGATCAGTTGGAATCCGTGAGTGAATGATTTTTGACGAGACTTGGGAAATGGCGCTAAGTGCTTAAAACGAATTGAATTGTTTTGTACACTTCATGTTTGATTTGGATAACTGTAGGACCTGGTAGAACCGGGACAAAACATATCAGAGCGAAATAATTCTGCAACGAAAAGACACGAAGCAGCTGATGTGCGGAGTTTACAGTTCTCCTCTTATACAGACTGTTTTTGGAAATTTCACACTTGCCCCAAAACAAAAAAATCACACTGCACTAAATAAATAAATAAAAACTCTAAATTTATTATGGCAACACAATTGGCCTTATGTAAAATAATTTTAATGAATGAAAGAATAAATGATTATCAGCGTTATTTATGAATGAGCAGAGAGATTAACAAAGACGGAGGTTTTGAAAAACGATCCTCTGCGTGCTTCAGTGAAGAAAACGTGAATCTTCTGTTCCTGGAGGCTTAAAGCCAGATTGAAAAAGTTCCGCTTTATTAAGAGAAAAATAAAAACAGAACTACTCATTTTTAATTGTTCTTAATGTCCAGGCTATGGAGGCCAGCAGACAGTGATTATGTCTTGTTCCAACTCTAATAACGCGATGCCCCAAATTTACTAGTTGACTTTAAAAACCACACGGATTTCTGATAGCCTATTCAGCTTCTCGAAACACAATGTCCGAGTAAAAAAGAAAAACACAAAAAGAATAGGAATTAAAAAAATACAAACACAAAAAAAAGAAGAAAAAGAAAAACAAACGCATTCACGAAGATATTACAAATAAATTGATGCTTTTCTATTGCAGCGGATTCGGCTTGTGGTCTTTCTGGGAACCGTTTTAGAAACATTTACCTTGTTCATCTGAGAGTCGCTGTTATATTTACTCTTTAGTTTAATCTGGTTGAAGTTCTCTCTGAGGCAGCCCGCCTCAGTGTCTGATCCATCTGAACCACGGATTTGAAATAAAAACATGTTGGACTGGGAAGTGACGTTATAAAGTTGAGAAATTATAATAATATGTTTTTGTTTTTTTTTTCTTATTTAAAGAACAATATATTTTAGGGCCGTTGACTTTTTTAGATGAGTTCTCATGTGAAGCGTTCCTGTGTGGCTTATGACGTAGGTAGTAATGACTTTAGCAGGTATATGGCCAGTGTTAGCTACAACACTCAACTCTGAAGAAGTGAAGCTGTGAAGCAATGAAGCTTCAGAGGCCCTGTACGCCTCTGAAGCTCTGAAACTCAGAAACTGCTCCCGGCGTACGGCGGCCTTGAACTTGAGCTCAGATGGCATCTGTTTGTCCCCCATCTTGCAGCTCCCCCTCCCTGGTTGTCTCTGCGCATTAAACCTGACCTTGACCCGGGGGGCAGCCTGATCACACCACAGCTCGGAGACGGGCTGTCTGGGTGGTTTGAATGTGCGCGCGCAAAGGTCGGCCACTCTCAGACAAGCCGACATCAGGCCATTAAAGTAGCTCTACTACTATTCGGTTAAAGCAGAAATTCAGACGTGCATTGCCATTTTCCGTAACCCATCAGTTCAACATGAAGTACATCACCACACTGTTAACAAGGCCGAGGGTAAGATTAATTATCTCCCTTGTTTTACATGAAGGCAACAGACATCCAAATACCCGGCCGGGCTATTCCACGAGAAAGTGGAATAGCCTTAAAATTGATGTCGAAAATTAACACTTCACTCTTTAGTTATATAGACCACAAGCAATTATACGGTGAAAAACATTGCATACCATTTTGAGCAGCATAGAGTGTTTTATAGTCATGTATTCACCAAAGGAAAAAAGAGCAAAAATGTCACGTAAATACCGCTTCAGTGTTTAACCGATTCTGAGAGGATTTCATGCCTTTCATGTGTGTGACACGTTTTAGATCCTATTGGAACAATAATGAGAGATTGTACGTCAACTTCACAGAGTATTTATGCAGAGAACAACATGAAGCAAGAAACACAAACTTATTTTAAATAGCACTTTATTCATTCACGAAAGAGGCATTTCTTTGTCCCAGCAATAAACAAATAAGAAAAAATTAAATAAAAACAATAAATACCAATGATAGACTTAAAGACACACACACACACCCACACACACACACACACACACACACACACACACACACACACACACCACACACACACACACACACACACACACACACACACACACACACACCTTAAAAGATTGCTAAAAACATATTCATTTAAAACGCAAAACGTATGAATGAAAACATCTCAAAGACTTGGGCTGAAAATACGTCGAGCACTCCGTATCACATCAGGATTGGTGGAAATCAACCAGTGACCTCATTTAAATTTATGTATTTATTTAGTTAATCACAAAAGGAAGACATTCAGAGACGTAATGGTCCATTGAAGAATGAATGAGACTGTAATGCTAACAGACTGATGCTTCCGGGAGACGCGGCCCGCCAGAGCTCACACTATGTGCAACTGCTATTGTTTGTTTGTTTGTTTGTTCTGGGACCTCTCCACTACTATGCAACGAAACCCTCAAGTTTTCCACTCCAAATCATACTATGCATATTTACACGAAAAATGCATTCACTGCACCAGAAAGAAAGCGATTGAGAGGAACTGTCCTGTTCACCATGAACCCCTGAACAAACTGTGGCGGACATGAATTATCTGATCTCTTTTTTTATTAATTATTATTATTTTACTTTTTTATCGACGAAATACAAGTATTGCAGACTACACAATCACTCCAGATTTAATTTGAAACATTAAATAACAGGCATAGTGTGTGTAGAAGATCATTTGGATATTTGAACGTGACACACGCACCCACACACTAATATATACATGTATATATACATACAGATATAGATAGATATATGGAATCTTTGTGTTTCAACCCAAGATATTTTTAATGCTGTAAATGTTCTAACAATTTTCCCATTCCTTAAAAAAAACTGAATACTTGATCTGCTGGCGTTCAAGAAGTAGAGGAAAGGAGCGTTAACCAATCATAGTCCTAAGACATTGATAGATGCATTCTCTTCTAAATTGCTTAGGTTATGCACTGTCTTCCTTTAATTCTTTCTTTCTTCCTTTCTCCTTTCTTTCTTTCTTTGACATGCTTGAATTGAGAATTACAGAGACTAAAATTGATGTTTGCGAGAACCAAAGACTGACATGATGACATCGCGCTCGCAGAAAGCGTTACGCATCTGCTTAAGTCCCGCTCGTGCCAGACCTCAGCCTTGTTCAAATATTTTCCTGTGATTGACAGCTCTAAACAATTCGGCTCCGCTCTCTTCTCTCCTCTTCAATCATGTGATCAGCAGCTCTCAGCCAATGGACGTCCGTTTCTTGGTCCAGGGGGTTTGTTGCGTCAAGGCTACTGCAGAGATGAAACCAGAGTTCTGGTCGGGTACAGGGAGTCTTTGTCTTTGAGCGACCACACTTCCTGAAAGGCTATGGACGCGTTCATCACGTGAATTAATTAAATCTGCGTGTTCGGGAGCACCGTAGATTAGTCTTCCTTTATTTTCTAAATGTGGTAGCAGTGCAAGAGCGCTTAGAGTTTGAGGGGAGGCTCTGCAAACAGAAACCATAGTGTGGAAAGACGTGCATATGAAAACCTCCCTGGTCCTAAATTCTCGCTGGCCAGCGGAGACTGTGATGTTCGTGTATGACAACAACCTAGAAGACCTCAACAAGAACATGGAGGGTCTGGTGGGCAGCGGGAACTTTGCTGCAGCTACTGCGGCGAGTCAGTGCCGCAACCTCATGGCCCATTCTGCTACTGCGGCCGCTTTCGGAGGACACGCCTCTAACCTGGTGCATTCCTCAGCTGGTTACTCTACAGTGGACGTTTCCACCTCGAGCTCCAGTGAGACTACGGCATCTTCAGGAAAACAATGTGGGACCGGACCCTGCCCCGGAGCCGCCGTGCCGCACCAGAGTTCATCAGCTCCAACAGCGTTACCATACAGCTACTTTGGTAACAGTTACTATCCATGCAGGATGGGGAGAAGCTCCATTAAATCATGCACCCAGGCGACTGGAGCTGCACTCAGTTCTCAGTACATGGATACTACAGTGAGTCCTGACGAGTATCCAAACCACCGGGCCAAAGAGTTCACATTCTACCACGGCTATGCCAACCCCTACCAGTCCATGGCCAGCTACCTGGACGTATCAGTTGTCCAAACTCTTGGAAGCGGAGATCCACGCCATGAAACCCTTCTCCCCATGGACAGCTACCAGCCATGGGCTCTGACCAACGGTTGGGGAGGACAGATGTACTGCTCCAAGGACCAGGCGCAGGCTGGACACCTCTGGAAGACTGCTCTTGCTGGTAATTTCTGGAGCTTTTACGCTTCAGTTACTGTGTTAGCTTTTGCCTAGCCTAGCAGTCCACACTGTTCAGCAGAGGAATTAATCTTTAAAGCAGCAACACTGAATACAACCAATGCCGCTGTGTATTTAATCGTAACATATTGATAAAATGAAAATACAAGTAATGAATTGTTATTATTAGGCCTATAATATAATAATAATAATAATAATAATAATAATAATAATAATAATAATAATAATAATAAGTATTATTATTATTATTATTATTATTATTATTATTATTATTATTATTATTATTATTATTAATTGGTGTCGTGGTCATTAAACTGACTTCTTTAGTGTCATAAGATCTATCTATCTATCTATCTATCTATCTATCTATCTATCTATCTATCTATCTATCTATCTATCTATCTATCTATCTATCTATCTATCTATCTATCTATCTATCTATCTATCTATCTATCTATCTATCTATCTATCTATCTATCTATCTATCTATCTATCTATCTATCTATCTATCTATCTATCTATCTATCTATCTATCTATCTATCTATCTATCTATCTATCTATCTATCTATCTATCTATCTATCTATCTATCTATCTATCTATCTATCTATCTATCTATCTATCTATCTATCTATCTATCTATCTATCTATCTATCTATCTATCTATCTATCTATCTATCTATCTATCTATTTTCTGGATTTCTAGACTTCAGCTGTTGAATTAAAAAATACTTTTTCTGCCTCACTTTTCTCAAAAGGACATTATTAAATATTTTTAATTTCATTATATTAAGTGTCATCAAACATGTCTGTATTATTTTAAATAAAATGTTATCTCTTCAGTACAACCAAAATTGATCACAAATAATAAAATGAGCGAGGCCGCAGTTCAGTTGAAAATGGTTCCTGTCTGAGTACCAGACGGATCCAAACCTGTGTGATGCAGGTTTATATCCTCTTCATGAATGAACACCGCACATTTCCAGCGTTTATAATCCTGTGTAATGCTCAGTGCAACTTGGAAATATCCTGATCTGTGGAACTTCGTCCTTAAATCTTCAATCCTGTGTCTCTAATGCTTTTCACCAGATGTGGTGGCGCACCAACACGAAGGCTCGCCTTTCCGCCGGGGCAGAAAGAAGCGGATACCATACACTAAGCTCCAGCTCAAAGAACTGGAGAAGGAATATGCAGCCAACAAGTTCATCACGAAGGACAAGCGGAGGAAGATCTCGGCTGTGACTAACCTCTCTGAGCGCCAGATAACCATCTGGTTCCAGAACAGGCGAGTGAAGGAGAAGAAGTTCGTTGCCAAAGTGAAAAGCAGCGCGCAGTAGCACACAGCTCTGCGGATTTTATTGCGGACTTCAGTGTTTATCATATTACAGAACAGAGAGAATTGGGATGAACCTAAAATATACAAGTGAAAACATGAGAATAAAATGACGTAAATTGGCAACCGGAACGGGGACTGTGAGGGACTCATGTAGGCCTACTCAATAGAAAATTGAAAAGCTACAAAAAAAAATGTACTCAAAGCCTTGAGATGAACCTTCTTGGAGGCGCTTTGTAAATTCTGTCGCTTTCTGCTTGTTTTCAAGTGACTCCCTGTCGATGTTTGTTTTTCACAGCTGTTTGTGTGGTCAGTGCTCAGATATAGCTAGTGTATGACAGTAGTAGTATGACTTTTACATTGCTAATACAGTAAAGCAGTTATCGCAACATACTTTAACACCTAATAAATTCCTGCAACCTCAAGTGTCATCACTCAGGTCTACCTAGATAAAGTAATACAAATAGCGCTTTTCTATTGAATAATCATGATCTGAAATACTGTTACTGGTGTTCTCACAAAAACCACAAAGGTAGAGCGACTCAGTTTTAAAATCCTTCTTCTGGCTCAGAGAACAGATTTTGAAATACTGTTGGTTTATAAATCAATGAAAGGTCTAGCACCATAATACATTAAAGTTCTGCTGTTGTTGAATCAACCTTCCAAATTTCGCCTTTCTTCTAGTTATATATTAAACAATATATAATATAATAATAATAATAATAATAATAATAATAATAATAATAATAATAATAATAATAATAATAATAATAATAATAATATAATAATAATGCACAAACACACGTGTGTGTGCGTGTGCCCGCGTGTGTGTGTCTACCGTCATCAGTACTTTCTGAGATGTTTATCACTAATTAATTTCATGGAAACGTTTCATTCTTTTGTATTTGCATCAAAGTTGTGAACTAAATTTCCGAACTTGTTTTTTACAGCCAAACGCAAAAAGCTCCACATTACTAATTTCCACACGACCGCTTCCTTTGCAATATTATGCACCGGAGGAACGACCAAAACTATTTATAACTGGTCTGGTTAAATGAAAATGGTATGCCCAGTCTAAAAATAAAAAAATAAAATAAAATAAAAAACGTAAATTAGTTTTTATTGGTAGTGTGAAAAGTCTTTTTATTTAAAATAAAAATAATTGTTTTCCGATAAAATAGCCTGTAGCCTATGGCGTTTATGTTTTGATGTCTAACTAGAACCCTAAGAAGTAAAACTGGGAATATTTCTTTGATTGAAAAAATATTCTTGCTGTTTTGGTCTAAAAATCATTATAATTGACAGTGACACAAAGCTGAATACTAAGATTTGGTATATAGTAAAACGAAAGTTTCCTAATTAATTTGGAAGGGAACTTAGTCCGAAGCTGCAGTTTTAGCTGAGTACGGTTAAAATCTTTTTCTCTGTCTCTCGTTCTCTCTGTATGTGTGTGTGTGTATGTGTGTGCTTTATATTAACAATGAACTTGACAAACGGTTCAGCTTGCGTGTTGACTGTGTTTACTGCTCCGTCTCTGTCCTTTTTTAAAGCTGCTATTCCTCACGGAAGCCCAGCCTCTCATAAAGCTCCCTGTCCCCTTTGCTCTAAATAACTGGAGGAGGCTGGGGTGGAGGTGGACGAGCAGGAGGCTGCTGTGGTCCCACCACATCACACTCACGAGATCAGCTCAGTTTTATGTTTCATGTGGACTGAATCAAACTGTGTCAAGTCGGATTTTTTGCATCTTATATTTTAGCCAACTCCTCTTTTGTCACAGTTACCACAACCACTTGTAGTAGCATTTGTAATGTTTTCTGAACATGGGTTGTCATTTAGCCAACTATTGTAAATCAAGGCTACTTAAAATTAAATTAAACTCTTTATGTAATTGTGAGATGGGCTCAATTGACTGATTCTACAATTGCTATAAAAAAAAAAAACTTTTCTTAAATGTTGCAATTATGTTTTCTAAATTGCCCATACAAAAATCATATGCTAAAATGCATTGTATTCTCCAATGAATTAACAAAATGCCATAGCATAAAGGGAAACAAAACATGATTCATTAAAGGATTAATGAATCATTAATCATTAATGAATCATTGATGAAAGGGGTTTCTAACTGAAGCAAAATTTTCATTGCCAAGTTTGTATTTCAACTACCTTCTAGAATTCAAATTCTGCAAATTGATTCAGGGAATTTTTTACATTTAAATAGTATAAAGAAAAAGTATAACGAAAGGTAATTTATTCAAATACTGGGCAGAAATTGAAATAAAGATAAATCATTTATGACTATTAATTTTGGACCACCTGTAAAAAATCCTTTTATGATTTACTGGTCACATTTTTAAAATATCTGTAATAGAACAATATTCTTTCTTATCTGCCTTTACTACTTCCAAACCATGGAAAGATGTTAAACTTTACAAAATAAAGTATATGTAATGAATTAAAAACCAACACATTTAGAAAAAAACAAACATAGTTTTAGTTATGCAATTTTTTGTTCTAAGAGCAAAACATATTTTCTATTCTATTCTATTCTATTCTATTCTTGACATTTGATATGATAGCAGGGGTGGACTTAAGAACACACTCAGTGACACACATCCACATCTCCCCACGGCACAGTTTATGTCTAGGAGAAGGAATGCAGGACGGGGTCTCGTTTTCTGTCTCAAGTTCATGTCCAAAATACCTCCCTTACCAACACGCATACACACACACACACACACACACACACACACACACACACACACACACACACACACACACACACACACACACACACACACACACACACACACACACACACACACACACACCCTCCACGTTTTACTACCTCTTTCTCCACCCATCCCTCTCCTCCTCTGTCTGCTTTGTGGTCTGCCTTTTTTTGACAGACAGCTTGTAAACATTTAGCAGTCTGGCCTCTGTCTGCTCTACAAGGACTTGAGAGGTGCAAAAGGCCTTAGGAAAGGAGCGTTCTGATTCACCAGATGCACACTGGCATGAGTGCACTGCATTCCAACATAAAGTATTTTAAAATGTTAAGAAAAAATGATGGGAACCTTTCAAAATAAAAATAAAAAATTATACCACTTATGATGAAAACACAAGAAGATTAAATTGGGTTTGTATTTGTGAATAAATATTAATATGCCACACAATAATGTCTTTTGATCCTCCCAATTTCATGCACGATTTCAGGTGTGGCATAATTGTGTTTTGATCTTTTAAATAATCTATTCATAGATGACACCTTCACATCATTTGAAATCTCCAGAAGAAAAAGAAATTCACCAGGATTAATTATTTTGTGATACATCCAACTAGTTTTGCCAAACAAATGACTCCTTTCCTAATACATCAAAGGAAAATGTTTTAAATACCATTTAGACCAGGGGTGCTCAAGTCCAGTCCTCGAGAGCTACCGTCCTGCAACTTTTAGTTGCAGCCTTACTCCAGTAGACCAGGCTCAGCTATGAACAGGCCTGGTAACAAGTCATTCATTTGATTCAGGTGTGTTGGAGCAGGGATGCATCTGATAGTTGCAGGACGGTAGCTCTTGAGGACTGGACTTGAGCACCCCTGATTTAGACTATGTGTCAGAGATAAAAGGTAATGTCTCAAAGATTTGTAAGATAATTCAAAACAGGTCTGCTATTTCTTGATAAAAACCAAGTGATCATAGGAAGAGAGCCTCCAAATTCCACTCACATGGTCTTATTCAATTTGAAGTTTTGCATCGCCTGTATTAAAGTAGAAAACAAAAACTCTTTAGGATTTATTATTTAAGAACAACATTTATTCATCTGTACAAAGGGCTCCAAGCCTCTCATGTTAGGGACCTTAAAATAAGCATTAAGTAAAATGAAATCTTTTATTCTGATGATTTCAGAATACAACATTATCTTTGTAGGAGGCTTTCTGAAACTTAATCTTAACAGCTTGTGACCAGAAAAGTCACCTCTACTTTGAGGGGGGGGAATTCCTTCTTCTCTTTCAGCCTCTTATGTTGATCAGACAACAAACCAGATTCTGTAAAATATAACAAAAAAGTTAAATTGAAAGAAAACATTGCAGGTGTCAAATAAATGAAACATTCAGGAGCTGAATGAACAAAATACAATTTGAATTTATTAATGAATTTAAATACAAATTTTGAATGAACAAATGAACTGAGAGCATAGTTTTAAAAGACAACATAACCCAGCAGACTGCACAGCAAGTCCAAACCTCAAAAGGTTAATGTAGTGTTTGTGTAGGACTCAGAAACCATACTGTGAAGCTTTAGTGAAATAACCTTGACTAAGCTTCCATTAATGCCACATTTATCACAGCTGGTCCAGAAAACAACTGTAACCCTTAAAGCAGGGATGTCAAAGTCAAAAAACTAAATTTGCTACAAGCTGAGGGCCAGCTTGGGGCTACGTTTATTAAAATATGTTAAAATGATTGCACAAACCCTGTTGAACCAAGACCTAACACAGTGTATATTATTTAATAATTAAACAAATAAAGCAATGTTTTCTTATGGATCTGTCAGTAATTTCAAGTGAAACCATTTTTCAACAGGCAAACAAACG
This sequence comes from Poeciliopsis prolifica, assembly GCF_027474105.1. NCBI lineage: Eukaryota > Metazoa > Chordata > Actinopteri > Cyprinodontiformes > Poeciliidae > Poeciliopsis > Poeciliopsis prolifica. The sequence goes on along the minus strand of NW_026562385.1, from coordinate 14,268,326 downwards.
AGAACAATCTTCCTTCAAAGAAAAATAGCATGTTCTGTAGATTAAAAGAACAAAGCAATATTTCATTATGATAGTCAGTAACCTCAAAGGAAAACATTTTCAACAGGCAAACAGCAAAAAATTTAATTGTTTTTGAAATCCTAAATATGTTTTTTAATATCAAGATAAATACATAAATTAAAGTGCAGGCAGTATAAACTGAAAATGCATTATTGTGCTGCTCTATGATGTTCATATTCTTGTCTTTGTGTGTTTCTGAGAAGCTTGATAGTGCCTTCTGAGATTATATTCTTTCATCACAGCCAAATTTTCTCCACACAGAAGACACACAGGCAGTGATGGCATAGTTACTTTGAAAAAGTAACTTAAATCAGAATACTGATTACTTCTTGAAAAAGTAACTTAGATTACTGATTACTTGATTTGAAGTAACTGAGTTACATTAAAAGTAATTATTTTAGTTACTTTCAGCAGCTGCTAACAACAACAACGCTCCGCCACCTGTGAACATCATATTGATCTTTGCCAATACTTATTAGCAAGCTATTTTATAACGATTACATCAACAATGTGTCTCCACTTATATGGTTGAACTGAAGGGGAGATTGTTTAATGGTTACAACAGTAAAAAACTTTAGTAATTTGTGCATGTTTTTGTGTTTCTATTGTCTGAAAAATTATAAATGGGATTTTAGACCTCTCAGATGTCCCGCTGCACAGATTTGTGACACTTATCTTAATATTAGAATTATAAGGCGTTCAGTTGCACAACTTTGGACATGTTCATTCGTGGCTGTTTTCATGTTCATTGCGCTGTTCAGATTAGCTTCCATGTTTGCTATTTTCTGGAGCGCAACGTGAAGCTTGACGTCATTCAAAGGTAATATATTAATTTGACATTAACAAAGAGACAGCGGGACGAATCATCCGGGAAATGATGAACAGGGAGAGTCTAACTAAAATGCCAGACAAATTCTGGGGTTATGTCTGCATATTAACCGCGACACGTGACTCATCAAATCTGCAAGCGACTTTAAAAAAACAAGCTCAAATAATAATAATTATAATTATAATAATCGTACTTGGTAAGCGAAATTCAAAATAGTTTCTGTTTTTCCAGCAACAAAATTCGCATCTCCCTCCATTGTTTATGTTTCTGTCGTTGCTAATACTGTCACATAGACTCTCCCCAATAGTAGGTTCTAATAGTAATTAAATCATCCAGGGGGCCACAAATATAATCCTTGCTCGCGATGTCTCCAGTTCTTAATCCAAAGCTTTGATTTTTGGTTACGTCTTTTTTAGGTTAACATAAGTGCGCAAACTAAAGTTACCACTTCAACGTCGTTGTCCATGTTTGTTTGTTTAGCCTACTCTAAATTCAGGTGTGACAGCGCAGAATTTTAATTTTAAGGGATTTTTTATATCTGGAATTAGAATGTTTTCGAGTAAAACCTCACACTCTACGATCGAACCCGTTACACCTACGATTTTAAATCGGCTAGTGTGTGGTCTCACGTTTTCAGAATCGGCCGACTTTTCTAAAATCGTGTAGTGTGAACTGGGCATAACAGTTTCTGAAAAAAGTACTGAATGACTAAATTCTACAACCATATTTATGGTTTGAAACCTAAACCTGCAAAGCCATGAAACACAACAAATATTCTCCAAGCTTGGATCTGTGGTAGCTGGCTGTTTGGCCCCTGCTCTGGAGGCACTGAATTAAAAAACACACCTGAAAATGTGTTATATCATTCTGACCATTTCAGTTGTGCATATTAGTGCACAAGTCTATTGCACTGGACATTGTGGTTTATTTCAATGTTCTGCATCATGATTTATGATGAACTGATGTGGTGTTCAGACAGCATCATATCCAGCATTTCCTGTATGTAATTTTGAAATACAGCTGCGTGGAAAGCTAAAATATATGTGCAGATATTGCAGCAAAAGAAACATTATTCAGAGGAGTAAGTTGATGAAGACTATGTACACTTTTGCACTTGAGAGCCTCTTTTCACTGTCCTTTTAATTTAATTTAATTTAATTTAATTTTGTCAGTTGTTGAGAAATACATGTGAATTAAACTCAAATGAGTTGCACCATACTGTAAATTAGCTAATGGAGACTGTGGCAACAGTTAGCTTGTATCTGCTTCTCTATGTAGTTTGAATCATTACAATAGTGCTGGTACTGTTGAGCCTCAGTGCAGCATTTGACAATGTTGACCATTAGAGTAAAGCAACTGGAGAGCTGACTCAAACTACAATACTTTACTAGTCTACAGTCTTGCCTTAAAGAACAGGGACTTTGTGTCAAGGTCTTTTCTCACCAGAGCAAAAAGATACAGGGTACCTCAAGGTTAATTCCTGGAACCAATCTTGGTATTTACATAATGCAAAACATAGCTACTACCAAGTTTTGCATGTTCAGATGATATAGAGCTCTGCATTGCAATGTTACTAGGTGACCATGGGCGTGTATATGCACTGAACAAATTCTTATAACAAATCAGAGTGGATGTGGAATAACTTTCTTCAGGTAAACAGAAACAAAACCGAGATTATCCTCAACCCTAAATGGGACTTTTCAAGAGACACATGGCATGAGCTCTGACAGAAACTACTGATCAGGCCGGAAACCTGGGCGTAGTGATAGACCCAGATCTGAACCTTCAGAGATAAAGACACTACAAAGTCGACCTCTATCACATCAAAAACATTTCAAGGATTAAAGGACGAATATACCAGCAGTACCCAGAAAAACTAACATTTATGACAGAGCCAGAACCCAACACACAGCCAAGCAAAGGAAGTAGTTTCAAAGGCTTTATTGGAAAACACAATAAAACATCATATATCATAAACTGATAGGAGAACTTCTAAGCCCACTTTGATTTATTAATCTTTCACAATGGATTTAACAGTAGGTTATAAGACAAAAACTCAAATATAGACATAGACAGAGTTTATTGTCATTCAATTTGAAAATGTACAAATTGAAATATATTTTGTTGCAAGGCTAAAATAATAATAAAACAAATAAGTAATAAAAGTATCAATACAAATATATACATTAAAATATTAAATTAATGGGAGTTTAGTATCCTTGTGGCATGAGGGATGAAGCTGTTGTGGAATCTGGTGGTTTTGCATTTGAAGCTGATGAAACTTTTCCCAGAGGGCAGCAGGGAGAACAAACCATGGCGAGGGTGGAAGGAATCTTTTATAATCGCCTCAGTTCAAAATCAACCCCTGTAGAGCTCTATCTTTAGGTTTAATGTAATTAAATTAAAAACCAGATGGAGTACTCCATAAATCTGAGTGAAACTGAAGACTGCAGTAAAACAAGGCACCACACAGTATGTTCAATCATTAGGCTGTGAACTCCAAATTATGACGGGTTAGGGAAGCGTTTCTCTATTTGCCCTTCTTCTCCATCTAGTGTTCATTGTAGCAAACTGCATTTCAGTAGGTCAAGGAGGCTCCAGCACAGAACTTACACTGTATCTGCTATAGTCTAATGGTTGCTCACAACATACTTTTATATTATACTACATAGAAGTTAGAATATTATTAATATTAGGTAGAATACTACTTAGTACTCAGTATTTACAGACACATCTGTGTCTGTAAATGCTGATAAAATCAAATTATTGGGTTTTTCTGATTTGCTCTAAGACTTTTACAGTTTGCATGTGGTCCTGGGTTTTGCATCTCATCTATTTGCAATATTTGTTTGAAGCTTTGATTTTTTTCTTTTTGGAGGTTTAACTTTTTATTAATGTTTTTATATTGTGCACCCAGTCTGCCTGCTTCTCTGCTCTCCATCTTATCCTGTCACAACTTGCTAAAATATGTACTCCTGCAATGAACAAGGTGGTGTTTTGCTCAGTCTCAGTTGACCCAAATGAGTCAAACAAGAAGCTATTTTTCTTATGTATAGTCACAAGATTATATCTAATAATATCTTTTTGACTGTATCTACATCAACAAGTTTTTTTTCTGTTTAGAAGAAAGCCTGGAGTATCATGCATTAATGGTGAAACAGAATAAAGGCAAAGGAAGGGAGCTGAATTTTGGCTTAGTCTCAAGGTCAAATGAGATTGGGTGGGATATGGTGGTGTACCCAGTTTTATGGAGCTCAGAATAAAATTGTGACTGTTATGGCTTCTCTATCTGCTTTGGCTCTCCCTCACTGGGATGGCATGGTCACTCAATTTTCATGGGGAGTCGCCTTTTATGGAGATGTAGACTGCTGATGGGCAGCAAGCGTGTGTTCAGCAGACTTTAATGTCTGATGGTGCCAATAAAACAGACTGTGATATAAAGAACCGTAAAAAAACTGCAGGTGGGAACACAATACATCCTGGGGGAATGAAGTGAAGTAAATCTCTGAGTGAAAGCAACTCACAAAGAACAATGGACATGTAAATGTTCAGTGACTTTTCATTAAATCAGTTGATTTCACTTTTTGTGTAAAAGGTAATACATACACTATGAAAACAACCATTTTAAACTTAGACATTTCTTATATTTTTCTGAATTTAAAGTTTAGACACTTCACATAAAAAATATGAATGACATTCAAACAAAAAAAAAAAATAAAAATTTTAATTGTTATTGAAAATTCTGAATAATGTGTTAAAAGTGACAGAAAAACAGAAACACTGACGTATAATCAGTTTAAGACGTCACATCCGGCATCTTTCAGTGATGCCAAGGCGCCATCTGCTGGATGCATCTGTCCATTTAAAGAGCACTGTTTTCCACTAGAGGTTTTTACTTTTACTTTGTATTTTCAGTTATTTTGGCCCTTTTCTCTGATCACATAACTGTTACATCAACTTACATAAAATGTGTGGTCATTTGTGCACAGTAACAACTGCTCATTCCCTATAAACACGTAGGAATTCCTTTTGGATGTGCATTAGTTGCTTTCATAATTTTCTCAGTATTTTTGAAATAACATTTTTATTTGCTTAAGTCGTGTCAGTCAAAATTAACCATGCTAATGAATGCTGAATATTCATTCTCTATCAAACTTATAGTTGATTGAGAAGTTGCCAAGCAGATTTTAAGACTTTCTTTATCATTCTTTTCTGAAAATGTATTCAAGATTCAACAACTGCTCTCAGGTGAATCTCAAGACCTTGTTTCAGAAAGCAAAGTTAATAAACCTAACCCAAGGTTCAATCCTAGGACCTCTCTTACTCTATGCTCCCTCGAGCTCAGGATAAACAGAAAATAAGATTTGTCACCATAACTACACAGATGATACATCACTCTATATCATGATGACACAACTACAACAGGTCTGCCTCAAAGATCAATCAGACAGCTCATCTGAAATACTGGTGTTCTCACAAAAACCACAAAGGTGGAGCACCTCAGTTTTAAAATCCTTCTTCTGGCTCAGAGAATAGATTTTGAAATACTGTTGGTTTATAAATCAATGAATGTCTAGCCCCATAATACATTAAAGTTCTGCTGTTGTTGAATCAACCTTCCAGATTTCTCATTGTCTTCTAGTTATATATTAAACAAGATATAATATATTAAATAATAATAATAATAATAATAATAATAATAATAATAATAATAATAATAATAATAATAATAATAATAATAATAATAATAATAATAATAATAATAATGATGATGCACAAACACACACATATACAAATGTGTGTGTTTGTTTGTGCATTATTATATATATAAAACAGAGAGAGAGAGAAGGAAAGAGAGAGAGAGAGAGAGAGAGAGAGAGAGAGAGAGAGAAGGGGGTATAGGTTGTTGCTCATCTATAAAACTTTATAGCATTTATTGCAACATGAGGCCTGGTTGTCATGGTGACCAATTATATGAGCTTTACAGCAGCAGAAAAGCAAAAGGGAGGGACATGCACAAATTGTGGCAATTTATGGCTATATTTTTAGAAGAGAAAGACAGACAGACAATATAAGGTCATGTTTTAAATAATCTTCTCTTCACAGTCCTTGGGAGTGCAAAATGTGTTACAGCAGGAAGAAGGCCTGTAAAGTAGGGATAAAAGAAAACTTTAAGGAGGCGTTCACAAGAAAAGTTCAAACTAAAGTGTTGCTCAGCTGTCCATGCCTGCCTTAGCGAGACTATTGATATTAATGAACAGTAAGATATGAATATCTTCATTGATATTAATGAAGACCCAGGACACGCGGGAGGGACTATGTTTCTCAGCTGGAAGTGCCTTAAGAGTCCCCTTGAGAGAACAAGTGCCTGGGGAGAGGGAAGTCTGGGCGTTTAGGCTGCTACCCCGTGACCTGACCCTGAATAACCGAAAGAAGATGGTTAGATAGATGGATGAACTGGTGAATGAATGGATGGATGGCTGGATGGATGGATAAATAAATGCACATACATACACACATGCATGATACACACAACACAGTAGAATACAGACAGCAATGTTAGCTAGTTTGGTCAGCTTCATAGTTTCAAGAAACATGCTCTTTCAATGCCCCCCAGCTCTCCTACCCCCCGCCCCGCATACAAATATGTTAATCATGTGCTAAACGAAAGCTGACATTGTACATTTCTATGCAAAAGATGTGTCTATTTGTGCATTAACATAATTCCGTTATAGTAGTACTGAAGCTTGCATTTTTTCAGTTTCCTTCATATAAATGTATTTTATTGAAGAAACAATTTTTAAAATAAATTCTATTCTATTCTATTAGAGTGATCAAAGTGAGTGGAGGAGCGGAAGCAGGTTGAATTTATTCATAGTTTGATTGAATGGGGGGAAAATAATAGACTTGGAAGAATTGACTGCCGAAGGAGGAACAGCTTATCCTGCTCTCTCTCGTCCTTACTGATAACTCTGCCTGTGAATTATTTTTAAAGAGACGGTTTTTATAGTTATATTATTGACATCTTAACTGGATTACTCCAAACCTAAGGACTGGGGGATTTTCTTACCTTTATTTTTACCTTACTTTTCTTTACCTCCAAGTTAAACCAGGGCAAAATACTTCCGGTTGACCCCAAGGACATGAGCAGTATTTTACAACGACTTCAGTCTATAGAAATGAAGCTTAAACTGCTGGAGGTGAACTTTAAGATCAACGCTACTTATGGAAATGAAACAACCCTTCCTCAAATCAACGGAGAGGTTGTGCGCCCTGCACCGAACAGCTCACCCTGGAACGCTCTGGGTGCCAAGCCGAAACCGGAGTCTCACACTGTGGATCTGATGAGACGATTATCAGGGAGAACCCACACCTGGACAAATTAGCGTGGCCGGCTCTGCGCCGAAACCCACCTTCAACTTCAACACCTGCTCCGCCAAAGAAAGACAAACAAGCAGCTGCAACCAAAACGCCTCCACTGACCCCGCTCCCACAGACAAAGCAACCAGCAAGAGCCTCAAAACATTCTGACTCTGTAGGAATCCCACTGAAAAACAGATTTTCTGCACTCCAGCCTGAGCCTCTGAGTGAAACTTTGCCTTCAAACATTAACAGTGAGGCAAGACCAACACATCCATCCCCCAAAGCTCCAAAGGACAAAGCGACCACCAGGAAAACAAAAGGTATCCCGAAAGTGCTTATTGTTGGAGATGAGGCAGTAAAGGGAATCAGTGATGTTTGCAATCCCAGGAAAACAAGAGTGATGTATTTTCCTATATCTGATTTAACCAACAAACTGCTCTCTCTAACCACTGATCAGCCAGATTTTGAGACTTTAGTTGTGCATGTTGGAGCCAACGATCTGGTAAAGCAAAAGTCTGAGATTCTGAAAAAGGACTTTAATATTCTTCTGAACACTATGAGAAAATTAAAAATGAAGTTATTTGTCAGTGGTCCAATTCCATCACCTCAATGGGGAGACAAAAAACACTCCAGGCTGCTCACAATAAACAAATGGCTGATTAAAAGCTGCTCTACCAGCTCAGTGACCTTCATGATAACCTCTGGATCTATTGGCAGCGCTTTCACCTTTTTGGAAGAGGAGGATGCAATCTTAATAAACATGGGATAAAGCTACTCACTGCAAACCTTTTTTTTTATCAACAAGGACAGAAACAGAATCATCGCGTCAGAAGAACAGGCTCAAGGATGCCTGACTAGGATGGAGCCCGCCGCATATCAGGAGGATAATATTCCAAAACAAGCTGATAAATTGACTGGAGATGGAGCGACTGCTTCCCTCCCTCCTTTGCCCCTCCCTCTCTGCTCCTCCAATCACTCACAGGATTCAATAGTTACCAATGAAGAAATCTCTTCCGGACCAGAGTTTCTTAAATTTACTGATGGAATGAATCAACAGGTTCGCCTCGGCACGTCTCTCCTTAGCACTCACGTAGTAGACCTCACTACATTTAAGCCACCTGCCCCTGACTTTCTAGAGGGTCCATAACTCTGCGTTTCTGAGGTCTGAGGCTGGGGAGCAGATATTATTTTTACACCTGTCTCCATCCAGAATGTGTCTGCCAGATTCTGGATACTGCAGAACAGGACATTACCTGTCCGGATCACAACAAGAAAATTTACAAAAAACAGAAATATGAAATACAGCAGTCCTAATTCGAACCTCAGACTGATCCCCTGCATAAAGGAACCTCAGACTGAACATATGTTTCCCTCCAAGCCACTTAAAGTAGCTCTTTTAAATACCAGATCACTCTGTGCTAAAGCTCTATTAATGAATGATTTCATCACTGAGTATAATGTTGATGTTATGTTTCTGACAGAAACATGGTTGAATGACGATAATGACCAAATTGTACTAATTGAATCAGCGCCTCCTAACTACAATTTTTTAAGTGAGAATAGAAAACATAAAAAAGGAGGAGGCGTGGCTTCTATATTCAAGAAAACCATAAATTGTAATAAAATTTCTTTGAGTCATTTCACCTCTTTTGAGTATCTTGGAATTCAGGTTAATGGCTACAAACAAACTTTGACACTAACTTCATACAAAACTCCAACATATGTGGAAAATTTCTTTACTGACTTGAATGACCTTCTATCTCTCATATGCATTGATTATGATTGTTTAATAATTGTTGGTGATTTCAACATTCATGTGGACAAACCTGAAGACAGAGGGGCAAAAAAGCTCTTTAATATTTTAGAAAATTTTGGATTAACACAAGCAACACACACTCAAGGACACACTTTGGACCTGGTTATCAGTAAGGGTGTGTATAATTCCAGTATCTCTGTAACTGATGTCGCCCTGTCGGATCACTTTGCTGTTATCTTTGAAAGTTGTTTATTCTTTGACCTGCTTGGACAAACAGCTACTGTCACAAAACGTTCTTTCACAGAAAACACAGCAGAAACATTTAATCAAATCTACTCTTCCTCCTCACCCTTAAGCTGTAATGATGTAGATCAGTTGGTAGATGATTTTCAGTCTAAAGTTTCATATATCATTGATTCTATTGCCCAAATTAAAGTAAATGTTGTGTCTGGTACGAAAAAATCTCCACGGAGAAATGCACAAACAGTTCAATCTGCAAGAGAACTCTGTCACAGAGTAGAACGAAAATGGCGTAAAACTCAACTTCACATTAATAATGATATCTATAAAGAAAGACTTCGTAACTATCACTCAACACTAAAACATGCAAGGGAGGCTTTCTTTGCAGATGTCATAAACAAAAACATTAACAATGCTCGAACTTTATTTGCAACAGTTGACAGACTCACAAACCCTCCTATGACGCTACAAACTGAATTCCAATCTAATGCTGCCTGTAACAAGTTTTCCAGCTTCTTTTCAGAGAAAATTCAAAACATCAGAGGATTAATCTGCACATCAACTCTATAGCCAGAACAATTGCTGTACCCAAACAAAACAAATACAGGAAAAATGACCAATTTTCAACTACTTAATTATAAAATCCTTGAAGAAATATGAAGTCAATGAAGTTCAAGCTCCTGCTGTCTGGATGTCCTACCCACACATTTCTTTAAGAAAGTCCTGCCTGTTATTGCTACTGATCTGATCCAAATAATAACTCATCACTCACATCAGGCGTTTTCCCCCAGGCTTTGAAAACAGCAGTCATCAAACCCCTGCTAAAAAAAAACAATCTGGACAAATCACTAATGCAGAATTACAGACTGATCTCAAACCTCCCATTCATCAGCAAAGCTACTGAAAAAACTGTGTGTAAACAATTAAATAGTTTCCTCATGATGACCAACTGCTTTCACACCTTTCAATCTGGTTTTTGTGCTCACCACAGTACAGAGACTGCCCTCGTAAAAGAATTCAGTGACATCCATATAAATACGGACTGTGGCAGAACCACAGCGCTGGTTCTGTTAGACCTCGGTGCAGCTTATGACACTGTTGACCATGACATATTACTGAATCGACTGGAGAGTTGGGTTGGACTCTCCGGTTCGGTGCTCGACTGGTTTGAATCTTACATAAAGAACAAGGATTTCTTTGTTTCAATTGGAAACTTCTCATCAAAGAGGTCAAAGGTCACATGTGGAGTACCCCAAGGTTCAGTCCTAGGACCCCTCTTATTCAATATTTATATTCTCCCACTAGCTCAGGTTATAACAGGAAATAATATTAGCCACCACAACTATGCGTATGACATACAGCTCTACATTACGATGTCACCAGGTGACTCTGAACCCATCCAATCACTGAATAAATGTTTAGAACAGATAAATGTGTGGATGTGCCAAAACTTTCTCCAGCTGAACAGAAACAAAACTGAAGGTATTATTTTTGGACCTAAAGAGGAACAATCTAAAGTCAATGCACAACTTCAGTTATTACAACTAAAAACTAGCGACCAGGCCCGAAACCTGGGAGGAATGACTTTGTAACATAAAGACAGTTACAAAGTTGGCCTTCGATCACCTGAAGAACATCTCCAGGATTAGAGAACTAATGTCTCAGCCAGATCTAGAGAAACTCATCCATGCATTTGTCTTTAGTCGCATTGATTATTGTAACAGCGTCTTCACAGGCCTGTCCAACAAATCAATCAAACAGCTGCAGCTGATCCAGAATGCTGCTGCTGATGTTCTCACTAAAACCAGGAAGATAGAGACATAACACTAGTTTTAAAGTCCCTCCACTGGCTCCCTGTACCTCAAAGAATAGATTTTAAAACACTATTGTTAGTTTACAAATCACTGAACAGTTTAGCACCACAATACATCAAAGATCTGCTGTTGTTGTATCAACCTTCCAGACCTCTCAGGTCTTCTGGTTCTGGTTCTGCTCTGCATCCCCAGAACCAGAACCAAGAGAGGAGAAGCAGCTTTCAGCATCTATGTACCAAAAATTTGGAACAAACTTCCAGAAAACTGTAAAACAGCGGAAACCCTGACTTCCTTTAAATCTTGACTAAAAACACACCTATTTAGAATTGTATTTGAAAGGTAATATGTAACAATGTATTGTTTATTCTATGTTGCATGACTTTGTGTTTTTGTGTTTATGATGTAAAGCACTTTGAAATGCCTTGCTGCTGAAATGTGCTATACAAATAAAATTTGATTGATTGATTTCATAGAATATAGACTTTTAGGAGCATAATTTTCTTTCCTGAGTTTATATGTTTAGATATTTTCACTAACATGATATTCTAAAGTGATATAATGTGTTCATATGGGGGAGTGTGTTTATATTATACATGGTGGTCATGAAAAGTTAAATTTTTCTTCAGCTCTAATGTTATGTCGCCTTTTTTATCCCAGCAGTCTCTTACTGTGAAATCACACAGCCATTAAGGTGCAAGACATAGCCACCAGTGTCTGAGTGTGCTAGTGCATATTCTTTTAAGAAACTTTGAATATAAAAATATTAATGTTTACACCAACATTAATATTTTAATATTGATGTAAACTTTTACAAAATCAATAGCTTGTAAAACTTTTGATTTTACAAACCAACAGTTGTAATGCCGGTGGAGGAGAATAATTTGTAAAAACAAATGAGTCTTCAGTGTTGCACTTAAAAGGGGAAAAGGCCGCTGTTCATTTGACCATGTCTGTCTCTGTAAGAACCTCACGACTTGGAGCTTGAACAGGAAGACGTGTAGCTAAAAGTCAGAAAGGAAAAGAGGGGGGAGAGAGGGAGGGGGGGCAATTGTTTTAGGGTGGAGTGTTTTGTTCAGTCTGTTCATGATGCCACAGTGCCACCTGGAGGACAAATGGTATTAGCAAAGATTTCTTGTTTAGGGATATAGAGTTTAGGACTTAAAATGTTAGTTGAGTTTTGTTTAAGTTTAGGCTTAGGCAGCTAGTGATAATGTTTAAATTAGGGTAAGGGTCAGTGTAAGGCCACAGAAATTATTGAAAAATGTATGTCAATAAGTGTGTGTTTCATCTAAGCCGGGAGTATTATGGAAGATAAAATTAATTTTTTTCTTATTTTTGTTCAAACTGATCTCTTCTCTCACAACCTCTGTTAACATGATGAATCAACAGTTTCTAGTAGGAGCTATGTGGTTTAGGTAAGCTGTTGGGACCGATGTTTAGTATCCATCGGAGCATTTTAGATTTCAATTAATACAAAGAAATCAAGTTCATATTCATTTAGAAACAATACTAATGTTTTAACCAAGGAAGCGTTCAGAGGTTTTCAAAAGCTTACCAGGTGGCACTGTGGCACTAATAAAAAAACCTATTAGTGAGTGAACAGTCTAAAGCTTGGTGAATTCTGCTTCACAATGATAGGACTAGCCAACATCGAAGGATCAAAAAGCGACGTTGCTATGAATGCTTGGCCATCACAAGCCAGTTATCCCTGTGGTAACTATATATTTATATATTTTTTTTTATTTACATGTTTTTATATATATATTTAGTACTTATTGTACTTACAGACAAAAACAGACTTCCTCTTTTTGTCTGTAAGTAAAAGTTTTTTTTTTCTGGCCACTCCAGCTCTATGTAATGGCTGGCTTATTGTGGATGTATGGACAAACACTCCAGTTTCTCTGTTGGAACTTTGCAGGTCCTTCTGGATTACGTTTGGCGTTTGTGCTACCTTTCTAATGAATGTCCTCCTTGTCCTTTCTGAGAGTTTTGGTAGGTTGCCCTCTAGTGGCAGGTTTGTCATTGTATAATGTTCTTTCTAATTGATGATTTTATGGTGCTTAGGGGGTTCAAAAGATATGTAGACACTTTTGAAAACCAACTTTGTCAGAAACCTCTTTAGTCGTCAAGGTATTTGGTTAGTGATGGATTTGCAGCTTCAAAACCATCACTATAGGTGTACTGACGGATCGTCTGATTTATTTGTTTCATGTCATTAAAAATGTGGCGTCTGAAAAAAATATGTTGCACCATACTATTATATACATCATATATATATATATATATATATATATATATATATATATATATATATATATATATATATATATATATATATATATATATATATATATATATATATATATATATATATATATATATATATATATATATATATATATATATAGAGCTAAGATCCTGTGGGACTTCCAGATCCAGACAGACAAAATGGTAATGGCGAACCAACCAGACATTGTCGTAGTGGATAAACATCAGAGGAAAGCCGTTGTGGTAGATGTAGCAATACCAAGTGATTGCAACATCAGGAAAAAGGAGCACGAGAAACTGGAGAAATACCAGGGCCTCAGGGAAGAAACTGGAGAGGGCCTGGAAGGTGAAGACCACAGTGGTGCCTGTGGTCATCGGGGCCCTCGGGGCAGTAACCCCCAAACTGGAGCAGTGGCTACAACAGATCCCAGGAACAACATCAGACATCTCAGTCCAGAAATGTGCAGTCCTTGGCACAGCCAAGATACTGCGCAGAACCCTCAAGCTCCCAGGCCTCTGGTAGAGGACCCGAGCTCAGAGGATAAGAACCACCCGCGGTGGGTGAGAAGGGAATTTTATATATATATATATATATATATATATATTATATATATATATATATATATATATATATATATATATATATATATATATATATATATATATATATATATATATATATATATATATATATATATACAGAGAGAGAGAGAGAGAGAGTTCTGACAGAGAAAACTGGAGTATCTGTTCATAATACAACCACAAACAACAGTAAGCCAGACACTTCATAGTGCCGGGCTTTATGGGAGGGTGGCCAGAAAATTTTTGTTTTATTTACAGACAACAACAGGAAGGCTCATTTGAGTTTGCCAAAAGACATGTGGGAGGACCTTCAAAATGTACGGAGGACAGTGCTTTGGTCAAGCGAGACCAAAATTGAACTGTTTGGCCAAGGAAACCACAATGTCTGGCATGAAATCAACACGTCTCACCAGCAGGGAGTGGGAAACTCTGTCAAGGGATATTTTTGAGCCACACCTGTTTCAGTATGTCAGTGTTTTAGACTGAGATTAAAATTTACATTCCAACTAGACAATAACCCAAATAATAATACTGAAGCAACATTTAAGTTATTTAGGGGATCACTTGATGTGCATGACTGGTCTAGTGAAAGTCCAGACTTCTATTCAATTAAAAATCTGTGTTCAGACTTGAAAATTGCTGTTCATCAGTGGAAATCATTTAACTTGGAGAATTTTGCCTGAAGCAATGTGCAAAAATTCCTGTGGCAAGATGTGGCAAACTTACTCAGCATGACTATCAGCTGTGATTGCTGCAAAAAGTGTCTCTACAAAGTACTACATTTAAGGGATTGAACAGTTGTGTATGTTTTTTTAATTTTGTTCTATTTGTTGTGTGCTTCACAACAGAAAGAAAATTACAAGTTTTAGGCATGTCTGTAAATGAAATTGTATAAACTGTAAAATAATTCATTTTAATCCAAGATTATAGCATAGCGAAACAGAAAAAAGAGCCAAAATTGAATATTTTCACAAGCCAGTGTCCTGTTTTTATGAATGACCAGTTTTCAGACTCAGTTCATTTGTGAATACAATTTAAGATTTTGATTTTGACTTTTAGTGCAATCCATAACCAAGCACCTAAATGTATTGTGGACTTATTGGAGACTATGTCCTCTTCCCAGTGCTGTAAATCATCTAACCATATGTTGCTAATGGTTCACTTGACTCATTTCAAGACCTGTGGAGACTCAGTTTTTTAGGTGGTGGCTCTGAGGCTAAATCAAGTAAAAATAGCACTACTTCAACTAATCTTAAGGTATCTAAGATTTTACTCAAGTAAGAGTGAAAAAAATTGCTAAAATGCTATTCACATGCTGCCATCTGAATTAACATTTTAACATGATCTATTTTGTTAACGCAAAATGTGAAAATTCTAGTAATTTAAAGACATTGGCAAAATCAATAAACCATATACACAATTACAAAATACTAAATTAAGGCAGATGAAACATTTTTCCAAATCAAATATTTTCAGCATAAGGTCAGAGCAAGCTATGTATAACATGTGACGTAGACTAGAGAAATGTTTACTTCCAGTGACAGTTTATGGTGTTTAATCTATAACTTCAACTCAGAGTGACACATCAGGCTCAGCAAACAGAAAATTACCGCAGAACAATGAAGCTTGTACACAAACTAGTCTCATTTAAAAAGATACATTGTAGTTGTCTGTCTGATGTGTTTTTTCAGAAACAATGAGTTTATTTGGGGTGTCAGATGGCTCAGTGGTAGATCAGATGCACCATAAAGAATGACCTCAACCCTGGTTCATTTCCCTGCCCTGGACCTTGTGTTGCATGTCTTTGCCTCCTCTCGATGCACTTGTTCCAGTCTAGCTGCTGTTGAATAAAGGCCTCTAGAGCCATAAAACCTTTAAAGACAAATTTGTTCTTCATTTAGTGAAGTTTTTGAAAGTCATAGAGCAGCCAACTAAGAGTAGTGATATGTCATCATAATATTAAAATTACTTCTTAAAGTAATTATCTTAAGTTACTGAAATATAAACTGCTGAAACAGTTAACAATTTCTCTGTTCTTTTCTTTTCTTTATTATATTGTATATTTCTGTAATAAATTACACTGTTGATACTGTTTTCTTGGTTTTGTGAGAAGATCCCTCACAAAAAAGAATCTAGGTGGATCACCTCTAAACCTCCAACACAGCCTTACTCCTTACTCCTAGTAGTGCTATTTTTACTTGATTTAGCCTTACTCTGTCTGCTGATTCCATCTAAATGCTTGATCTTCATTGTCTGAAATTTAACATTGTGTCATGCTGTGGTTGTAGACTACACTCTTTTCCGGGTGATGAGTCATGGATATACCTTTGAATAATTTTAGAAAAATGGTTGATCATTGGTTGATCTAATAGTTCACATATTTGTCGATGTTGGAGAAACTCAGGATTCCCCTGGAAACACTTGGACAGAAGCACCAATTCAGGGCAGATTTTGGAGAAAAAAGTTTAATGGAAGTGTATAACAACATGCTTCAGGTATTGTGAAACCTGTTCAAGTATTTTACATATTAAGGCTTATACAAGGAACTTGATTAAATGTTGTGGAAGTTGAAACAATTCAAGTGAGACCCACAGTTTTCTGAAGACAGTCTTTGAGTACAACAACAATGCAATTTAAATCCAGGAGTTATCAAACATCCATCAGTTATTTTTTTTTTGATGAATGTTTATAACATTTATCAGTCAGGATGAATGTTCAGATGAATGTTTATAACATTTAAATAATAATTAAATTAATAATTTAAATGTTTACTTGTGTTCACGCTTTCCTGTTAAGGTCAGGTTTCTTGGAATGATGGGGCCCGTTGCAACCCCAGCTGCTCACCCACAACAGCCAGCCAAGGAGGCCTCCCCTCTTCTGTGATGGTGAAAAGAGCCCAGCGTCCCCACCTGGTGATGTTGGACTGTCGTCAGGTGGGGACGTTGGACTGAGGAATAGCACACCGAATCGGTCTGACCCCCTTGCAACACCTACATCCCACTGTCTGGAAGCTGGCCCCGTAACTCAAACCTAGCTTCAGGCCGCAACTGCTGTGCAGGAGCCGCCTGAGAGAACAATCGTTACCATAACCGTCTTGATCCTGACGGGTTGGTTGCCATAGGGAGAGGATTCCAAGGATGGAGGTGCAGCTGGGGGACCAGAGAACATCTTCTTCTATTTGATGTTCCAATCGCAGCATCTCCTAAGAAACGAAGAGAGAGAAATATTATCTGCAATCTCAACCAGCAGACAAAGGAGAGAACAAAGGCAGTTTTGAACTATTCACTCCTGATTTTTCAGAGAATGACCTCATGACAAAGAGAGACTGGTCAACCCTCCTGTGAAGTTCAGGAGGGTTGATGAGGGGACCACCTGCCAACCCAGCACAACCCACCAAGGAGGCCTACTCTCTCCTGGATCTTTCTCTCCAGGAGCTGGATCACATCTTTGAGGGGAGGGACCTCACCCCCACTGGAAAAGTGAAAACAAGCAATTTAGGCTGCTTGGGCCTAAATTGCTTGTTAGGCCTGAGCAGCGAAATGCTGCTAATGCCTATTGAATCTGAAGGAATTCTTCTTCATTATTTTTTTTCCACCTGAAACTGCAAATTTGGGGACTAAACGTATTGAAATACTCACCAAACTTTTCCCAAAATTGGCTCCTGCATGAAATTAAATAATTTTAATGGGATAGCAAGTGGGCAGTACACACTGGTTGACACCTCCCTCTAACATGAGGATTACAATCTTGATTCCTTCTCATTGCTACTGTCATGTGCCACAGCTGGTGTCCTGTGGACCCTTGGAATGTTTCAGCTTATCTCCCACCACAGCCTGGATTTTAGAATCTGACCCCTGATTCTTTCAGGTTGAAATACACAATACATGCTTATCCCAAGTGGGGTTACGAGGGGTACTGGTCTCCAGTCGTCAATGAGCGAGAGGCAGGA
Source organism: Poeciliopsis prolifica (assembly GCF_027474105.1). Classification (NCBI taxonomy): domain Eukaryota; kingdom Metazoa; phylum Chordata; class Actinopteri; order Cyprinodontiformes; family Poeciliidae; genus Poeciliopsis; species Poeciliopsis prolifica. The sequence goes on along the minus strand of NW_026562385.1, from coordinate 14,250,465 downwards.
CACAACCTGGACAGGTCCATTGCAAAATTAGACAGACAAAATCAAGCATGCACACACCGAAGGAGAATTTAGAGAGATCAATCAAACTTGATGCAAAGTAACAGTGCTACCAACTGCACTACTGTAGAGCCCCATAATATATATTTTCTTAAGTTACGAAGTGTGTATTATAAAAAATGTTCATTGTTTCATGAAATGAAATCTTTATGGGGAAAATTGTACAAGATTCAATCAAGCAATAGAATAATATACAACAATTTACATAATTTTAGGTTGAAAGATACATTAGCTTAGACTTACTAAATGTTACAGTTGCCAAGTGCTTGTGAGAAGAAAACTTTTCTTCCCCTTCTGCTCTATTCTTTCCAAACAGCCTCTGACTCCAGTGTTTGGTTTCTAATTCGGGCTCATCTGGTGAGTCCATCTCATCAGCAGGATCAGTGGCTGTAAGTCGGGTCAGTGTCTTCCAACCAAGACCTTGTATTTCACCTCCTCTAAGGTTTTGAAGCTATTAAACTAAAAACTACAATCTACAAAAACAATTAAAACTCAGTAAAATAAAAATAATCCAAAGCCTTTATTAATCCATCCATGGATAGATAGATTCATTGAATTCAGATCATTTGAATTCAATTATTTGAATTCAGAAAACTCAGTTATTTGAATGATTTATTTTTCAATTCAATAATTATTCATTTGAATTAAATATTTAATTAATTATGTGATTCAAAGAGTCAAATTAAAAATATTATAGACATATATAGACATAAAACATATTCCAAGTGTCCTTGTCTTGTGTGTAACATGTCACTTGCTGAAGCTGGTATGAGCCTCTTATCCAAGTTGAATTAGGGGTTGGAGGTTCAGTTCCTGTAGATGACAATGTTGTGAGACTTAGGATCTTTGGCTTTTGCTCTTTCTCACCAAGAATGTGAATAGATCTGAGTTTATCTGTGACAAATAAATATTTCATTTGAAAAATCTGCATAAACTTCAGCATTATTTATTTAATTAAGGGAAGTTTTGTGCCTTACGACTTGATTGTCATGTTTTTCGAAGTGTTTTGTAATACTGTCATAAAGCCAGATATCACACTGAAGTAACACAAAAACATCCAATTTAAGAAAACCATGAAGAACTCCCTTTCTTTGCTGCTAACAATATAATTACTGCTATGCATATACTTACTTTTTCTTTAGCCCTGCCCTCCATGACCTCTGTTTCTGTCTCTGTTTATAGATGTGACACTTCTTCAGCCTCGCAAAATGTCTGTCTTTCTATGCAGTAGCAAGATAGAAGACATGTCATCTGAAAGTACATATAAGACACCCTGCTAAAGCTAACATTCATATACTGTTAGAAAAATAATATGAACCAACAATAATGTTTATTATTTTTGAAGCATAGGTGAAATATGTTTTCAGCAAGGTTATTGCATGCTTAGAAAGATGTCCAGAGTTTTCAAGCAATAGGAGAGAGGTACAGGTTTTTTTAAATCTAACTTCTTAGTCAGTAAGTTTTTCACCTAACAAACCACTCCGACTCGCCCTGAATGGGATAAGTTCTGCAGTCGCACAATTACATAGTTATGTGGGCCACCGTGTGAGAAGGTCTCAGTGTACTACTGGGAATCATTAATAAAAAAGCAGCAGGCCATTTTCAACAGAAGAAAAAAAAACTTTCCAGAGGCATAAAACTTATAATGCAAGTTGAAAAGTTTCTACTAGTGTGAGTTGGATATTTTATCTAGTGAATTCTTATGGCTGAAGGGGAAAATAAAACAAAAACTTATTGAAAATTTAAAGAAAATGTTAATTATTTTTAACCATGGTGTTACTATTCCTAATCTGTAAGACAAATTTCTGTTCATTTTAAATTCCCATTTTTGGAAAAATATTATTTCTTACCAAAGTTTCTGAGGAGTTTTGTGTAAGAAATTATTATTTTTTCCAGTTTAACATTTATTTGTAAATGAATATGAGAACAAAGTCAATTTTATCAAATATAAAATTGATTATTATTGCATAATAATAATAATAATAATAATAATAATAATAATAATAATAATAATAATAATAATAATAATAATAATAATAATGTTATTATCATTATTATTGTTGTTATTATTATTAAACTTTTTTGTCTATTTGTATAAGCTACTTGAAATTGGATGAGTTCAGTTTTGTAAAAAGAAGATCATTTCTTGTTTTAAATTAAAATGACTGCGGTGCTTTTATATTTATTTCGAAAATCAATATGCCCACTGTAAGCCAAATTAAGCATGAGTTAGAAATTCGGCGCTGTATCAATTACACCGAAAAAAGGTTCTGTACGGAATCGACCATATTTCTCAGAATGTCTTAACAATTGTTATTAAGTTAGTTGCTAAGAATATAGAAAATAATATAAACTCTGTTGAGTGGCAGATTTAAAAGACAAATGATTTCATGGTAATTCATAGTTCTGTAAATACTTTAATGAAGCTTGCAAAATGATCTATTAATGTCTTCAGGTGCAGATGCAAAACCTTTTTCTTTTAATAAGAAATGTTCTTTCAATTGCAGGCGCTTTAACGTGATGGCATCGAGGGTGTTGAACCACTGCAAACTTGATTCGTGTCTTCGGGAAAGTTCGTCTCGAGAGCCGATTAATTGGCGTCAAGCGGCGCAAGAACTGACGAGAAAATGCGTTACCTTCCTGTTGAAAACATCGCTTTCTGAATGTGTCATCAAATCCAGATGTAATAACAAAATAAGTCTCACCACGTTGGCTTTTTAATGAAACTCACATTATCATGTAATAGCGGATTAAGTAATTGGGAAAATATGCGCGGAGGGGGCCTGCTTCTCCCAAATCTCCGCTCTAACCTCACTGAAGCTCTGAACTGAAACTCTGCTCTACAGATAACATTTTAAAGCTTTTTGCACTGCGCTGTTCTCAATTAACGCGCTGTCTGGATGACTGTAAACCCACAGGGTGGAGGCCCTGTGAAAATTGGAAATTCCCTCAGCCTGCGGTCTGACTGAAAAGATACTAACTGTGACTGCAAGGCAAAGCAGGCTTCAGCAATAATGACACAAGGAAGCATGTTTAAGATGCTCTTAAACATAACAAAGTTATGCACCAGATTAAACGAACAATCGAAAACAAAAGAAAGTACACTGAGTTTAGTTTGTTTATGCATTCATTTCATCAGTGTAACGTTGAGTAGGACATTATTTAAAATCGCGAATCTCTTCAAACCTTCCTGGAATTGTCGCTTCTGATTTGGTCACAAAAACATGCCGCTTGAGGGAAAAAAAAAGTTAATGTCAGAATTTTATATTTTTTTCCGAATCTGTTCCAATCATAAAACAAATCAGAACAAATATAGAAAAATAAATGTGATTGAATTAAGTTCACCTTAATTTAGTACAGCTTAGTTCAATACAGATTTCATCATTTCTCAAGGTGACACATCAAACAAGCCCAATTTAAATCCGGTTGAACAGAAACGATTCTCTGTCCAAACACACTCAGATTAATCCAATTTATTCCAATTCAATGAAAAAGTCCGATTCAAATTCAATTACAAAAGATTACCTGACTGAAGCCAGAATTTTCGGTTCATTATTATTTCTTTTGCATAACTGCAGCGCTGCAGTTCCGCCTTAGTTTATCTTGATTCAACTTAAATAACAAAGTTAGCGTGTGTACCATACAGATGGGATTTAATAGTTATTATTGACTGAAATCCAGAACTAAATTTCTGTACAATCACAATCAAAAGCTTTGACTTACCATACCGATGACGTCAATAGTTTGTGTTTTCCTCCCGGCCCCTCCAGTGCCCCTCCAGTCCTCTCTCACATTTCGTCATTATCCTGACCCTCAAACATGAATTATATCGCAGATCATCAGAGCCCAATGTTCCTCTTTCTGGCAGCCAGCAGCTTCGTCTCTTTCCTCCATCCAGCTTCTCTTTCCCCGTCAAGGCGCACTGCCCCCGCACTACCACGAGCCGTGGCCTATAAACCAGAAACAATCACCTGGGAGCTTTTATTGTGGCTTTAAATAAGCCTCAAAAAGTAGCTGAAATAGTTTGCCCTTTAAAGTCAAGACGGACCTGCTTTAATAGAGATAATTGACAAACGTTAATTTGCCAATAAAAATAGTGTCACAGCTGCAAAGCCACAAGGAAGGACTACAAGCTAAGTTCAGGAGGCAAGTAAATAATGACAGAAGCTCCAGTGGGATGTTTTTCAGTTAACTTGTCTTTTCTCGCAACATGAATTAGGACTAGTGAGTTAGTGTAATAGTGATTTAAGTGCATACCCACCAAACACAGAGCTGATTTAAGAGGTAAATGCTTGACCGCAATACAGCAGCACTGACTTCTCTCTTGGTCATTATTACACATTCTGGAATGCGCGTGACCCAAACGTTGCGTTTGAGTAAAATCAAATAAAAAAAACTACAAAAATCTGCATTTAGTTGACCCTCATAGTTTGAATGCAGTTTGCACAGACATTGCTATTGGCTAGAATGCAATTTATTGTGATTCAGAAGAAATTATAGTACAGTGTTTATAGGCATTTGTTTTTGTACTATTTTATTTTATTTTGTGCCTGTAAACACTGCAATACAATGAAGTGAAGAAATGGAGGACAAAGAGAGAGCGGAAGAAGCTACGTCTCCTCTTTTCTTCTTTCTGTTTTGGGGGTAAGGGGGTGCTATTTTTTTTTTTTTTTTTTTTTTTTTTTTTTGTTTTTGCTGCAGCGGCGCTTTTTCAGGCTCAGGGTAAAGGTCCGGCCAATCAGCTGCACAGACCCGAATAACCCGCCAACATTTACGATGGGTAGGCTGTAGCACTTTGTTTCGCTATACTGAGCAAGTTGGTGATGGGAGAGGGGGAAGGGCTGAGAGAGAGAGAGAGAGAGAAGAGAGAGAGAGAGAAAGAGAGAGAGAGAAAGAGAGAGAGAGCCCTGAAAGTAATCTGCAGAAGGGAGTGGGAAATAAGAGAGTGGCAAAATTATCTTAATGTCTCTGCTTTTGTTCTGCATGAAGTAAACTTGCCTCGTATTCTAGATAATGTCCAAGAATGTCCATTTCTGGGACTTTGAGCAACTATTACGTGGACTCCATCATAAGTCATGATAGCGACGAACTTTCGGGCGCGCCTCGCTTCTCCAGCGTCCAGTTTCCCGTTTCCACCTCCGCTGCGACCGATGGAGCCGCGCACTCCGAGCATGCTCTTTCCGAGCCATATCCATCCTGCAGCTTCCAGCCCAAAGGTCCGGTCTTTTCATCACCCTGGGGGCCCTTCAGCCCGCACCACGGAACTGGTGGTCTCCCTGCAGTCTACCATCCCTACATCCCGGGCCAGCATGTCGCCTCAGGCGCGGCAGACACGAGATACATTCGATCATGGCTGGACTGCGCGCCGCGAGACTCCGAGTCTTTCCCGGGCCAGAGCCAAACGGGGCAGGTCAAACTGGAGCCCCAGCTTAGCCATCAAGGCGGGGAGCTTCCCATCAAAATCAGCGGACAACACGAGACTACCACATACATTCTAGAATCGATTTCCACGGCGGAACGCGAGCTGAACCTCCATTCCACTTCCATTCAGGGATCAGGATTTGAAGAAAGTAAGGATGTCTGTGAAGGAAGTAAAGACAAGGACAGCGCGGATCAAAGTAAGTAATGAAAGCAGGAAATGATGCGAGGGAGAACTGCATGGGATGGGAGACAGTAAATACTTTAATGCCGCCATAAAACAAGAACAAAGAGCCGGAAAGCCAGAAAGTGTTCCCACCTTCCACCCTGCATATATATATATATATATATATATATATATATATATATATATATATATATATATATATATATATATATATATATATATATATATATATATATAGGTGTGTGTGTGTGTGTGTGTGTGTGCATGTGAGTAATTGCATATAGTTTTAATGCGCTCAATCTTATTTATCAACATTTAAAATCCATCTAAGAGTCTGAAAACCTAAGTATATTTGCGTAACAATTTATTCCTCTTTCAAAAACACTAAAACATTTTGCATTCATTTTGTCACCGTTTTCCCTCAAAAGCAGAGCAGATTGATCCGCCACTCTCATCAGAGTACAGGGAGCGTTAAGGTTGGGCAGCAGGCGGCATTTAAAGTATTGCAAACATCTGGGAATAAAGATATAGGGAGTTCTTAGAAAAATGCTCGCAATTCTACGAAATTGTGAGCATTTTTGCGTGTTACAGCCATTCTGTTTTGCTCCATTTATTAACAGAGCAACAGCAAAACGGTCTCTTACTTATTGCAGCTCCCAGAGACAAACAAGCCAAAAGAGAAAACAAAACCAGATATCAATACCCAACTAGCAAAAGTACAAGCCAAGCACAGACACGTTGGTTTGACTGATTTTAAAATTAATGGGATCCATAATCTTGTGGCGGTTTTAAAGTGAGATTGTTTGTTTGTTTTTATTCTAAGATTTGTTGTCCAGTCAGAATCAGTTTAAGTTTTTACATTTGAGTGGCTTGGTTTACAACCAGCTTCATTTTGCACCTTCATATCGTTATTTATAAGAATCCTGTCTGATGTTTGATTTTTTTTTCAACTGTTTAGTTTTCTTCATGTTTGATGAAGCGGCCCGATAATACACAGAAGTCAACGGGAAAATAGTTCGGGTCATGATTATAATTATTTTTCGCCGCAAATTTTGACCATAGCTGGAAGATAATAAATAATTGGCTTGAGTTGAATTAAGCGTCTCTTGATCTACTTCAGTTCTCTGCTGGCTGGCCTATATGGTTCGTGTCTGTGTTTTTACGAACACTTACGAAACACAATCCCCGTAATCATCGTCGAATATTGTTGTTATTTCAGTTAAAAATCCTTTCCGATATTTCATCATTTATTTGAAACGTATTATTTGGACGTGTGCACCTCGGTCCTGTTCTCTCCATGCCGCGCCGCCGACCAAAACAGAACTGTGTCTTAACAGAGGCTTGTTCAGAAGCAGAAATAAAAACTGAGCACAATTTATCAAAGCACTGCTAACGCACGTGCACACACGTGCATACACACGCACACACCTGCATCTTCCCCTCCCCCCTCACACACACACACACACACACACACACACACACACACACACACACACACACACACACACACACACACACACACACACACACACACAAACAACCTAATGCAGCCACTATTACAGCACGTTAGCGAGCGATGCATCAAAGCAGTGAGCTGGATGGAGCCCATCAGGCTCCGGGATGAATTATTAGACTTTCCCCCCACACAGAGATCCAGACCGAACTGCTGATTGGGAAGGTTTATCTGTCTACACTGGAACAGGAGGAAGCTATCTGTCTGCTTTTTTAAAGCGTAAGCGTATTTTTCTTATTATTAAATCTTGTGTTCTGCAGTAGATTTGTTTTTCAGTAAGCACAGAGAACCTCATTGTAAAGATACACAAATCATCACTCTAATTCATTTCAGTTTTTAAAAAAAGAACATAGTACAAATAAAAAAAAGAACATAGTAATGTGTAAACGATTTCATTAGAATTTAATAAATAAAACAACAAACTTTAAAAATGTGACCAGAATGACACGAATATCAGGATATTGCTATATAGTTGTAAAACTCTTGCTATTTTGGCATTAAAAGCCGGTCTGACAAAACAAGTACTGGGACATTGACAGAGAATACTGAACACATGTTGGGATCATGGTTGGTAGTTACTTCCTTCATGTTGAAAATTCAGGAAAAGATTATAATCTAGTTTCTCATAATGTCGTAGAAAAGTGCAGAAGGCTGACTGAAATAGTTTTCATTTCTCATGTCTGACATCTTGAGAAAACAATAACATCACATTGTTGCAATAAGAACAATCTCTAGTAATGTATAAAAAATAACACACATATGACATTTAATTTAATTTCAGTCCAACATTGTGTAAGCTTGTGTGGTTGAAATCAACGGGTTAAAAAATTTCAACGTTTTAAATGATCATGTTACATAAAACAAACCAAAAACCATTAACCTTAAATACAAATGAAAAAAAATGAATTGTACTTATGTCAACTATTTGGAAAGTTGTAGATGTGCAAAGTCTTTATTTCAGGATACCAGCTCAACTTAGACTCAACAGCAACACCACAAAACTTCCTGCTTCTAAAATATTTGGTTTCAGAAGAGGAAAGATTCCAGATCCACAATCTCTAATTTGAAGACAAGAGTCTAAAGAAGACAGAATGACAGCTACAGTAAACTTTTAAATTGGACTCTTTGAATGCATGTCTTATTCACTTTTCAGTAAGTAAAAATAGTGAAATATTGTATGATATGCATAATATATGTTAACAAGAGGATGGTTGTCACAAAATGTTAAATAAAGTCTCTTTCCAGCTCCAGAATTTTCTTTGCATTATGAGAGCTGGGCAGCCGCCCAGGACAAACTACCAAATCACACTTCAGTCCTTGTGCTGCTGCTGGGTAAACTCACACAGTTATTACCCCAAAGTGAATTATGTTAACGCTGGATGAACAACCCCATTAATTGCCATGTTACTGATGGTGAAGGGGAAAAATAGATGTAACACCGTGCTTTTTGGATAAAAAAGGAGTCAATTTCTGGAACTATTAAAAAAAAATTGCAAAAGTAGAAGAAAATGGCCCGAGTTGTTGACATTTTGTTTCTTTCTATGTAAATATCAATGAGGCCACACATCACATAGTTACCTAGTCAGTGGTAGATAACTATCACACAACAGCATTATTAATTTCTGTACACAAGTGTCCATCTTCTCATCTATGTGGATAAACCACACATTACTTGGCTGATGCACGGGTTGAATGGTATAGATACAACTCAAACACATATACACATATTCTCAGACTCACACAAGCACACCTTTCACTTTCCTCTACCCCCATTTGTCATCTTTGGTGACAACCATGGTCGTGGCCTTGCTCCAATAGTAATGAATGACTCTCAAGGTGATAATACACCCAAGTCATGCAAAGGACCCACTTAATAGCTTGGTAGAAGTACTGCACAACCCCCACCCAATCTCCACCAATACACATATACATACTTGTCTCTTTTGCAAAAATTATATTTTGCTCTGAAATGTAATTGATCTTTTGTTCGCTGGCCACGTTGGACACTCTGAACACACTGGAGAAAATGGATTCCAGAGAGTGTTGAGGACATGTTCTGTGACAGAGGCCGTTGGTTACAGGAAGAATAGAAAATAGGGAACCTATCATTCAGATCCAAATGGGTCTGATGCTACAGCACTATGTTGTTCTATTAGTCCTGTTTCAACACTGCATATATATATATATATATATATATATATATATATATATATATATATATATATATATATATATATATATATATATATATATATATATATATATATATATATATATATATATATATATATATATATATATATATCAAGTTCCACTGTTGGTTTAATTTTGAAATTTAAATTATAAAACATGGGTCTCCTCCTTATTTGGCACATTAGTCTATTAAAATAAAAACATTGCTTAAGATGAAATGCACATGAAAAAAATAATTTATTATTATTATTACTTGTAGTAGTAGTAGTAGTTGTAATAGTAATAGAAGCAATAGTATTGGTGTTATTATCAATATTAATTGAACACTGAAGATCCAAAGTCTTCCACACGGATAAATAATTTAACTTTAAGCTTTACTGAGTCATTAACCAGTTGCTTGGTGAAAATCTGAAGAAGATTGGGTAAAAATTGATGACACATCAAGCCTAAACTGAGATTAAGCTATAGTTAGTATTCCAAACAAAACAAATTTTCTTCTTATGTTCTAAAGTCTTTGTGCTTTCAGACTACAACAATTACAGTCAAGGCATTTATATTTCTCCCCAAATCCACAAGAATTGTCCTGCACTGAAAATATTGTTTTTTTTTCTCTTTAGACGTCAGGTAAGATCGATATGTATAATAAACTATATTTACAAATATATTAATACTTTTTACCAGCTGTAAATTCAGGGATAATCTTAAAGAGTTAAAATAATGTAGAAGCATTTTCTTTCAGAATTCAGCTTATGTGAGATGTTTCATAGAAACACTTCTTTATAGGAGAACAGACATTTCCAAGCCCTAAAGAAGGCATATATGCAAAAAACAAGTCTTGACTAATTACATCAATCTGAAAGCAATAAAAATACCAAAGATGAGGATTTCATAGTTTGTTGTGAAAAACAAGGCAGGCTACATCGTTAGGGAAAATAATGTTGAGAAAGAAAGTAAGTGTTGGTTTTCTCCCCTTTCAAAAATAGGAATATTCAATTCAAAGGCCCTAATTATGTACCACACAAAGTGATTTAGTATTTCACATCCATGTTACCATAAAGCAACACATGATCTACATTCACTTTTGTTTTTTAATTTCTCGGGCCTTTAGAGGTTCCAAGAAGATGCAAGAGAACTAAATTACATAAAATACATTTTTATTTTATTGTATAGCATCTTTGAGAATCCTTTGAGGGTTCTTGAAGATGCTATACATTTGTCATGGTTGAAAAGCATTATTTAAATCTCATGTTGTTTTATTTAATTTAAAAGGCAAATGTAACCTTTATTGTTTCATGACTAAAATAAAAAGCTATTATTTTTTCTGATGGTTAGGATTTAACTGCTGTTTTCAGCTCTTTCTGTTAGGTTTTATCAAGGCAAACATGTGAAAGATGTACCATTTAATAAAAAACAAAAGTGAACATCATACATTCAAATATCTTCTTCGAGAGATATTTTTCTGCTTCCTAAAGGAACGATCAGAGGTAATGCAGTGACTTCCGTAACATAATCTTCATAGTCCCAGAAGAGAAAGAATGATAATGAAAGCTTTACAGAGCTGTAATTCATCTTTCTTGTGTGTGTGGGGGTTGGGGATGTGCATGTATGCAGCTGTGTGTTAGTGTGGATGTGTTTTTGTGTGCTTGTAATCATCAAGGGAAATAATCTTTTTGATTTTGAAATATTTTTAGTCATAACTTCTATTTATCTGTTGAACATCAATATTTTACTTCTACGCTGTGACATTTTTATGTGTTGAATATAAGAATTGTGTGTTTTGAATGTTGAAGCAAACACCTGACTTCCATCAAGAGCATAAAAAACTCTTGATGGGAGAGTTTTTTATGGTCATTTCTATAGTTCTGTAATTGGATAGCTTCCCAGCTCATTTTTTCAGCTTCAGCTATTGCTTGCAATGATGAAATCATGATTGATGAAGTCAGACTGTAATCTCTCGCTTAACCAACATGTTAATGTTTTGGATTTGTGTTTCTCTGACACTAGATGTAGCAGACACACCCCTTCTCCCCCACTCCCTTTTCACACATTGTCACATTCTTTTGTTTCTTTTTGCTGTATTCCTACAGATGACCCATCAGCCAACTGGCTTCATGCACGCTCCTCCAGGAAGAAGAGGTGTCCATACACTAAATACCAGACCCTAGAGCTTGAAAAGGAATTTTTGTTCAATATGTATCTCACGAGAGACCGAAGGCATGAGGTGGCTCGCGCACTGAACCTGACAGAGAGGCAGGTTAAGATTTGGTTCCAGAACCGGAGAATGAAAATGAAGAAACAGAGCAAAGACCAGACCAAGGAGTAGTGGGACTAAAGACCACATTACAAATAATCACTCACCACTTTCTCTCTCTCTATCCCTCTCGCTCTCACTCTCTGTCTCTCTTACACAAACACACACATGCCTTCACACCTACACATACACACACACAAATACACACGCCTATAGATTCATAGCCCACCATATAGTTAATCCATCATGAAGCACCTTTTTTGTATAACCAGAATACAATGGCCTTTCTGAACAGACATGTACACCAACCTTAACTTCACTTCACTTCACTTCCATGAAGAGAAGGTTCATTTCATTGCCATTCTCTCGAATAAGAGAAGTCATAAGAGAATGACTTCTCTTATTTGAAGAGAAGTCAGTCTCTTCAAATAATAAACCAAGAGATTTTGACACAGTATTCAAAATGTGCAAGAAAAAGTCAAATTTATATGGAGCTTTTAATGAAATCAGCTCCATATTTGAATCTATTTCTTAAATACATAAACACACAGATATAGTTAAGGGATGTGGAAACTCCACTGGCTTGGACCAGAGTTTATAGAACCACCAACATCTGAAAGAAGATCAATGTTTACTTCCTGTAATACATTCACCCTCAGAACATGACTTCATCCCTAAAAAGTGTTGGACACACTATAGTGGAAGTAAAGTTTTAAAATATTAAGATGTTTGACAGAAGGTTGGAACTTTGAAATCGTTTAAGCTTATGTTAATGAATGAGGTTGATCATACACACAAGCAGCAGTTCCTTGTGGGCATTTTCTACTTTTAATTAACTGGACTTCATACAGAATGCAAGCATCACTAGTCTTGTGGTAATAAAACACCCCAAAACATAAGTCCTAAAAGGGAAAGAAGCAGGAACTTTAAGTAAAAGACAGAAGTAGACTGCTAACAGTAAAATAGAAGCTTTCTTTCTTTAAAACCGTGCTATTTCTTATTTTTGATACATGATGCCAACAGAAGCACATAGAAGTGGTGAAGCTGCATCCAAAAATGAAAGACCACCCACAGACCTTTATTCCTGAGCTGTGTTGTTAACGGATGAATAATAATGACCTTGTAAAGTTGTACAATTGTTTCAAAAAATTTTTAATTTAAACTGCACAAACCACAAATTCAAGAAAAGACTATTCCATTATTTTTCAAACAAAAGATATTGTCTTTGTGAAAACATTTACCCTGAACTGACCTGTCCAGGGAGTGACCTGCTTCTTGGCCTGTAACCGCTGGAGATGCCAGCTTTGGAAAACCAGTTTCTCACTAATCTTGACATTCCTAAAACAAAGACATTTATAGATTTGACGGTTTTCTAAACAACGAGAGTTGCAACAAGAGCTGCACATGCATGGGCAGTATACACAGATCATCAGTCAGCAGAAGGAAAATAACAACGTATTACCATAGTCCAGATTTTATTCACTGTGCTGTCAAGATGCATTTTGGAAGAAATTCTCTCTATTTTTCTACATACAAAATATTTAGTGTCTGCTATGCAAGGTTTTTGTTATTTCAGGAAGTTTGCTGCAAAACTCCTGTAAGTAATGACTGCTTGAATGATTTGGCATCATTCACTGATGCTTAACGCCTGAACATGTTTCTATTGCTACCATGATACTTAGGATTGATTTTCTGTTTGTTTCCGCTGCTGTTTTAACATGATAGTTCTGACCATTATCATTTGAGGATATCTTCTAAACATTTATGATTATTATGTTTCAATCAAAAACTGATGGTGGCTATGTTGGCCAGCCTTTCTGTCTCTGTGCTGGTGTGTAAAACATGGACATGAATGGCATCTAGTTTGTACTTGGGAAAGTTTTGTATGAGTGGAGTGTTAGTCAATGTGTGAGTTCAGGTGAATGCTGGTAAGTGTGTTTATGAGCAAACAAGTGGGCATGTGTGTGTGTGGGGGGGGGGGGGTGGTGTGGGTGTGGGGTGTGTGTGTGTGTGTGTGTGTGTGTGCGTGTGTGTGTGTGTGTGTGTGTGTGGGTGTGTGTGTGTGTGTGTGTGTGTGTGTGTGGTGAGAAGTAAGGGAGATGTGGGGTGATGAGTTGAGTGTCAGCTAGTGAATGTAGGTGAGTGAGAGTGTGAGAGCAGGTGTGTACACGAGGCTGGGACATGAACAGGTGAGTTTGGGTGAGTGTGTGTAAATGTGTGTGAATGTGGAGGAGTGTAACCTGGTCAACTAGAACAGTCCTATCCAGGCAAAAGCTACAAATTTTAAGATAAGCAGCATCACACCCTCCATTTATGAGATAAAATGTTTACATGGTTTGTGCATGCCTCGAGTCATTTTGAACAGGTTATTTTGTTGCTGTTTTTTGTTGTGTCGTAAATCTATCTAAAGGCATTGCTTGCTGGAAATATTGCTAGAAAAATAATTAAAATGTCTTAACATGAAACATTTCTAATTTATTTTACACAAAGCAAGTAACCTTGTGTTTCAAGATGAAATAAGTCAAATATGTTGAATATAATATTTTTTTTAAACACGTTATCTTGCTGTACTATGGATTTTCTTTTGTTTTCCATGTTGTGCTGTCTGAATTATATAGTTTGATGTCAGTCTGATGAGTTTTATGTGTATTTTATTGTGAATTTATTTGATTGTGATCAGTAATGACTTAGACTGTTTGTATTTTGGAAAAGAGGAGATGAAAAGATATGATAAAGATGAAGTAATGCTAAACAACATTGATTTAAACGCTCATTCTCTTACTGAGGTTTCTTAACCTTTAAAGACTTTGGTTTCTGTCTTAGTTTTTGCTCTCCTGACGAAATGAGTATGTTGAGATTTGCCGTGGATTAATGTGGCCAGTGATCTTGAAATTAATCCATATAATCTGAACGATCTGGTCACAGTAAGAATCTTTTTTCATGAGCACAAAAACTTCTACTTTAGTTTTCTTTTCTTCATGTATGTTTTTCCTCCCCTCTTCTCGCTGCATTGTATCTCATGCTTTGTGCACTGGCACTGCTCATCATAGATTCATATTAAATTTAAGACCTTATGACAGTCTGACTGTTTTTGCTGTCTTTGCTTCCTTCTTTAATTTTTTATTTTAATTTTTTTTTTTACAGAAAAACAGAGAGCAACAACAATCAATTTGTTTAAATTAAAACATTTATTTTTCAGTGTGAAACTTGGATGAGCCAGGAATGGGAACCTCTTATTTTTTCACCCTTTTGAAAAACCTTAAAAGAACAGAATGAGATGTTGAGAAAGACTCGGATGAGTAAAGCATGTGGTTCAAATATGTCTCCTCAGTCGTGTCTCTGCTGTTGTACACTGGAGCTTAAAGGAAAAGGGCGTCAGTCTGGCTGCAACACCAAAAGAAATCATAATTCCCTTTACACACACACACATATGCAAATACACACAAAGAGATGACAAATGCATTCACTGGGGGCCTCATCATGCATCCATTAGAAGTTTGCAATGCCATTGTGGTTCCTGTTTGTCTTTACACAGAACAAGGCTGATCCCCAGTATGATTAGCATTTCCAGGCTGTTATGACTTCTCTCTACATTTTTATGTATACAGTTTTTCTTATAGGTGTAGTGAAGAAGGCTAGTTCTTTATCACACTTCAAACAATTACCATAATACTTCAGAATGTTTTCAGTTTGCAAGAATTCAGTCAAAACTTACAATTTCTGATGAAAATCCTGTACATCCATCATGTGGTCTCATTGTTTGACTCAGCAAGACATGTCTTTGCTTATCTTACAGATGTTTTTATTATTATGATTGCTTAGGCATAATTTTGAAAACACAGCACCAGTTTTTTCAACAAATGTTAGCAATAACAAAAACTTTTCTTACTTTTTAATGGCTCTCTGAAGTGACAGGATAGCAAAGAAACTACTGCTTTCAATATCACAATCAGTTGTGCTTGTTGCTTAAGATGCTCTGGTTAAATGAAAGTAGAAATTTTTCTGAGTTCAAGCAGTGACTATGGGTGCTGGCAGGGTACAAACTCAAAGCCTGCAGTCTTAGTTTTTTTTTTTTTTTCTTGGCTTGCCAGAACAGTTCAATAGTTTAGCACTTACAAATTCATGTTTAATATTAAGGCATAAAAAAAGCACAATTTTGCATTGTTGTGTATGTAGAGTTAATCTCATTTGGTTGTATTAAATATGATTATTGGATTTACTGAGAACATGCAATGGTGCTGTCCAAAACTGAAGTGAGGTTCTTCAATTTTGTTTGTAATTTTTACTCTGACATATCTCTTATCTTAAACAAGGTGGGAGGTGTTTTAATAACCACACACAAAAAGAAATTCTTCATTTGAAAACTTACATGACTGTATCACACTGCAACAAAGATTGGCCTAAACTTTACCCATATTGTAACTTTACCAGTTACTTCTTGGAAGCCTGGAAGAAGGACAGGAGTTACAAACAACCAGGAGAGAAACTGAGCCAAAGAAGAAATTATCCTGTGTTGTAATGTCAGAAATGTCGGAAGAAGGCATATTATTAATATGTTAGCCCACCAGATATGCAAACTAAAATAAAGTATACTTAGACTTTCTGTTTGCTGGTTCATGTGTAATTATTTTTAATGTAAGGGTTAATGTATCTCAAGCGAGCATTTAGAGCTACAAGTACACAGTGATACTAGTGTCAAAAATCAACTCTTTAAAGCCAGAATGAACTCTGTATTGGTGATAGAGAAACTCTCTTTTCCATGGTACATTTTACTCCATAATGTATAGTTTAGACACTAACAGAGTTTACTTTTATGCTCTGTCAGTCTTGAAAGAGTCAAATGATATCAGGAAAAGAGTTCATTTATACTCTCAAAGTGAGAGTATACTCTGGTGTTATTCTTTTAACTCCAGTGTTCTTTCAACACTGGGAATTTGGACCCAAATTATCATTGAGTTTGGTGTAAACTTTCCTCTTAAAGTGTAACATATACACTCCACAATTTCCTGTGCGGTCTATGAAATATGATATAGTACTACAAAGTAGCTAGCCGGGTTAGAGATTCATGAAATTTGCAAGCCCTGTTCCCCAGCTGTAAACCTTCCTCCAGCCTCCATCCAAAGCCCGCTCTCCCATGGAGAGACAAAAGCTGCATGCCTTCTCCCCCAATTCTCTCTGTGTGTGAGGGGGTGTTTATTGGTTTATGATGGTCTTTTGGTGTTGCAGCCAACAGACACCCTCTTCATTTAGGCTTCAGTGTACAACTAAAGAGACACATATTTTAAACACATGCCAGCTCATCCCAGTCTCCATCTTACTTTCCTTTCATTATAGGTCAAAGAAAGTTCACATAGTTTATAGATCTATGTTTGCATTTGTCCTCAAAATGTCCTTTTCAAACCAAATTCAGTTTAGAAAAGGAAACAAGTAATAAACTTTTTGTAGCCAATGTGGACCAATGTAACATATGAGCTATAATTGCCCAATGTTAAATTATAAATTAACTGTCACTAATCCTTTTTTTCTTTTACAATGAAAGGATAAATTGAGGAGGGCCTATCTGAAAACATACTGTATGCTAAACTATTTCAAGATGGAACAGGTCATAGTTCAGTGCAACAGATGAGAAAAAAAGTAATTGACATCTTGGTGAAAACCTTTCCAAATCTTTTGGAATCAGCGGCAGAGCCATTATCTGAAAAAAAAGAAAAAAAGGGAAACACGGTGTATCTTTTCTTGCTAACCCCTGAAAAGTTATTTCAAGAATTCACTATCACAAGAAAAAAAATGTTCAAGTGCATCTAAAATACGTCACTTGCAGCAGTAGAGATCAGACTTCATGGTTTGATGATGAGAACCAGATAAGAAAGAACACAAGCCTGTTTAGCACTAACGAGACTTTTTTTGATGAGCCCAAGAATTTTGAGAACATTTTCTGGTCAATGACCAGAGAAAAATTGCAATTTTTAAAACGTATTAATTCTATGTGGTGTAAAATTAACACAGCATTTGACACACTAAATATTATACTAAAAACTAAACATGGTAATGGAAATATGATGGATTGAACTTCCTTTGCTATTTCCAGATTAGGCAACCTGACACAACTGAATGCAATTGATAAAACTAGAAATTCTAGGCTCTGGCATAAAACCCTGAATGAAAGTACACTATTCAAGAATTTAAGCTCAACCCCACTTTGGTTGTAAGCAGACTTATGCGAAAAAATTTACATCTGGATGGCTGGAAAAAAAAAAGAAAGTTATGGAGAGGTTTAGTCAAAGTCCAGATTTTAGTATGATTGAGATGCCACCATGACATGACCTTGCCAGACTGCTTCTGCAAAGAAGACTCAGCCTCGATTCCTCACTGTTGATGTAAAAGACTCATTGTCAGTTAACAAAAATCTGTGATAGGAGAATGAAAAGGATGACACAATATGTTAAACACAAAATGCCAGGTTGGATTGGATGATTGACTGGAAAACTGCTTTTATTCCTGTTCTTTTATTCTCATGTAACAAAGAAAGAGGGAGAGTTTGGCCATGTCTGCAATCTCACAGCAAAGTTTGAGGAAGACGTTTTAGTCTGTTTTAGATTCTAACTGGAAACAGAAAAGAGAATAAAAATCTAATCAATCTGTCCTACTCACCTGTGTTTTTCTGTTTTACTCAGAGACCACATTGGTCTCTTTTTTTCAGAGTACTCCAAGGATTTGTTCTGATCAACAATATCTTGAAATTTCCCCACAGAATTAAAACAAAACAAATGAAAATTATTCAACCCTGATGTCTTTTCTAAAATTTGAAATTCTAAATTAATTGCAACCTGGTTTCCATATTTCTGTGTTTGCAGCTTGACTGGTGTCATCAGGTTTCAGAAACAAGTGAAGCTAAGTATTATTAAATAATCTGCACAGTCACAAAAAGTAGTCTGACTGAATGCAGCCCTAGCCTGGTACTTTCATGAGTCGGTCTAATGTGTTCTCTAATCCCATTCACAGTGACCACCTTTAATGAGATTAGTTCTGCTGGAGATCTTCTGTCCAAAGAAAATGATGCTGTCTACTGTTCATGGAAGTCAGAACTGAATGGGAAGTAGAATCACCTAAATCCGGTCGATTTCAAAGCTGGAAAAATGTTTTCTTCCGAAGAATGTCCCAATTGCTAAAGGAACAGTCATGTTGTTCCTGTGTTGAAATGGAAAGTGCTGAATTTGACTAAATTGAATTATCTAACTGAGTTTTCTTCCTATAATTTAACAATGCATAAAATTCATAAAATGTTTTCATGGGATACCCAATTTAAGACATAGCGTTTTTGTGGTCCAGTAGTAATAATTAAAAAAACACATTTCTTGTTTAATATAAGAAATTGTTAATAAATATAATATTTTTCTTTGTATGTTTGATATCACTATTTGGAAATAAAAGAAAGAAAAACAGAGTAATGGCAGCATGTGGAGACGTTCTAAGAAATATGTACTTATTGTTTTTATTAAAAAAAATATGGTGAAATGAATAATGTGTCAATGTAATGTTTAACTTTAAAAAGTGCATAAGTAATTCAAAAGGATCAAGAATAGCTCTATTGATTTAAAGATAATAATAAGGTGTTATGTATTTAATAACAATTACAAAATCTTCTAGCAAGTACAATATGAAAAGCAATTCAATATCATCCTGGTAGAGAGTTAGTCAGTACTCACTGTTGTATATGTGGTGGGGTTTAGTAAAGTGTAACTATTTGTGTTTCATGCTTTCATCAATGAGATCATGTCTTCGTTTTCAGAATGACTTTCAGGAAGAAGTGGAATCTGTTTCACAGTCAGCCGATAGTGAGACAGAAAACAGTGGCTGCAGAACAAGTTTCCTTTTTTTTCTTTCAGATATTCTTGATATATTCATAAAATCTCTCGACAACCTTATAATTATGGCCTGTCAAAAGTTTCAAATCAGTGATGGACTTTCACCAAAGAAAATGTGACATGGTGCTCGCTGAAATGCCTTAAATTAAACTCCATAAAACTAAATACTTTGTGAATGAATTACTTCATGGTAATTCAAGATTACACCTGATTTCAAACGTGACTGAAGAAAATGTCAATGATTCAGCTCATTAATCTGATGTTAGTTTGGTATTGATGTAGTGATGTTACAGTCTTTTTTGTCACAGAACACTCCTCACATGAACACCATTTGCGGATCTCTGCCTCCAGTTCTGTTCGCTTAAATCAATGTAACATGTTGCCATTAACCAAGAGGAAACCCTCTTTCCTGTGATTTAGAGAAAGTTAAATCAATAAGCAAGTAAATGTGTAAAGATATTGTCTATAATTTTGTGGCAGTCACAGCAGCATGTTGCTCAATTCAACATCCTTATATTTGTCCTGTCTGCAAATGACGTTTAGATCCACAACTACAACATATGCATCTTCCCCTGGATCTGAAGGAGTTCTCTATACGCATAAACTGAGTTGAAAGCAAAGGTTGTCCATATTTTTTTTGTTTTTGTACATACTTGATCAGTGTTCCCGGCTCAAACTGCAGTGGCTGCGTAGCACATGTTCAACCCGCGCAGAGGAATCCTGTTAACGGCATGTGAAGCAGATTTGCTTCCAGCTTTTGTACAAGTTACTGCTGCTGCTGCTGCTGACCGGGTCAGAAGCGTCCGATTAACCAGTCTAAAGGTAATAATCGAAGCACATATTTGTTGGGTCAAATTATTAGAAGGGTAGCTTTAATAAGACAGCTGTTACAACAACAACAATAATAATAATAATATAACATTTGAAACACATTTTCATTTGGGGCTGAATGTTTACCAAATGCAGCAGGTAATTTTGCAGATTGCCTGATAACACAAAACATATTTCGTGAATTAATCACTGTAGTTGTGAACCATATTGGAAAATCTAACACTAACATGAAGCCAAACATGAGTCTAACTTATGTTTCGCTCTATTTCCAATTGTTTTTTGTTGTTGTTCTTTTTTTATTATTATTTTTAAACTTGGAGCCTTTGGTTTTAATAGATCTCTTGATGGTCCATTGCTGAAAATATGAATAATAATATAAATAAATATAATATAAAAAAATGTTTTTACAAAAAATTAAGAATACCATTTGCGATTTGCTGCAGTGGAAATCCAGATTGATCTGTAGGCGCCATAGTAAAATGATCCTCCAAATAGGCCTACATCTTGTAAAAGCCGGTGCCTTAATTAGGACGGAGGTATTTGTTTCATTTCTTATATTTGAGTTGGATATGATTAAAAAATTAGAAAAAAAATTGATAGAATTTTCCCCTTCGGGCCACTTAAGGCTTGGAAGCTTCCCCTTCTCCTTCACCTCCTTTGCTTCTTTACGCATCAGCTGTCGTGCACACTTCCTTTGACTAGTCCACAAAGAGAAACAGAGCGACAGACGCAGGAAGTGCTGCCTCTACCACGCGTTCCACGGCCCACAGTTAAAAAACACGGAGGCATGTTGTGCAGAGGGAAGCAGAATCCCGGTGCGGATGCTTTGCAGAAGAAGGCACTGCCGGGTGTCGTAAAAAACAGCAAAGAGGAAGAAGGAAAATAAGGCGATGGGAGAGAGGGAGAGAGGGGATTCCACTCGCAGAGAGGCGCAATAAAAGAATATGACGGCAATAAAAGTTTATAGCGTATAAATTTCTGAAGGTTAAGAACTAAACGGCTGTAAAACAAACACGCCGTGAGGAATAAAGGAGTGAGACGAGAAAACCTACGTAGATAAAAGAAACAGAAAAGTTTCTGAAGCCCCCTGTTCTCAAGCTCCCATCGGATGATAGAGCGGCAAAGGACAGAGTCAGTGACAAAATGAGAAGAATAAACGCAATGCTGCCGGAATGGAAAAGCCTGGACATTCAGGGAAGTAAGCCACAAATTTATGTGTGATGAGAGAGGAAAAAATGAGCCCTGCTGCAGCGGGAGAGCAGGAGAAGCATCCTTCCTTCACTTCCTCCTCTTTTGGTGGTTTTAGTGGTCCACCAGGGTACGGGTGCTCTGTCCTTGTGTGTGTGTGTGTGTGTGGGGGGGGGAGGGGGGGGTTCTCCTCTCTCGACCGCCTTTTGTCTCCCTCTCTTTGCATGCTAACAGCAGGCGCCATTAACTTCCACATCCAAACACATGATTTCAGCAGCCAAAGGAAGCGCTGCACGGTCAGGCCGGTTCTGGTCCGGAGCTTCTTATCCGGCTTTTAATGGACAGTTTGACCAGGCTGCTCTCATCCACTGAATCTACTGACACAAATAGAGAACCCGGCTGTCATTGCACCATCTTACCTATTATGCTGTGATTATAATGCATTTTGTAGGTTTTTGAGATAAACATTGACTTACAGAATTTGAGGCCTTTAAATATGTGATGTGTATGTGTGTGAGTGAGTGTTTTCTTATATGTGTCGTTGTAGAGATTGTGTAGCTGGGAGTTTCCATGGAAGTTAAAGCAAAGGTGCGTGCTGTATTCCCTTCAGAATTACTGCCTTTATTTTAACATTTCACACACACACACACACACACACACACACACACACACACACACACACACACACACACACACACACACACACACACACACACACACACACACACACACACACACACATCTAGTATTGTTTCTCTGATATAACTGACATACTGAGAGGCTGATTCCTTTTTTACACATATATTTTATAAAGATTTACAATTTAGTGTTTGGGGGTGATGTGAGATCTGATTTTACTATTTCATCTATACCTTGTTTTTGTCATTTGTTTACGGTGCCACTGCTTTTTAGATTACCAGCAGCAAACATGAGGCTTCTGACGATACGGCATTAAACAATTTCAATTCACAACGTCTTCTATTGGCCATAGAATTAAATGTAGGCATATCACATTTTTTTCTTTCTTACTGTAATTTACGTTTTTATTTTTAGACTGTCTGGTTGCCTGAATCTGGCCCGTGTAGAAACCAGTTGATGTATCACCACATTGGGACTCAGGAGCAGCACAGAACCACATGATGGTTTATCATCGTTATGTCATTGCTATATTCGGCCGCTTGGTGGGGATCTTGCTCCACTGATAGAGTAGTTCTTGATTTCAACGTTAACTTCCTCCCTGGGTTGTGCTTGTCGGATTTCGGGAATAACTCAGCCTGATTTTGTTTTCATTGCGACAAAGTTTATTTAATGTTACTTCATCAGACGTTGTGAGCTCGTCAGCGTTTATCTTACAAGTTTGCTTCTCAGCAACCTGAAGCATTCTCATGTCATTTCACCCCGTGGAGAGTTATAAAAAATGGGGCCTCGGATAATAATCCAAGGTGTAATCAGGAACTTTAGA
>NW_026562385.1:14170000-14225000 GCF_027474105.1 Poeciliopsis prolifica | reverse complement strand
CTTCTTGTCGCCGTTACTCACACTGTGACCAGCTTGTGTGTTGTGGCTGTGAGGGAAAGCTGAACAGCCCCGGCGGCGGACCCGATTCTCTTTCCCCCATCTTGGTCTGTGTGTGTATGCGTGTGTATGTGTGTGTTGTCAGCGTGTTACTGCCTCTCAGCACCGCACAGAAGCAGGGGGAAACAATAAAAAGAGAAAGAAAAACACACAGCAGAAAGTCCACTTTGACTGTGCTGAGCCAAACGCACATTTAAGAATATCCATTATACGAATTATGAGTTCTTATTTTGTAAACTCGCTCTTCTCGAAATATAAAAGTGGAGATTCGTTACGGCCAAACTACTATGAGTGTGGTTTCGCACAGGACCTGGCCGGCAGCCGGCCCACGGTGGTTTATGGACCGGGATCCGGCGCTACCTTCCAGCATACTCCGCAGATCCAGGACTTCTACCACCACGGCGCCTCCACGCTCCCAAGCAACCCCTACCAGCAGAGTCCGTGCGCGGTCACATGTCACGGCGAGCCGGGGAACTTTTATGGATATGACGCACTGCAACGACAGACGATTTTTGGAACTCAAGAAGCCGACTTGGTCCAGTACAGCGATTGCAAGCTCGGTGGAGCGACTGGACTAGGCAACGAGGACACAGAGGGAACCGAGCAGAGCCCTTCTCCGACACAACTGTTTCCCTGGATGAGGCCACAAGGTGAGCAAACCGCTGTGCCGCCACAATAACCATGTCTTCATATTTATGGCTTTCTTTTTACTTTAATCAAATAAATAAGCAGAAGTGCTTTTTTTCTGAAAGTAGGATTCAATATTCAATATTCAAGGTTAGACAGCGTGTTAAAATATGCACTAAATATATCTGCGAAAGAAATGGTCAAATTCTCACGTGCAATTGACTTTGGCTACACAAACACACCGACTACACATAAGCTCTAAAGCAGATAGAAAATAAGAGAAGAAACACAAGATTGTAGAGCAGCAGTGCCACTCCACAATCCCCACGTTGCCCTCACTAAGCGATGGACGGTTTGGACACCAGATATCCACGCTATACATGCAGTCCTTATATATATATATATATATATATATATATATATATATATATTATATATATAATATATATATATATATATATATATATATATATATATATATATATATATATATATATTATATATATATATATATATATAATATATATATATATATATAATATATATATTATATATATATATATATATATATATATATATATATATATTGGGGCGACCGCCAAAAGGGGCATGACAAAAGGAAGCATTGAACAGTTTCATACACAGGAGTCTGTTATGTTTGAACCCATATTATAGGCTTCTCTGCCTGTGTGTGTGTGTGTGTGTGTGTGTGTGTGTGTGTGTGTGTGTGTGTGTGTGTGTGTGTGTGTGTGTGTGTGTGTGTGTGTGTGTGTGTGTGTGAGTGTAAGATTGTCCGGTACTCTGTTATTCGTGTGTTGGCTGGAGTTTGAAGCGTGTCCTCCAGGCGCAAAAATTTCTTTTTAGTTTTTCGACTTCCTTATCCTCATCATATGTGAGGATCCAAAGTTACATTTTCTGCTTTTCGAGGAAACTCACTCATTTATTTTGCATTTGGACTTTCTATTTTGGCTTCCCGTCATTGTGGGTGGTGCTTCTTTACCTCCAAGACTCATAAATTATATATTTTTGCTCTGATGCAAATTGTCTTTCTTTGATTCTCAGGTTGTGACAGCTTCCTCCATGTCTGAGCCGTAATTACGAAATATTATTAATATAGAGATCGCAAGTATTAAACGCGTTCTGCCTTGAAGAGTTTGTGCTTTTCATGATAATAGAAAGTTACAGCAATATTCTACAGCAGTTTCATTTCTGTCATGGTGTCGGGGGTTATGTTTGTCACAGAGCAACCAGTATTAATTCACTTGTGTGGAACATATGGGAGGATGAACTGAAACTCCACAGATACGCTGCATTTCTGTGAAAACCCCTCTTTGCCAAACGGTGCGCATTTCATAATCGATGTGATAAAATGGCATTGGGCCTCTTCCACACCTCCACTCGCCGACATTGGAAGGAAATGTGTCGGAGCACGCCCAAGCCAAGGCTTTATTTGGCTTACAACCAGGGAGATAGTCATTTGGCCCGAAATTATAGGTATATTATCTCGTGCTTGTGTCTGTTTGTTTTTAAGTGGTACAAGGTAAAGCTCGTAACTTCGTAAATAAAGTTGGTTGAGTTATTCATTGTAGCTTCAACTCATCAGGCATTTTTTTCTTTATTAACATATTTAACCACAGATTTAATGTTTGCAAACTTTGAAAGAAAGTTTTGACGCAATTTAACGTGACAACACACCAGATCAGTGAGAGAAGCCTGCTGTGTGATGAGTGGATGGAGGATACATTTTCACATTAATGCTCATCTCAAAGAAGAATTCATACATGTCGGTGTTATAAACGAACAGGGTTTTCCATTCCCTTTATTTTGTGGTTGTAAAAAGCTTTTCCTTTTCTTTTGTACCCATTGAAACCAAGCAACGCCGTTAGAGCAAAAACAGAACATTTACATCACCTGCAAGTCCGCGCACGTCGACAAAGGAATCTTTATTTAAAGTCGTGGCTCTTCTGCAAAAAGCAGTTCTGTTACTCCAGATGGACACGAAACATCCCGAAGTTTTCAGGATGAACCGTCTCTTACGATTCAAAGTAGGATTCGATTGATTGCGAGTGTAATATAAACATTATTTTGCTATTCAACTGCAAGCTTGATATGATCACTTAGACTAGCGTCTACTTCATAGAACCCTGTTCCAAATCAGTTCCATTTTGAAAGCTCATCCAGAAACGCTGTTACCGACAGCGCTTTGTCTGCAAAGGTTCGCAGAAATACTGCATAAAGAATGGAACTCCACTGATATTATACTTTAAAGATTCGCAAAGATACATGCAATCCTTATTTGTCCTCAAACATTTGAATGCGGCTATTTTATCCTCGCCGTATTTGGCAAAATATAAAATAGTGTCGGTTAAAAATAGGCTACTTCTTTTTTACTTTAAAGCTTACATAGTAAAATGTGTGCATTCTTTTAATAATCTATCGCTTTTTTCCTGTAAGATAGTGTCATAAATATAATATTTCATTGTCAGCTTGAGAAATGACTTGTCATATCTTCTAGTCTGTGGTGATAAAGGAAAATAAATGCTTCATGTTGTCTCTTAGCAATTAGTTATGCTCCTAGTGGCTTTGGAAAATGTAAAAATAAAGTTTCGATTTAATCTTTTATTCTTTACCGCAATTATAATTACACGTGCATCGTTAAAATATACCGCAATTTTCATTTCTCATTTTGTCTGCATGCCCAAGTGCGTGTGTGTACGTGTGTGAGCGCATGGACTTGTTTTTAAACCCCTTGGCTGCCTGTTATTGTTTTGACTGATAAGGCGACATTTATTTGATTCTTTGTTGGAATACAAGTGTACGGATTGCTTCAGTGGAGTAGAAGTGCTTTTGATTCATATTTGTGTATTTATTTTTACATGTCTTAATACTTTCAGTTGGACTAAATTCCACTGTCTCTAAGTGAAGCTGCACAACAAAACCATCACAAACTTGTTCAAAATGTTCTTTCTCCTCCTAGAACGTCATGTGGACACATATTCTTTAGACCACACAATAGACCTGTCATAGTCAATATAAGAAAACGACGATTCCTTAAAAATGCTGTTTACTATATCAAATTCAAACGTGAGACGAATACAGGTGTCCTATTTGTATTATTTTTTTATTAATTATTCTCTTCGTGTCTTCCGTCATCTTTCTCTCACCTTTCCCCAGTAGCTGCTGGCAGAAGAAGAGGCCGGCAGACCTACAGTCGCTACCAGACTCTGGAGCTGGAGAAAGAGTTCCTGTTCAACCCCTACCTAACCAGGAAACGCCGAATCGAGGTGTCGCACGCATTAGCGTTGACAGAGCGGCAGGTTAAGATCTGGTTCCAGAACCGCCGGATGAAGTGGAAAAAGGAGAACAACAAGGACAAGTTCCCCAGTAGCAAGAGCGAACAGGAGGCGGTGGAACGGGAGAGGAGGGAGAAGGAACTGCGGGAGGCCGGTGGTGGCAGCGGTGGAGGCAGTGGGGAAGGGGGTGGAGGGGCGGGCACTGGGTCGGGTACGGCGGGGTCTCAGGGCTCCGTCAGTGAGGACTGCTGTGAGAAAACACACAAACAAATGTAAAGGAGGATTTTGAGGGATCGGGGTGGTTAATCTAAATGGTCAACAAAGGTGACGGTTGAAGTTGGATCAGTGGACTATCTTAACTTTAACGAGGCCAGTAAACTACCTGCTCTCTCCGTGATTCGTCAAATGAGTCTCCAGAATTGTAAGAGCGACGAGTTGGAAGGACTAAAGGTCTGATGACTGTCAAAACCACAGGAAAGAGCTATAAAGGAAAAAAAAAAAAAAAAAAAAAGCTACCAAGCTCTAAACCGACTTAATTGGATGGCACTTATCATTCGAACTTATGAAATATATAATTCCCACCCCCAGCCCTCACGAACAAGGTAAATGAAAGAAGATTAAAGGGTAGCTTCCTTTTTTTGTGGAACAAGTATCGTGAAACATTTCTATATTGTTAGAACTTTATCATTAACAGTTTCATCTTTGGCAGCTGTATAGTTTTTAAGTTAAATATGATGGTGCACTTTTTACTGTAATTCTCACGTCAATGTTCTTGTTGTTATGATTATGATTTATGATAATTATGAAGATGATGACGTAGCAATTAATGAAATTTCCAACAACATGAAACTGCCTATTTATGCCGATTTAGTAGGTTGGGTCTCATTTTTTACACACTGTCATTTTAGTTCGTTTTTTGACGTAGCCTATGTCAAGGATATTTGTTTTATGTTGTATTCCTATATCGTTTAGGAAAAAGAGCATGCGCACAGTGCAGATGAAAAAAAGATAAAAATATAGTAAATAAAAATAACAATAAAATTTCTTGAAAAAACTGGCTATAAAAATGATTTTTTTTCTGGATTATCTGAGCCAGTGAGAATGACAGTTTAATTAACTTGGTCAAATCTTTAATGTCTCATTTTGATGTCAACTAGAATTCTCACTGTCTTTTTTCATTATTCAGCCTGTATAATGATGTATCTAATCTTTAAATCCCAGTCTCATTGCCCTGTCCTTATTTGTTGTTTCAGTCCCAATAATCTAAACACATTTTGTTAAATGGTAAAAGTTAACACTGAACCTATTCTAACTGTCTCCACCTTTATCAGAGCCCATTCCCACTCAACACACACAAAATCACAATTTATTGAGGCATCATTTAATTAATGGTCTGGTCCCCACTCCCTCTTACAGTATTATAGGCCTCTATCAGACCTCTGTCATTAAAATGCCTCCCATCATCATTGCTATGACAACTTGAGGTCAGATGGTTTCCATATGCAAGGATCAAACACACAGAATACAAATATTTATCCATTGATAGAGAACAAGTCTGTACAATTTTGGACTGATACTTTACACTCATTTCAGCAAGCACCAGATATTTGTTTTATCTAATCAGGTTTTGTTAATTATTTATGGTAGTGATACTGTTTTATTTCATTTTTATTTTATTAATATATAGAGAAATAATTTCTTTTGCAGAATTTTATTGATTTACACATGGTCTCCACAATTTTTTTCCAAGGTCACAAATTTACACAGAAAATATTTCTATAATGCTCAATATTGTTTGAAATATTTATGCAGCATGTACAATTCATATAAAAAGGGTAAAAATCATCCATCCATCTTTTATTCCAGGTTGTTCTGGTTTGTTTTGAGGTGGACTCACAGCCAAACATAGACCCAATACAAATATCTACAAGACTGAATACCAAATTCATTTATCACCAGTGAGAATCAAACCAATAAAATGTTTCAAGCAAACATTTTAACTAAAATAGTAAACTATCTTCAGTGGGTCATCGCTGGGTCATGGTAGTGAGAGAGTGACTGCCCACTCCAAACCACGGGTGATCAGATAAGTCAATCTGAAAACTGTATGGAAAAAAATCGTAAATCACTAATTTAAAAATTCCTCCATTGCAAAGTAATATTCAAAAAGGAGTTCTCTTGCACCTAAAATTATTTAAAAATATACAAGTTATTTGCAGGAAACCAAATAGAACACCAATTACAATTGTGTACTCAAATTTATAAGCAAATACAAATTTTTATGACTATCATTATCAAGATGATTCATTCATTTATGACAAAGCCGTGATTGTTAGTATTTAGTGGAACATGATGCTGAAACAATCTGTAAATATGATTCATATTTACAGATGCAAGGATCTGTAAATATGAATGCTGTTGGTAATTTATGTCTTACGTTTGTGTGCTGTTTTCCAATCCTATCAAACATTTCCAATAGAGACTATACTGCCCACTCTGTGTCTTCCTGTACATCCTCTGAAACCAAGTTCTGTAGGAGTTTGAGTTAAGCTTGGGATCGTCATCTTATTCGAAGGTCCAGTAAGGCCAAAGAAAAAGCTTCCTGACATGTTGTGACTTTTTCTCCTAGAATTTCCTGATGCTCAGTTGAATCCTTCTTGGCCCCCAAACCCAGTCTGTTTTCTGTGTCACATTGACAATGCTAAGCCTGACTCTATGGACAGAGCTTTCTGTTTACCATATGTTTCCTGCTTTCACTTCATGCATATGTGGACAATAAAGAATTACTCCATAATGCTCATCAGATAGCACCTAAACCTTAGGATCATTTTCATAGCCCTGAGTAAATTGGAGCTATACTTCACTGTTGACCACTTTTGGATCAACAGTGGAGTGGATCAACACACCAAATAAAACTCTTCAACCAGAAATCTCAGTTACTACGTCTGGCTCTTTATCTTTTATCAATCTAAGGGTTGTTGGCAGTGACGTCGGACCACTTTTTTCAATAGGCTAATCTAACGCGTTGCTATTTCAAATTCAGTAGTCAGACGACAGTTACTTATCGAAATGACTGCGTTACTGTGCTTTTCTGTCTTCTTTTGTTATTTAATTGTATTCCCTCTCCGCGTCTTGTCGAGTGACCGACGTCTTTATGCGACAATATCCAACGTCAGCGACAGAAATGTAAACAATGAAGGGAGAAGCGCATTTTGTTGGTGGAAAAACAGGAACTATTTTGAGTTTCTGTCCTCAAGTCCGATTATTATAAGCGACTTTGGGCTTCTTTTTTTTTTTTAAGTCGCTTGCAAATTTAATGAGTCGCGGGTTATGCCTTTTTGGGCTCATTTTTGAACTTGGAGTTCCTCATTTGGGCTTGGAAATAATGCAGATACTCATAATAAACCCCAGAATTTGCCCGTCATTAATGCAGTTTTAGTCAGGCTCTCCCTGTCCATCATTTCCCGGATGATCCGTCCCGCTGTGTCTTCGTTAATGTCATGTTAATGTATTACCTCTGAATTACGTGGAACTATCCAGAAAATTGGAAACGTCGAGACTAATCTGAAGAGCGCAATAAACGTGAAAACAGCCACAATCCTCAACGAAACGCCATTACAATTATTAATATTTATAGAAATGTCACAAATCTGTGCAGCGATCTGAATTGTGAAGCGGCAGGAGGAGCTCTGTGCGCTGCGCTCTGACACCAAACACAGGGCCGTAACGCACAACCTGGAGGCTGGGGGCAGAAATGGGGGCTTTAAAAGGATCCTTTATTAGTTTACTTCTTTATTTGAAGAAAATTAAATGACTTGGGTAAGACTGACTGAAATTTGTCAAGTTAAATCAGTTTAATACATTAAGTTTCCAACTGAAGCAATTTGACTAAGTTGGTTTAATTATTTTTATTTTTTCAGTGTATTAGAGGTGTTCTGTCTCAAGCACAGCTGATGCAACCAAATGTTGATAAATGTGTGCTCTCATGAAGACTTAGATGATGAATGAAGTCATTGCAAGAGGATTTTAGTGTTGACTTTGAAAAAAGTTTTTGTACAACAGAAATGTAAACAAAAACTTTTTGTCTAGATTTTTTTAAACAGTTTCAGTAGGTGGTTTATTGGAATTACTTGCAAATGTTTAAATCTGTCCTAATTAGCCATGGTTGTTAAATTATTTTAGGTGCGACTTAATCACTATAGGATTCAGCTTAAGCTCA
This sequence comes from Poeciliopsis prolifica, assembly GCF_027474105.1. Lineage (NCBI taxonomy): Eukaryota > Metazoa > Chordata > Actinopteri > Cyprinodontiformes > Poeciliidae > Poeciliopsis > Poeciliopsis prolifica. The sequence continues at coordinate 14,216,804 of NW_026562385.1, read as the reverse complement.
AAGTACGCCCAAGACAAATGTCCTGAAGCTTCCTATGGCTGTATTCTACCGCCATGCAATACAATAAACTATTTTATTGCCACTGTTGCGAGAACAGCTAAAGAAACAGTTTAGCACTTCTTAGTAGCAGCATGAGAAATTACAATAAGGAATAAACACCAGAGATAATAAAAAAAAATAACATACATGCAATATATAATTTAAAAGTCAGATTGCAACAGCAAATTTAAAGACCCGACTCTTATATTCAGGACCAGAGCTTATCTTTGCTCCTTACTGCTTGTGGATAAAGATTTTTACTTGATCTTTTAGATTTGGTCTTGATTGATCTGAAGCATCTTTTGGAAGGAAGGAGGAGGAGTGTCTGTGCAAGAGGTCTTTTATGATTCTACTGGCCTTTTGTTTAGGTATGTTTGTGTAAATTTCTTTGGAGGCAGGTATGGTCCCAGTCACCTGCTCTACTGTGCTCACCACTCATTGGAGGTTCTTCCTGTCCTTCACATTACAATAACTGAACCACACAGTACTGTTGTAGATTAGGAGAGTTTTGATGGTGGAGTGGTAGGAGTTAACCAACAGATTATGGTGGAGGTTGGCCTGCTGTAGCTTCCAATTAAATATACAATGCATGTACAATCTTTGCTGTGCCTTCCTCACCAGTTGAGAGATGTTTGTGTACCAGAAGAGGTCGGTGGAGATTTGGAGTCTTAGGGATTGTCTGGAGTAGCAGGATATGTGTAGACCTGTATGGTGAGTTAGTCAAAGTAAGCCAAAAACTGGCTCAAAGTATCAGGCAAAGTGTTGCACGAAGGTTTGCAAGGCTACCCAAAATGGAATTTTATGTTATTTGTTCTCAAAATCTATCATACTTTTGCTTACATTTTCATTTTGAAAGCAGGACTTCATGGCTTTCTTCTCAAAACTTATAATGCTTGTACTCAAAACTTCTCCTCATGCTCAAACTTACTCTCTGCTCAGATTCTGCTCGCTAAGGAAACATGGAACTACCTTTTGTACAATTGCCCCTGGAACCTCTAAACCAGTAGAATTAAAGAGTTGTACTGGGTGCGTTTGTTTCCTTCTAGAGGGTGTGCCTGTGTGGCAACTGTCGATTGTAGCAACATGCGCCACCCATTGGATTTAGGGAGAAACAAAAATGTGAGCTTTCTGCTCTGTAATACACCAAACATTTGCCACTGGTGTGCTACTAATTGCTAACAGTTACTGATCTTAGGATTTTGTTCACTCAACTAAAGACAACATAGTCATGACACGATATTATGACTATCATCTATCTATCTATCTATCTATCTATCTATCTATCTATCTATCTATCTATCTATCTATCTATCTATCTATCTATCTATCTATCTATCTATCTATCTATCTATCTATCTATCTATCTATCTATCTATCTATCTATCTATCTATCTATCTATCTATCTATCTATCTATCTATCTATCTATCTATCTATCTATCTATCTATCTATCTATCTATCTATCTATCTATCTATCTATCTATCTATCTATCTATCTATCTATCTATCTATCTATCTATCTATCTATCTATCTATCTATCTATCTATCTATCTATCTATCTATCTATCTATCTATCTATCTATCTATCTATCTATCTATCTATTTATCTTGCTAACTCATGCTTCAACTCATTCATCTTATTACAGGGCATCTGGAATTTGAGAGGAAAATGATGGGCAGTGGAAGTTTATGTCACCCTCTATCCATAGCTGTGTCAGCCCGGTCAGCATCCCGACCTTTGTTTCCCCTCATATTGCCTCTTCCGCTCGTTAGTATCTGCGACATTGTCATTAAGTATGCAGATGATACAACAGTGGTGGGTCTCATCAGGTACAACAACATACTGACCTACAGAGAGGAGTCTGGTGGACTGATATGATGCAAACCATCTCATCCTGAATGTCAACAAAACAAAAGAAATTGTTGTTGATCTCAGAAAAAATCAGCCAAGTCACACACTGCTCCTTACCAATGATGCTGCAGTGGAGCATTAAATTCCTGTGGGATACAAGTCACTGACACTTTGAACTGGTCCCTCCAAATCTCTGGTCTGGTGAAGAAAGTTCAGCAACGTCTGCAGTTTTTATAAATCTCCCCAGTCCAATCTTTACCACTTTCTGAGAGACAATAGAAAACATACAGATCAGCAACAGCATCTCTGCATGGTTTGGATTGACCATGTGTAGAAAAAGCAGTGAGGACAGATGAAAAACTCATGGGGTCTGAGCTTCCATCTTTGACACCGCTCCCATCGCTGCCTGTTCAGGGTTCGACCAATCCTTCTCCTCTTCTGCTCAGGTGGGATCTCTTTAGGTAACACAGAGATCATGTGAAGGTATAAAGTAAATCATTTACACCATTTTACAGGGAAGACAGGGATACTGAAGAGCATCCATCATTGTTGTCGATAGAATAATTTGTCTGTCAACCTCTGTATTCAGTGGTGACCTTATTTGGGACATGAACACCAAAACAACCTAATTCTAACAGAACCATTTAAAGATAATCACTTTTCTTCTCTGTAGCAAACCGAACAGTGTGCCTCTTATTTGCTGCAGCGTCAGCTTTCTATTTTTGACTTGACCAGAATTATGAAAGAAAATACTCTTCTTGTATTACTTTATCTTGCTCTAGTGAGATTACACTATAAATATACCTGAATTCTCATCAATCTCAATGATATTTTTATCTAAGTAAGCACGTATGCACAAACCTGCATTAAAATTATGTTTTTTGCAACATCCAATATGTCATGGTGGCATTGCAATGACAAATTATCATCTTCCTACATTGGATTTATTAATATTTGCAGGCTACTACAGACAAAATAGCTAGATTAGACTGAAATGAGATCACATATGTAAGATGAATGTAGCCATCTTAACTTTTTAGTTTTAAACAAACCCTCTAGAGGATCTATCCAACCCCATAGTCCTTTTGTGAGTTTGTTACAACACCCTGCATCTACTTAATATTCACTAAGGTTTAAATTATGGCTTAATTGTTGTCACAAAGCCATTAAAGGTTTGCACACCAAGAAAAAAATGCGGACATAAAGAAAAAAACAAAGCAAGACCGAGGTCTTAAAAAGTAACAATCACAGTCAGGCATAGCTCAGCTCCCAGCTGTGGCCACTCCGCAACAGAGTCAACAATTTAACAGTTCACTCTTTACAGGAAAATCCTTCTCCCTTCTCTCCTGCGTGTGCAAGCACACAAGGTCCGTTGACTTTCATCGAACGATATATAGTCTTTGTTCTTTCAATTGTTCATTTCCCTTGTGCCACTTTTCCATTCTCTTCAGTTCAGTATTTCATTTTTTCTAAATAAAAAAGTAATTTTTGTTTAAGCTATAATCAAGTTTATAGGACCCTTTACAGATAGTGTGCAGAGCATAGGCTGACACTGGAACTGTTGCGCGGGGTTACTTTCAGAACAAAGTGAAGCAGTCAGGTTCCCAGTAAACATTTTTGTGTTTTTTATTAAACCTATTTTGGTGTTTTGAAGAAAGCAAAACAAGAAAGTGGAGAATGAAGAGAAGGAAGATAAACGGGCAGAGCAGGAAAATTACCCCACGTTGAGCTCTGCTGTTTGTTCCTTTTCTACAACACATATTCTGTTCCAGAGTAAAATAAGATGGAGTTAGAATTCTAGAATTCAAGAACAATTCCAGTAGTTAGGGAGGAATTAATGATTGCAGTTATAAAAGGAAAGAGAGACAAGAAGCATTATTTAACCGGTTCTGTGGGGCTAGGACCAAGCAACCATGGAGAGTTTAGATTCTGAAAGATATGAAACATTTGAGAGTTTAGAAATGCAAACTTGCTGACCAAAGGAAAACGTTACAGAATTTGAAAGAGATTGAGGGGTGGGAGATAAACACTGGTGAATTTTGAGGATTTTCACACTGAAGAATAGTTTTATGGAATTACAAGTATCAGTTGAGTACAGATGTAGAGACAACTGTATTTAACTGATGCCTCTTCATCAGTTTAGTAAATTGGATAGTTTTGGGAAACCGTTTCAGCTCCCAGCCTACGCTAAATATCTAGTGAATTTGTTCCCACCACTCACTGCCATGATGAGTGAGTTTTAAATCATCAGCCATAGCAACAGCTTTCTGTCCTGAAGATCCTCAACCTGATCTTCAATGTCATTTTTCTTCACATCAAAAAAAAACACACAGCTTTTAAAATCCTTGAATGCACACATTTATCAAAAGCTTTTTTTCCTTCTCTCTAACATTTTCAATGTAAGAATGACTTGCAATTTATTTCAGATTGTGAAAACACTGCTTGTAAACTTCTGGGGAAAGCTGGAAAGGATCAAGATATTAGATTTTACAACCAAACATGTTGTGGAGATGGCAACAGATCTGCCCATGTAACACTTATCAAATCAGTAGAACAATTCTACTTGTCCAGGGATTTTGAAAATCATTTGATTTGGTAATTTTTCTGTTCTTAGCAGGTTAACAGATTTAAAACCATTTGAAGTTTCTGTATTAAAGTTGTTTTCTAACTTAAAGCATTTCATATTTTGTGTATTTGATCACAGGATATTTGTAAAATGAGTTTGTGTTTGTTCTGTCTGACAAGGTTTTGTGAACTCAGTTTATCATATGATTATCAACTGATCCAAGTTCCTGCTTTGGCTCTTAATCATTGTTTGCATGCTTCCTGTATCTGGATTATAAAAAGGATACAATTAACAAGTAGTAAATTTCTTGTTTTAGTTATCTCAATTCTTGGTCAGATAATTTTTTTAGACCTCACCAAAACAATAAACATAAATATGTGCTTTCACTGATTAATGTTATCTAATTTGTGTCCTAAACTTCTTTTGTCAGGTACTCAAACTTTTGTGTTCTACTCTTATAAAAAGGAGTTATTTTGTTATATATGCATATGCTATATCTATTTCTATGTGTTATGCTGTGCTCTAATAATCCAACCATTCACTTGTTTCTTTTTTTGTTCCTTAGCTTACTTGGTTAAATGTCTCTAACCTAATAATTAAGCAGTCACTCAAAATACAGAGTTAAAAAGAACGAGTGACTGATGCATTCAGGTTTTGTTGACTCTTTTGTTCTCCTTGTTCTTCCGAAGAAAATTTTAAAGCACACACTGTCCTCTATGTTTTTATAGTTTAGACATAAATCAATGAATTCAGCTAATCCTATAATCTTCACAAAAAATGTTATTTCTACTTAGAAAGACGGAGACTGAAAGCGGACATAAAATAGAACTCTGATTGAGCAAAAATGTCTTAAAAATGTAGTGAACTTTAATGATGAACTAATTTGAAAATGAAGTGCCATTTTTTCCACTAACTCACATTTAGATATTGTTTTGTATATTTGTGGATGGAGTTTGGTAACTCCATTGATGCTTATGAAAGATGCTTCTGCTGTTGCAGTTAAAATGTCAACATGTAGAGTACACAAATATTTGCTAATACATTTTTTGCAGATAATGTTCTATGTGTTTCTTCTTCTGCATTGCTGCTGCAGTGGCCATCAAAGCATTGCTGCACCACATATCACCTCCCAATTCTATTTTTTAATATCTGCTAAGACATCTGAATTAGAGAGTATCAAACTCTTTTTCATTTTGGGCCATCTGAATATTATGAATGTCTTCAAAAGGCCAATTATGACATAATGTATTGATAAAACTATTCATTAACAAACCTCTAAACGCTGTTCCTGCATTCGATTAGTACTTCTTATATTTAGGTAATATTAAACCTTTTCTTCACATTGTTATAATTTGGCAGTATACAGATAGAAACTGTTTTAATTTGATTAATAAAATATTATCACAACTGATATCTTGACAATTTTATTTATCTACATGATAAAGGGACGCATAAAAAGTTGCGGTCCTGTAACACTGGATTTGGTCCCTGGGCCTTGAGTTTGAAACATGTGTGTCACAGTAATAAGATTGGTGAAAGAGGTCCATAAAGGTTGGATTCCTGAATTATAAAGCCCTGGGGAGAACAACTGACACTGCTTTGCATTCAAACCAAACTTCCAGATCTCTAACCTGTATAAGATTTTAATAGATGTAGCAATAGGTAAAAAGATTTAGCGATGCTCTGCAACAGCCTCCTAAACAGCATGTCTTTCATAGTTAGATTAAACTTTACTCAATCTTCCTTTCTCTGTTACACTTGATTAAAATAAAATAACTGCTGTAGGTAATTAATTGAAATAAAAATAATTTAGGAAAACACAATGTTTTGGAATTTGGTTCAGACTCCCAAATGCCATAGTTACAATTCAGGCTATTTTATTATAACGCATCAACATAGAAAATAAATAAATAAAAGGTTTTTGTTTTTTTTTTGGCGTAGAATAAACAAAGACAAAACAACTGCCTGCTGGCCAATCACAGCTCACTGGGAGCCCAGGAGCTGTCAGGGTAAAAAGCAAATATTTTAGACAAAAGTAAACGGTTTTCTTTACATCCTGTTGTAAAATCCTTTTGATTCAACCAGCAAAAATAGAATGACAGTTCTATAGACATATATGTTGAGCTTTTCTTTCTTTTTTTTTTTTATTTAGACAGACTGACACGGAAGTGTTGATGCATTAATCTGCTGACCTGCTTGTTAGCGACTTTCACTCCCACTTGAAATCTGATCTTTTCATTTATCCAGCAAGATGTGTGTGATACGACAATTTCATTAAAATGCTGTGTGAAAATAAGCAACGTCTAACAAAAACAATCATCTTGAATATTCAATAGGAATTTCAACGCATTTATCTATGGACATGGCAGGAATTCATTTTGAATCGAGGTAACATCTAATTTCTCTAATTATGAAACAAATAAACTGAAATAATAACTACCTCTGTGATAAAAAAGAATACGACTCTGTGTTGGAGACACACCGAGTGGACCCGACTTCTCTCTTAAGAGAATGCGACCAAAGAAGAATCTGTTAAAACAAATCATTACTACTACTACTACTACTACTACTACTACTACTACTACTACTACTACTACTACTACTACTACTACTAATAATAATAATAATAATAATAATAATAATAATAATAATAATAATAATAATAATAATAATAATAATAATGTAAAATAGAAATATTTTTACAATTGTTTCTATTTGTTTTCAAATTGAAAACAAAGAAACAGTAAAAAGGGGAGTGAATCTACGCCATCTAAAGATTCATCATTACATAAAATATTCCAAGAACGGGAATTTTAAAATGAGTTTGGCTCTAAAAAAACCGCTTGTGAGATATTGCGTCAAAAGTAAAGACTTCCATATTTAAGGTGAAGGACGTTAAATGTGTTTTATTTCAAAGCAAAATAGACGGGCCATGAAGACGGAAATATGTAATGATAAACACAAAATCAATTAAAAATGTAATCTGAACACAAACATGAGCAATGAATAAACACAACCGTATTTTTGTCGATGTGTAATTTGACATTTCGCTCTAGTTCGTCCACTCGCTGTGGATCGTTAAAATTCAACACTGAATATAAATGCAGACCAATTTTTACCTGACTCGTTGGAGAACATGTATGATGACAGAAAGATGGCGGGAGGTCTGAGCCTGCAGAGAGCATATCCGGTGTCGAGGTGTGAACTGGACCAGTGAGAGGGACGGAAACGACAACAAAAGTAACAAAGAGATCAATAGGCTGTTTTTCTGTGATTCAACATCTCTTTGGTTAAATTTTAACTTATTTTTTCCAAGACGGAAGTGTTGGATCCGGGTTCCCTGAGCAGTTCCTGGACTGGAAAGGGTCAAATGTAGGTCAGTGGAGAAATAAAACTTCTTACTTATCTGTAACCTTAGACACCAATTAGGAAAGCTTTTGATAGATAGATAGATAGATAGATAGATAGATAGATAGATAGATAGATAGATAGATAGATAGATAGATAGATAGATAGATAGATAGATAGATAGATAGATAGATAGATAGATAGATAGATAGATAGATAGATAGATAGATAGATAGATAGATAGATAGATAGATAGATAGATAGATAGATAGATGATAGATAGATAGATAGATAGATAGATAGATAGATAGATAGATAGATAGATAGATAGATAGATAGATAGATAGATAGATAGATAGATAGATAGATAGAGATAGATAGATAGATAGATAGATAGATAGATAGATAGATAGATAGATAGATAGATAGATAGATAGATAGATAGATAGATAGATAGATAGATAGATAGATAGATAGATAGATAGATAGATAGATAGATAGATAGATAGATAGATAGATAGATAGATAGATAGATAGATAGATAGATAGATAGATAGATAGATAGATAGATAGATAGATAGATAGATAGATAGATAGATAGATAGATAGATAGATAGATAGATAGATAGATAGATAGATAGATAGATAGATAGATAGATAGATAGATAGATAGATAGATAGATAGATAGATAGATAGATAGATAGATAGATAGATAGATAGATAGATAGATAGATAGATACCTCCTTCTTTTTTATTTATTTGCTTTATTTATATTTATTTATATTTTGGTGAATGTTAAGGATCCAACTGTATTTATTCATGCAATAAATGCTTTTGAATTTGGGGTTGTTGGAGTGAAAATACATAAATACAATGAAATCTGCAAATAAACAGAAAAGTTATTTGCGTATTCCTCATTGCGCACCGTGGATCAGACAATGTCTGACCAACTGACAGCCAAATCTCCATTGTGAAAAAACATCGCGGCGAAGTCAGTAATCAGAGGTTGTTAAATTTTTACAAAATATTGTCAAGGAGATCAGACTTATGTAAATAATAAACAAGGATGAAGTAGAGTGGTAATGAAATCTTAATCTGGCAGCGTTGGACAGGACCGTTTTAGAATAAAGTTGTCTGAATCGGATTTATTTTAATTGAATGTAATTGTTTTATCTTTGGAAATTAATTGTTATATGTTTATCTGTTGGGGGATGCGCAGTGACGCAGCTGGTATCGCTGTTCCCTTAAATCAAGAAAGTTCTGGGTTCGATTTTTCGTCCCTGGAGACTGCATGTGACTTGAATTTGTGCAGCATAACTGAATAATAAAAATCGGGGTTTTGAGCTTTAATTATAAAAACAAATTTTAAAAAATCCCTCAATAATCGGCTATTGTGGTGGGTTATGGGTTAGTTTTGAAAATCAAACAGAAAATCACGTATTTTGTAAATGCAGCATAGCGTGGCGTCACCCAGCTGCAGGTGTGCAGGCCGTTAAAACGTCGACGTTTGCCGCAATGCGAATATGCTCTGTAGGCCAACAGCCTTTTCTTTCAGTCTGCTGTCAAACGACGACACCACCTCTCTTCTTTATGAACGAATTCCGTGAATTTTAGTACCAATAACTTGCATTTAGCTTGTGGCTTAAAGAATTGAACAGAATGTTCAATTGGCAAAATTATATATGCATATAAATAAGTGGGTATTTGAGGAACTAGTAAAAGTCAATGTTCTTAAATAATTTTCAGCTTGACTTTTGTAGGGACCAGAGAATGAAACTTCTTAAATGTGTTTTCTGTTGTTGTTGTTGTTTTAGCTAAATTATTTGAATGAAAGAAAATATTTATGGTATTTTCCAAAAAAGTATTCACATCATCACCGCATAAATCTGCTCTGGTGCAAAAGCAATGGTGGTCTTGCAAACAATTCATATGTTTTTCTTGCATTTTAAAAGACGCGCTCTGTGCGCGTTATCAACAAAGGAAGGTCGAACAATCTACCACCAAAAATGATCCATGTTCACGGCAGAGTTTGCATTCAACAGCGGGCCGAATGTGTTGAGATTTAACGTTCAATCCTCTTTCAGTTCATTCTCACGGAATTTTGAACCTTTTGACTGTGTTTGGTACGAACTACAAAAGCCAAATACAGCTGGTAGGAACACGTCTGGAGCTATTAAAAGAAAATCCGAAGAGCAAAATAGAAACGCCAGTTCATTTCCTTTGTTTGTCAGCTGTGAGCTCGTCTTTGAAGAGGCAGAGGAAGAAAATGGCCGCTGAGAGAATGAGTGAAAGACGAAAAGCAGCTCCCCTCCAGCAGGACTCCATGAAGAAATGCAATAAATTCCTTGTTGTTTTATGAAAATTTACAACTTTGTGATACAAGTTTATGAGTGGCCGTGCATGGGGATTGGACGGCGAGCTGGTCATGTGGACGCGCTTAACGTGAACATGAACTTTTTATGATTTCCCAAGTGGCTATAATGCTGCAGCGCTGCTCTCCGGCCCGAACAGCCGCCCTCTCCTCCCCTGCTTCGGCCGAACCTTGTAAGCAACCGAGCGAACCTCATCCAGCGGACAAATATATCTAAGCGCTCATATCGAACCGAACTGCTTATTCACAACAGTGATCGTGACTGCAGAGCAGAGAGGATCAGAGACTGACAACAATCCGCCTTCCTCCTCCTTCTCTTCTTCCTCCATGGCTCCGCTCTCCGGCGTCTCTGGACTGACGGTCTGAAGAGAGGACAGCAGAGTCCATCCCTGGAGACGCCAACCGGAGGCTGAATCGGTTTTTTTGTTTTTTTATTATTTGTTTGTTTCTTTGAATTTGACATTACTCCTGATGATTAGCAGTAGAATCGGGGCGATGATAGCAGATGACAGGAGTGTTTTCATGTCTCGACGTCCCCTCGGTGACATCAGAGGATCTGCGATCCCACCTCTCCTTCGCCCTCACCTCCGCTTCCTCACAGACCGGGTAAGATGCTGTCTCCTGTCCCTCCAGCCAGCCGCCTCGAAGGGTTGCAGGTGAGTTCCACTTATCGACGCAGAGGGAAGGCGCATTGTTCCCGCAGTTCTTAAAGAAACAACGTGACAATAAAAAGAAAACTGTGAGACTGAACTTTGTGGAAACCGTCCTAATCCCGGGTGATGGGTAAAAGTTCGGATGAGCCGCAAGTGAATCGCTTCCGTGTTGGATTAGGCTTTGTGGTTGTTTCCCCAGATGAAATTGTTTCTTCTAAATGATGGGATTAGGTGTGGAGAGGCCATATACTGATGGAAACGCAACGGTTTGGATTCCGGGCGTGTTCGTGAGAAACTAATGCTGGCTTTGATGTTAGAACAGGTGCTGCGGATTTGACACTTCAGAACTGTTAAATCAGACGACAGGAGATGGGTTAGACTGTTCATCTGCGTCTGTGTGTGTCAGAATGTGGCCGGACCTAATCGGGACTGTCTCTCTGCTTTAGCTTCTTTATCTGCACTTTGAAACTTTTTCACGGCAGGGAAAAGAAAATAACTTCCAGCTTCTTTCAGGCGTTGCGTTTCACATCCTGCGTGTGTCTGTGTGTCCGCGAGCGAGCGTATCTCTGTGTGTGTGTGTGTGTGTGTGTGTGTGTGTGTGGTGTGTGTGTGTGTGTGTGTGTGTGTGTGTGTGTGCGTGTGTGTGTGTGTGTGTGTGTGCGTGTGCGTGTGCGTGTGTGTGTGTGTGTGTGATTACAGGAATGCTGCTCTGTCCGTTCGAGCACTTTTATGACGGTTTCCCCACTCATTTCCTCCTGTGGGTGGCCGGTGTGTTTTCTGTAGCTTCTGTGGTCAGAATACCCCCATCATCCCGAGTCACCTTCCCTCCCTCATTCACGAACAAACCTGCTCCTCCGTCTCTCTGCTTTCCGCTATGCTGCCATCTCAGATCCCAACACCTTCTCCAAAGGAACAAATATTCATTTATTAAACCAGTCAAAACAACACGGTGTTTAGAAATGAGCTCAATCATATAACAGCAACGAAACAGAGCACATTTTCTAAATACAGGGTGAGCAAACTGAATTGTTTCTATTATTTATTCTAAACTTATTTTATAATGTTTCACAAATGGGAGGCACAATACATTCAGCATCATTAAGGTAAGCGGAAAGGTTTTCGTGTTTTGGTTTGGGAGAAATAATTTCCCTTCTTTCTAGAAAAGCATGAAAAACACAGTTACCTCTGTCCTTTTCAAATATGATGAATAAAAAGATGAGGCATCTTTAACATGATTACTCATGATGACAGAATACAGCTTTCTTTCTCTTTCCTCTTTTCTCTTTTTCTTCGTGCGTGTGGTGGGGAAAATGTTCTTTTTGCAATTTAGTCTTATAATTCCTTAATATACCTGCAGAATTTGTTTTACTGTCAAACAGAAGCGTGACGCTGTTGTAGACAGACAGACAGACAGACAGACAGACAGACAGACAGACAGACAACCAGTCTGCCTTGATAAGTGAAGCTGTTCTGACGAAAAGCTCTGGCGCCATCTAGCGTCTCATTGAAACTATCATATATAGTCACATACAGACTCTTTGTTCACACTGAGAGGTAAAATATCTGCCTTGCGAGAATATATTAGTTTGTGGTTTCCATGTCCTTTTTTTTACTGTTGATTGTTGTGTTTGACTTCAATGTTAACAAAACAGACTTGCTGGGCAGACAGACTGACTCTTACTCGTTTAAATAAATATGCTCCCACGTCTTACGATAAAGCATGTGTTGATTGCTTAGGTCCATTCGGTCGAAAAGAGAAATATACTGAGACTTTGGATATAGCAGCAGCGTGTTAATCGATTCAGCATTTTTGAATCCAGAGTAAGTTCTCAGAATCTGCTCTTTCCGTCAATACTGACAGAACAGTCCCACGTACAGTTTAATTGCACGTTAATGAACACGAATAAGAAAAATGTTCTACAAGGCGTTCACAGATGAGCGCGTGCGTCTGTGTGTCCTCACACACAGAGGAACACTTATATCTTTGTGGGGCCTGTTTCTGTCTACGATGTGGGGACAAGGGTTCCTTGGTCCCCGTCAGGGGAAATGATGTTTTGGGTTTGGAGTTAGGCTTAGGACTAAGGTGGAATGTGACTTTTGGGCAGGTTTGGGTATCTGATGATTTGGGTAAGAGGTAAGCTGTAGGAAATGAATGGAAATTAATATAAAGTCCTCACAAGACACGAAAACACGACTGTGTTTGTTTGTGTGCGTGAATGTGTGTGTGTGTGTGTGTGTGTGTGTGTGTGTGTGTGTGTGTGTGTGTGTGTGTGTGTGTGTGTGTGTGGTGTGTGTGTGTGTGTGTGTTGAAACTTCTTTTTATGTAGAATTCCAAATTTCAACCGATTATTATTATTATTATTATTATTATTATTATTATTATTATTATTATTATTATTATTATTATTATTATTATTATTATTATTATATGTTTTTAGATTTATTTGTTTGTTTTTTTAGATGAAACAAAAAAGCTTGCAGAGCAGCATTCATCCCAAGTTAACATTTAACCCTGGGTTCCTTGAGGCTGGAGGGCTGCTCCGGTTGCTGACTGTCTGGTGAAGTGATCCGGAGCAGGAGTTCACGGTGATGCAGATGAGGCGCTCAGCCGCTTGTCGCTGCCTGGAAACAATTTATACATTAAGACAAAAAAAGCGCAAGTAAGGCCGTTTCTGTGAGTTTGTCATTAACTCACGCAGGAGAGGTCAGTTAGAGGAGGCTCTAACACACACACACACCTGCACACACGCACACAACACACACCTCTTTAATGAAGTGTATTGATCCTTCGTTCAGCACTGTGGAATCTTGTTGTGTGTTGGCCACGATAAAAAAGAAGACAATCTTGGTATCTCTTCTTTATTTTCACAAAGGTTGGTTTCAGTTAGTTTTTTTCTCCTTTAATCTTAAGATTTAAGTAAACGAGTTAATTTCTTTTAAAAATGTATAAATAGACACATAATTGGACGGAACAATATGAGATATTGTGGAAGATATATTGTGGAAAACATCTCTAGAGGGAGAGAAGAGCTGCAGCTGATATGAAGCAATCTGTTCGGTGCATGCATTCCTCTGAACAGAACATTTATCCATCTGCTGCTTCCAGCGGCTCTGTTTTCACTTCGTCGCCATCTCTCGACTTTACAAGGAGTCATAAAGAGCAATAAAGCCATAAAATCTCCGATGTCTTGCGCGCGCACTAAACACACCCACGCACACACAAGGGAGAAAAGAAGAGCAATAAAGCCATAAAATAGAGGTCCGACTCTTTTAGCTTTAATTGTCACTGATCTCTGAAGTTTCTCACATTCCTGGGCTTCCTTCAGCGGCCCTCAGATGTTTACACTGAAGTTAACACAGACACACACGTCTGATTTACTGCGCAGAAATACAGCCAGCTTAACAAGTATATCCGTAGGAAAAGTTGAAACGTTTGGGCTTATTATCATCCTTGGAAGTCGTGGGAGTCCAGAGCAGACTGTCTCTAAATGTAGATCCACAAAGAGCAGCAGCTTCACGTTAGAGGCTAAATATTGACGGCTTCCCACACTGACAGCCTCCGAAGCGTTCACATGTGCGTAAACTCCCTGAATACTTTGATACATTTCAGAAAGTGCAAGCATGACAGCGTTACATGTTATGCGGAAATTCCACGCATATACAACAAACCCGCAAGCGTCTGGTACATCGAAAAGACTGTAAACACTTAAGCGTTTTTATTCTCATAATGTTGCAAACGTTCCAGTCTAAACCAAGGAAAGAAACAGCAACATGTTACTGCTGAACGTTTCTCAGGATGCATTTTAAGAGGATGTACGCAAGTAAATCGTCTGAGCCCCATCCACACCAAAACAACAACAACAACAACAACAACAACAACAACAACAACAACAACAATAATAATAATAATAATAATAATAATAATAATAATAATAATAATAATAATAATAATAATAAATACAGCTTGTTAACGTAAGATAATAGCAGTGATAAGCAAAATCTGAAAGCCATAATATTTTCATTTATTGTAGAGAAAAACCTGCTGGGCCACCAGTTAAACGGCTCTGCGTCGATCTGAAGGACCACGCTGTCTGTCTGACATGAACACGGCAGCACAATCAAAGTATTTCTAAACACTGGTACTGTATGTTCCCCGACCGCTGGCGCTGCTGGAAACACGCGCTGTGTTGGTGCCAAAAGCTCCACGCTGCTTGCAGAGCTCTCCATTTCTCTGCCTTTTGGTTCTTTTTGCCTCCTGACTGTCCGACACACCTGCAACGACACGCAATAGTTTGAGCTGAAACACGTGTCTCTTCAGCACTAACTGCTGTCGGAAGCCGCACTGATTGTAACGATTTTAAATGAAAGAATCGTGTTTTGAAATCCATTTTAATGAGGTTATTGTTTAACCTGTGACTGTCTGAACATCAGCAGCCACAACAAACCAAAAATTATTCATTGATTGATTTCTTATAAAAAGCACTTTTGTGCTTTTCACGCTATCTGCATAACTGGGTCAAAAACTTAATTAATTTATAAAATTTGTTTATAAACAAATGTTGTACATTATTGTTTTTGAAATAAACCTAATGCAAGGTAGGCTCGTTTAGATTATACATTTCAGCAACAGGCAGTTAAATGTGCTTTACAGGTTAAAAACATAAAACAACACTTAAGCAACAAATATAACATTTTCTCAAATGTCATAAAAATAATCAAAAATCCTCAACATACAATACTGGAATGAAGACCAGAATTAATGAATGCTCCAGTCATTATTAATAAGAGTCAACTATACCTGGATTTTAACGTTGATTTAAATGAACTCAGTGTTTTATTATCATTATTATTACGTGCTTGTGCAGTTTATTACAGATTAGTGACGTATGATGTCCGACCTGTTAGGATTTTTTATTTGTTTTGTTTTGCAGTAACTTGGGTTAATTTTTGCAGCCTCTTTGTAACACGAGAAAATCCACGCAAGCAGCATCTGCAAAGTTGCCCGTGGAGTTGAAAAAGTAATGATTTTGACCCATTCGATTTTTATTTTCGCCATGTTTGGAAAAGACTGACAAGAAGAGATAAAGAATTAGTCATTTCTAAATCAATTCAAATTCATTATTTCTTGGATATATTTCTTTTCCAACAAATGAGTCATCCATCATCTCTTCACTTTTAATGATGACTCATTTGTTGGAATAAATATGACCTGTTGGCCTGTTTTGACTCTGCATGTCCGATGATTTATTTCACGTCATTCCACATGTTAACTTTTTAAAATTTACGTCACTGCTTGTTGTCGTCATCATCTTAAATTCTAAATTAGATGTCGGAATATGGGACTATGTGGTACCTGTTCGGGGTTTTAAAATGACCCACCCGACCGCTTGATATGCCAAAACCACTAATGCAAAAGGATTATAGCTAATACAATAAGAGTGTTACCGTCCTGAGTCTGTCCCCGGGCTGCAGGCCATCCCTGTCCTTTTCCAAGAGTCGCTGCTTATCAATGATTAGACCCCAGTCAGCTCCAAAACAATTTGGCTGTTTCCCGTTCCCACAAAGCGGGGAGGAAACAGAGCGTCCTGCCGGGGAGAGAGGGAGTACGGCCGAGAAAGAGGCCAGGAGAGGGGAGGTGGAGGTCAAAAAGCAAAAAGTAAGTTAAAAAGAAAGGTTGCAAATTTCAAATTCAGGTGGTCCAGCAAGAAACGCGAAAATTAGGCTGAAGTTATTGAGCTTCCCAGACATCTCTGAATGGCGACTTTAATAAGAACTTGGCTTCTTGGGAATGCACTGGGTGGGAGAGTAAAGTAAAAGCAAAAATAGAGTCTTTGTGTCGATTTATCAGTCGGACTGTCTGTAGTTTGGCCATGGGGACAAGCCGCAGCCTGTGGGGGAAACAAAGAGACACACAGAGAAGAAGACTTATTTATGGTTGCGGTTATTTTACAACCTCATTGACACATTCAGCTTGAAAGTTTCTTTCTACTTTTTCTTCTGTCCTTTTTTCTTTCTTTCTTTTTTTTCCTCCTTTCTTTCGTATTTATTTATTTTAACAAAGAAGAAAATGATCGGTGTCTGCAGTGTGGTGTATGTACTGAGTGTGTGTGGTGACTCGGTGGTGTTAATGTGCAGTGTATATAATTCTTTTGCTGTTGTTTAAGTTTTAATTTTTCTATGCTGAGTTCGGACAAAACAAATGTGAGGCACGATGAAGCCTAAAAGATGGCAATCTGATCTTTAGCTGAATGCACCTGAAAACATAAAAAACAATAATTATCACTGTTAAAATAATGATTATTTGTCAAACCTCAAAATCAACAGTAGATAAATAGAATGCAGAATGTTCCTCTTCTGTATTCACATTTTCATTTATACGTTAGATGACTTGAATCCAGTCATTTGTACTTTTCTCTTGTCAGATTCTAGTTTACACTTTGGGCTAAATTGCTTTGCCATTTTAAAGAGTGCTGGTGCAATCAGTGTCGTTGAAAGGAATAAAAAATTTATTTTTCTGTTTCTTTTCTTCTTCTCCTCTTACCGTTCAGACTAATCAGCGTCACAGCTCAGGGACATAATCATTCACAGCACACATAGATCACATATAACCGATTCTAAAAACTGAAGCGGAACTTTTTGAATCAATGTCGCCTTCAGACAGCAGAACTTGGAATAGGCAGCGGGACATTCAGTTCTAGATAATTGCCATTAGATCGGCATTTGTTCTGATAAAGGAAAAAAAAAGCTTGTGGAAGAGGACACACTCGTAGAGCAGCGGGGTGTAAATCAACCCTCAGTCAAAACCACCAATTACAAACATTCAAACGTGTACACGACAGGAAGGGAGAAGAGCCTCCATTCTAAGCTGACTTAGATCCCTACAAACATACAGGATGATATGCGAGTCGTGTGCGGTCCAGCATGTTGTATTCATACAACAAATGCATTCTGAAGCGATGTATTGGCTGTTATCCACAAAGTGTAAAGGATATGTGCTCAATTTCCTCTGGCGGTGAAGCTTCAGCCCAAACGTGCACACGCACGGTTGTACCGGCAGGCGCTGGCTGCGGGTTTTATGAGTCCAACATCAGATGAAGGACGACACACAAGAGGAGACACAATCAATTTAACGCGCGGACAATTCCGCTGTGATTGCGCAATCTCACCGGGAGCTGCAGGAAGATTAGAAAGAGAAATGAAATGACAATTAGAAAGGGAGATCGGGAGTGGGAGATTGAAGTAGGGAAATAAGAAAAAAGGGGTGGGGGGAGGGGGGTCGCGGGAGTTCCCAGACCCCCTCCTCTTCCTCCTTCTCTTCTCTCCCAAACGAAAGGAAAAATGAGGTGAACTAATGCCATGCAGAGGAGCTTCCCATTGGTCAGTGTTTGGTCAGCTGGTCTCTGCTCCCCCTATGCTCCTCACCCAATTCCTGTGACATACACACACATAGACTCTTTCTTGCTACCGAGTCCCCCACCACACACTACCAAAGCACTGGCACCCAGCCACCCCAGCTTCACCCTCCTCACCCCTCCTCCCAATCTGCGATAAACTCGGCGATAGCAGCAGCAGCCCGTCGGACTGTGGGCTATAAAACACAACAAATCATAAAGTGCAGGCAGGGAAGGCAGAGGAAGGAGGACGGGAGGAAGAACCGTTAGTCTCGGTCTACTCCTCCTTCTTCTTCTTCGTCGCGTTATAATTGTTGTTGTGTTTGTTACGTGCCCTCCTGTGCTCCACTTTTCTCTTCTTTTCCTCCTTCTTCTCCTTTCCCACTTTTACCAATGAGTTCATATTTTGTAAACTCCTCTTTTCCGGTGATACCGGGAACGGGTGGAGGCGGCCAGACGGCGTCGGCAGAACCATTCCTCGGTCAGATCTCACTTTACTCATCGGGATATGCAGACCATCCGCTCAGACACTACCCAGGGGCAGCGGCTGTCACTGCTGCCGCGGCCGTGGCTTACAGCGCCCACCAGGAGAAATCTTATCCAGCCTCTGCCTACTACCAGCAGGCTGCGAACGGAGCGTACAATGGGCACCGAGTGACGGGGGTGGCAGTTGGGGGCTCGACCGGACCTGGTGCATGCGACTACGCCACAGCAGCTGCGGCGGCTGCCGCGGCGGCCACGAACTTCTACCGAGACAAGGATCATCCCTGCAGTCTGGATGAACACCAACTTGCTCTGAGCCAAGACGGCATGCATCGCAAAATGGAGTGCGCTGGGCTCGGAGCAAAGGGGTTATTTGGAGAATCCATGGATGACAAGCAAACCGCACCAACTCCAATTTATCCGTGGATGCAGCGGATGAACGCATGCAACGGTGAGTGTTCTCTTCTTCCCTGCTAAACTGACGTTTTGTTTCCGCTGTCAGCCAGCCTTGCTCCGTCCTCTTCCTCCTCCTCTTACTGCAGCTGCTTTATAAAGCTCGTCTGTTGGCTTACCAGTCAGTCAAGGCATTGATGTTTTATTGTCCATCATAAAACTGGTTTGTTTGGCTCAACGTCGCAGTTACTTTGTGACCTATTGACTGACGCAGCTACCTGGCAGGGACAGCTAAGTTAAAGCTGTTAAAGCTCAGTCTGGCATGCATCGTTTTCAACGAAGGACAGGAAGAGCAACAATATTGTTATTTGTTCATCTTGTTTCCTTCTTCCTGAAGGGTACTACTTATCATATTTTAATGTGTAAATTGAGAAATATTTATTTTTTGTCAAAAACACAATTCTTTAAAAGAAAAGTTTTTCATCCGGTTGATTGAAACAATTCCTGTTTTTGATTAAAACAAAAATGTCATTTAATTTTCTGAAGTTCAATCGTGCAGTTTTGTACTAAATATAATGAATCCCTGCGCGTCGTGGACTGATTATTCAAAACAGGTGCGACGATCTTCTCACTGCATGGGAAAATACAGGACTGGACAGCAGGTCGGGGTGGGTTTTTTTTATGTCAGTTTTGCTTTTCAGTGTTGCAGGAAGTTCATCAAAGCAAGATTCACCCTTGTGCTAATTCTATCTTGCTATCTACAGATTTATGTTAGTAAGAAGGGAAATGGAATATTGGGTGTTGATTAAGGAAAAGTCACTGGTCCATAGCTGCTGTCCTTTCAAGAGATTCTTAACTGAGAAAGACGTGGGAAAAACAGCAAGTACATGAAAAACTGTAAGAAGAGGAAATCTGGAGGTCATTATTAGTCTACTGTGAAGTTAGATCTAAAAAGAGATCCACAAAAAGAAAGAAGAAAGAAACAGGTTATCTGTGAATTAAATTCTATTTTACATGTTTCTGTTACTACAGTGATTTTCCACATTTATATATTCTGATATATTCAGAATCAAAATGTTGATCCCTGTTTAGGGAGATTTAGAATATTGTGGCCTGAACATTTCTCAGTGTTATTCTTAATAAGAATAACTATATTTACTGATGCCTTCTGCTCTTATAAATATTATTATCATGAACAGAAGAAACGTTGAACTGATCCTTAAATGATGAAAAAAAAAAAACAGAAAGGTTTATGTTTAACCGAAATCAAGTATTCTTGTCAGCGAAATGCGCCACGTGTTTAATCTTTGGTTTAAATATTAAAGAAATCTAACTCCTCTCGTTACCTTGTCTCTTTTTATCTGCTAGGCACCTTCGGCAGCCCCGGAAGACGCGGCCGGCAGACATACACTCGATACCAAACCCTGGAGCTGGAGAAGGAATTTCACTTCAACCGGTACCTCACGCGGCGGCGGCGCATCGAGATTGCGCACGCGCTCTGCCTCACGGAG
This sequence comes from Poeciliopsis prolifica, assembly GCF_027474105.1. Classification (NCBI taxonomy): domain Eukaryota; kingdom Metazoa; phylum Chordata; class Actinopteri; order Cyprinodontiformes; family Poeciliidae; genus Poeciliopsis; species Poeciliopsis prolifica. The sequence continues at coordinate 14,196,195 of NW_026562385.1, read as the reverse complement.
CGACAAATTAAGATCTGGTTCCAGAACCGGAGAATGAAGTGGAAGAAGGAGAACAAGCTCATTAACTCGTCTTCTTCCTCCTCTTCCTCCTCTTTCACTCTAAATGGTACAGATGAAGAGGAGAAACGGACGGAGTGAAAGAAAAGAAAATGACCTGGGACATTAAAAGCAAGAGAAGGATGGAAGAAAATTCATGTTCCAGTGTGTTTGTTAGGTGTGGACATTTTGTGAGCCCACCGCTCCGTTCGGTTCCGTCTGACACTAGGCCGTGTGGATCACAAAAAGGAACGAGATGCTTTACATTCTCTAAAAAGAGTCTCTAAGTGCTGTCTCATTGAAAACAACGTTTTGACCCACTTTTGATTCGGAGCTGCTTCGTCTTCTATACTTTAAAAACAGAAAAAAAATAACTCTGGTAAATCCTACATATTTACTAAATGCTGAAACTTTAGGAGGCTCGGCAGAGCGGCGGCCATGGAAAGTAAATAAAGCAATAAAGAAATAGAAATGACGAACCAACACACACACACGTGTATATATATGTGTATATATATATATATATATATATATATATATATATATATATATATATATATATATATATATATATATTATATATATATATATATATATATATATATATATATATATATATATATATATATGTTTATAGTTTTTTTCTCTCTGCATATCGGGTTGTTTTCCATGTAAATTCAGGATAACAATGAAGCTTCAGGTAATATTGTGGCTCGTGGCTCAGATCGTTTGATGCCGGCGGTGCTGATAAACGGTGGGTTATGGGGCGGATGGTGTCTCAAAAAAAAAAAAAAATCGTGATCTGCAGCATTCCAAAAGCTACCTAAGTTATATCGTTTATGTTTGTTTGTTTGTTTAATTTTGTTTTGTTTTTATCTGCCCGGCACGTGCTTTGAAGGAAACACTTTCCGGTCTGGTCCTTTTTTCTGTTGGCTGTAATGTCGTTCAGTTCAAGCTGGGATTGTGTTCCACACGTAGTAAAAGCACGGGAAGGCAAAGGAGTGGATGTATGTCATATGGTGTACATATTGTAGCTAAAGTATACAGATTTAGTTGAGGACATGCTCTTTTCGTATTGTGCCAATTATTCAACTTAAAAGGTCTTAACGGTTGTTTTCAGCTATTATTACTTTTCCACTTGGTTGTACAAAAAGTGCGCGGAGGTGTTGACCTACTGATTTTTTTCTCCAAACTACCTAAACACCTTCAGGGAATGGTAAATTTGATTAAATTTGTTGCTTTCTGTTCGTGTTTTTGTCAAGTAAGTATACTACCTATGAGAAATGTACAATAAACTTTAAAGAAGTGTATGCAATGTTTTATTTATTTATTTATTTATTCCCGTTTTTTTCTTCCTTTTTTGAGTATAGGGATGCATGTTGTCAGATTTATTAACCAACTCTGACAAAGTACTTCCATACTGTAAGGTTGAAAACAGGTTTATTTCAAGATTAATGCTTTTTGTCCGTTCACGTCGGAGACTAATAAACCTTTTAGCCTTTTTCATGTAGGCTAAAAACATGCAACACATTTAAGGCGCGGGGTCAACGCTGGGAGTGGTGGTTCTATTGCCGGGGCTGGAAGTCCGAGGCTGTGCTGTGCAGGGCCAGTTAGGTGGGATGCTCTGCAGGGGAAGTGACGGCGGAGTGAACTAATTAATGAGCAGATCCCGGCAGAGAAAGCTGACCTGTCCTCAAGCAGGCCAGCCAGACACATTGCACATATACACACACACTGCACCCAAACAAAGTGGACAATGTCCTGGTGACCTTTTGAACTGTGCTTGTCCCCAGAGTGACCGGAGAACTGACCTCCATTTGAGTTTCGCTGATGCAGCACATGGTCAAAAATAGTTTCTGTCTTCATCTTCTGGCTGTGAATCTAAACAGGATCACACCGACAATCAGCATGCATTCAGTTCCCAATTCCACTTTTTATCTTCTTTGACATAAAACTTTTGTCATAGAATTTTATTAAAACAGTAGGATTATGGACATTTTTTTATACATGGCTGAAAACAAATTAGTTAAAAAGTGTTTCACCTACTGGATTAACATGTTTTAAGACACAAAAATGTATTTGTTATGGTTCAGTTTTTTATGACTATATATTTTTTTAACAAATATCATCATGTTTACTACGAAACATAGCAATAGCAATATCAAATAATAAATATCACAGTTAAATAAAAGGTGTTTCACTGTCGGCGAGAAGAATGTCAAAATGAATAGTCACAGGTAGCAGCTGTGCCCCCCACACACTACCCCCTTCATCCCCCCCATTAGGATGAGAAGTGGGATTCATTGCTGTTTAAATTCAACAAGCCTTTTTACTCTTACTCATGCCATCTCTGACTTTGAAAGTGAATCATCTTAAGAGTTGCTCAAAAACAATAAGACAGTGAAAGACGGTGTAGAGCAGAAACAGTTCTGCTCTGAGTCAAAATAAGACATGCAAAGTACATCACCAGCTAAATTTCTCCCTTGCTAAATAAAAAAAGAGTTTTTAGGAGTAAGCTTGTATTACAAAATGTTCATTAAGATTCAAAATTACAGTTCCAACTAAAAAAATTCTAAAAGGAACAGTGTCTTAACATATGAGAAAGTTGCAGATGAGGAGTTTGTCTTCAAAGAATGTGCCTGACATATGTTGGTCTATGCATGAAAATTTAGTAGAGGTATTGGATGATCTTCACAACTTGAGAAAGCTTAAGAAATTAAAAATTGTGCTAAATATGTTTTAAGTTGTTTTTTAAATGCATGACCTGAACTTTGAATTCCTTCACTCTGTTGTCCAGAAAAAAATATAGATCAACTAAAATAATTGATGCATTATTATTCTTATTCTAATTCTTATTCTTATTCTTATTCTTAAGCTTAAGCTTAATAATTATTATTCATCCATACCTACATGATAACAGTGTCTCAAAGCAGCTGGGTTTTTGGAGCGCGACTTATAACTGCCTATAATACAGGATGAATTTTTGATTTCCATTAAAAAAAAGTGGGATCCCTGATCTACTCCCTGCTTTAACCAGTGTGTCAGAGTTGCAAGAAAGCATGAACACTCTGCATGCTGAGGCCAACTTAGACGCACACAGGCACTGTGGCCTGTAATACATCCTAACGCAGGAATCAACAAATCATAAATCAGTAGATTTCTACCCAGTGTGGCTGGCAGAGATCAGGTTTAACATTCCACGACTGCAGCTGAGGAGAAAGGAGAGGAACAGCTTAGAAAGGATGGCGCTATGTATATAGTGCTGGAAAGAAGGAGAAAAAAAAGATGACTAAAAAATATATTTTATAAAGTTGCGTGAAATATAGCTAAAGTAAATATGTTTTCCTGTACAAGTCATGGAAGAGATTGGTTTATTGCTTATGCACGACCTTATTCTCCGGTTCGCTAAAACAATTTAGTTTTATTGTTTTTTGTTGTTGTTATTTTGTTTTTTTTACTAAAATACTTCATGAAAAAGTTTTGAATACTGTGTGCCGCTGACCTACAGATGAGGAGAAGGTTGCAATAATTCATAAAAAGGGAACAAAAAGGAACGTTCTGCATAAATCACCAGCTGACTGACACGTTTATGTTACTTCGATCGTTTTCTAAATATTATGTTATTATTATTATTATTATTATTATTATTATTATTATTATTATTATTATTATTATAAAGCTACAGTTCTAGTCGTTTGAAATTGTATTTTGATGACGTAATATTTTCATGATTATTCCGGGTTTTATTATTATTATTATTATTATTATTATTATTATTATTATTATTATTATTATTATTATTATTATCAATATAATAATAATAATAATAATAATAATAATAATAATAATAATTATTATTATTATTATTATTAATAATAATAATAATAATAATAATAATAATAATAATAATAATAATAATAATAATAATAATACAGAGGGAAGTAGACTGTGGTCTTTGTCCGTATGTTGAGTATTTTTCCTTCGTCTTGCCTATACTTTGCTCCCTCTCTAACAGTCAGTTAACAGGTCATGCTGGTATAACTGGATCGGTTCGATGGTGTCAGTGGGAAGATGAGGGCACGTGTGGAATGAATTTGTAGTTTTACAATGGCCCAATATGACTCGTTTGAAAGTATCATTCGTTTTTCACTCTGCCCTTCTCCTAGTCCTCCCAATAAGTGCAATAAATTATATTTGCAGTAGGTGGCGCTCTTAATTCACCCCAGCACCTCTTTTAGCCGAAAAAAGGGATGCGCAAAGAGGGAGAAGAGGAGCGGCAGCTTTCCCCCGCCCAAGCCTTCATCATTAGAAACCTCAGAGCATGAATTACCTCTGCAAAGTCATCTGCGAGAATTTACGACTGGTCTGCAAAATCACGTGACCACACCCCCTCCTGGTCTGTTTCTTTCCCTGTCTCCTCCCTCACCTCACCCTTCACCTCCCCCACGACACACACATACATACACACACACGCATACACACATTTAGATCCAAGAAGCACACACAATCGCCACCCCACCCCCATATTTGGACGGCGCATAGCTAAAAACGAAGTACAGTGCAACGCCATAATTCACTAATACATCATAAATCGTTGAAAGTACCCGCGTTATAACGACCTAGAGAAATCTAACAAATCAAGCCCCCTCCTCCCGACTACTCAGTTGTTAGCCTGTACTCTGTAAAACAACTAAATGAGTTCTTACTTTGTAAACTCGTTCTCAGGGCGCTACCCGAATGGCCCCGACTATCAGCTGCTAAATTATGGAGCCAGCAACGGCGCAATGAACAGCGGGACGTACAGGGACTCCTCCTCTGCCACAATGCACCATGCGACTGGCTCTTATGGCTACAGCTACAATGGCATGGATCTGACCGTAACCAGCCGAGGAGGGGGGGGCAGCAGAGCCGCAAACACCGGAGGACACTTCGGTGGAGGCTCGGCGGTCGAGGATTCCAGAGGCTTCTGCTTCAGACAGCCGGTCAGTTGCTCGCTTGCTTCCCCGGGAAATTCTCTCTTGGCAGGCGGTCGTGAGAACAGCAAACTGGGCACACAGAGCTCGTCTCCCCCCTCAGAGCAACCAGGAAGTAGCAACCTCAGCTCTCCAAACCTGTGTTCATCCACGATGGCCGGCGGCGCGGCGCGGCGTTTCACAGAGATTGAAGACGCTTCACCAGACAGCGAGGACCTACTCCTTCCTCGGGAAGCCAGTCATGGGAGTAATCCACGGCCCAAAACCGGCCACTCGCAAGTTGTTGAGAAACAGGAAGGGAGCCCGGCGGGATCAGCTGCTGGCAGTCTGGGCAGCGACGCGCAGACACCCCAGATTTTCCCTTGGATGAGAAAACTGCACATTAGCCATGGTACATTCTGACTCTTGGCTTTACAGTTTATATTTTTATTTGTATGTTAGAAGTTGACACTGAAAGGTTTTTGAGAGCATGTAATAGATGTAAAGTTAGATTCCAGCTCGTGGAGCTTATTCAGGGGGTCACTGTTTCTTCCATCTACACAAAATATTTAGCAACAGAAAGCTTTCATATAATTTGAGTACAATGAAAATGATAAAATATTAGACGAACAGCAACATTTTTTCCTTTTCCTTTTGCCTGTAGGTATCTTGGGCCTACGCTGCGCAAAAAAAAAAAAAAATAAATAAAAAAATAAAAAAAACATCAGTTATAAAATTACAAAACGAGCCAAGGTTATTACTGTTTTCATTTTTGCATGATTTCATTTTCCCGCTAACTGAACTCTAATTGAAAATTGCAGTCCAACTAAAGAGGACAGGTTGCTTTATCAGACGCAATATTCTCGCATGATGACCCAACTCCCTTTTATCATTGCACCTCGGAAGCTTTGCTTGGATTATTGTCCCGTCTGTCTCTTCGTTTTTTTTTTTTTTTTAAGTCTCACAGAAACGTCATAAATCTGTCAAAGGTAAGGCGAGTTGGACTGCAAAGCCCAACATGCCGGGTAGTACACACAGGACCGGGTGCGAAAAGCGGCAAGGAAACAAAGAATGAGAATATTGTCCAGGCTTTAAAGGTGGCCTGCCCTTTTAAAAAGTCGGCCTTTATTAGATGTGGAAACTTTATTAAAGAGGTGAGCCAATAAAACCTTTTAGGGATCTGGGGGGAGTTGAATGGAGGGAGTGTGAGGTGAGGGAAATCTTTAAAAATGTAGACAGATGTAAAAAAAAAAAAAAAAAGTATTGAAGAAATAATTCAAATGTAATAAATAGAGTTCATATAATGGGAAGAAGATTTTCCGGCTCTTAGTGCGCTGCTTTTAACAACACTTTTGCCTGCTGAGCTTTTCCTGTTTATTCCGCCTATGCACAGTGACGCAAACACCTGTAGCTACAATGGCAGATGCAGTTAAACAGAAATTTCGTGATTTGGGGCCACACCTCGTATTTACAAAGCTGCTGTAAAACCAGAGGGAACCTGGACAATGTGCATCCAAGAGGCTCTAAATGTTGCCTGTTTCCCCTAACATTGACGATGCTCGTTTTCTTTTTGTCACACATGGGGCCCTCTGTCCTAACAGCGTTGTGTTCCTTCCAAACCCCTCAGATATGACGGGCCCGGACGGGAAACGGGCGCGGACAGCGTACACCCGCTATCAGACTCTGGAACTGGAGAAGGAATTCCACTTCAACCGGTACCTCACGCGGCGGCGGCGCATCGAGATTGCTCACGCGCTTTGCCTCACGGAGCGACAGATCAAGATCTGGTTTCAGAACCGGAGGATGAAGTGGAAGAAGGATAACAAGCTGAAAAGCATGACTTTGGCCACGGCTGGCAGCGCCTTCCAACCGTAGGAGTAAAATCCCTTTCAAAGAAGCTGGTCGGTCAGCTTGATGACTTGTTATCTAAGACTGGAGGGAGGGAGGCAAACAGGATAAAAAGCGCAAAGAAATAATAAAAACCAAAAAGAACGTCAACATAGAAACTAAAATGGAAGGCCTGCGGGACTGGAGTAAAACCAGGGCAATGAAGAAAATAGTCTAGGATAAAGAGAGACGTCAACTTTTGATTTATAAAACAATGTATGTTCTCAGATTAGAAGCTGTATGCAGTACAGCAGCGCACTTTTCATTCGATTCTATAGCGGTGATTCAGGGCTACAGAGGAATAATGACTGGTACTCTTATGAACTGACAGCCAACACACAAACACTACTACACACACACACACACACACACACACACACACACACACACACACACACCACACACCACACACACACACACACACACACACACACACACACACACACACATACACACACAAATTCTATATATGTGTGTATAGAAGTGGTACACACACATATGTAGTAGCGTGTGCCCGTCTGTGTCGATATATAAAATATCGATTGACCGACTTCAGGTCTTCTTTCCAGCCGTACTATCCGGCTACGGTGTGTCTGATGTGTGTATAATATTATTTCACTTGTCCAGTGGATTATGTTTCTATTGCAACCTCAACTCTTGAACAGGTCCTGTAAGTTATTTCCACCCACTGAAACTCAAACCCTTCTTGTTTAAATCTGCATCCCCCTCCCGTCCACTCACCTTGCCACAGTGTTGTTACTACATCACTGACATCTGCACTCATATTTACTGTGGAAGAAGGAGAAATGTTTGCGCGAGCGTGTTTGTGATTGAGAGTGTGTCGATGTGTGCGAATATGTGTACTTGTTTGTGAACAATGGCATTCACGTCTCCATCCCTTCTTATTGCTGTATATATAATTGAAATAAGTACAACTGTGCCATATTGTTGTTATTGTAATTTGTTGATTTGTTGGATATGTCATATTTGATGTACACAGTTATAGCGACATTTTGACTCTTCGCGGTTACTTTATGTGAGTGAGTGGATGTGTGAAATCTGTGTGGTATTGTATCCCTGTAAACTCTGTCAGTGAGCTTTTTGTAGTTATTTGTAACATTGAGTAAAACATAATTATGAATAAAGTTTCTCACTGCAATCCAGACCGGACAGCATAAGGCTTCGGTTTACAATCAAGAAAAGGAAATAGTTAAGCAGTACACTGTGGAGCCGAGTTCTCTCCAAAACGTTTACACACCTACGTTATTTTTACACCAAGACGTCATGGTAGCTATGTAATTATTACATATTCAATGTCTGATATTTTGCGTTCTGCTCAACATTCTCTATCTTTACATCAAATTCACTTAACGGTCTTCTCTATTTTGCAGGCCTATCTTGAACCATGTGCCTAGAAAGTCTATGGAAGCGTCTTCATGGATACAGACGGTGTTCTAGCGCAAAGCTTCCCAGTTGCAGAAAGTCCACAGCAAAATGCACAACCAGCTGGTCAAAATGGGACAGTTTTCTCCTGTTGCCCTGAGCGGATACAATAACAAATGATCGGCAGTGGACAAATGCGTCACGTTTCAGCCTTTTCCGCCTTGAACGGATGCTGCTTCCAAAGAAATTAAGTTACCTTCTCCTTCTACTGGTTTCCACTTGTAAACAACCGAATGAACTTTTAAACTCACCGACTGCTGGTACAGTTCCCTTGCTTTTCTTTCTGAGCTACTCGGTAGTCAAATGGGTCCTTCTTCGAGGCTCATCAGGACACCGTTTCCTGGCTCTTTTTCGTGTCTGTATGCGTTGGTGTATGAAGACATGCATAGATTTTTAAACTAACCCCAGCCTGGTTTGGGCCACACTATAAAATGGAGGCAGGATTGACATTTACGTGTCAAACAGATGAGGGTTTTTATCTCCAAGTTGGATCGTAAAAATCTGTTCTGATTCCTCTCACTGGCTCTCCTCTGGTCACGTGGGGTCCATAAAGTTAGTTTTATGGTTTAGGGGAGTTGACAGTGTACTATGTATTTCACATTCTAGAAAGCAAGTGACGGTTTAACGGCTTTGTGTGGATCCTAAAGGGGTCAGTAAAGTAGAGCAGAGGCAAAGACGCAGTGTGTGCGCTTGCGTGCGTGTGTATGCGCGTGCGTGTGTGAGTGTGTAACAGAGAAAAAGAGAGAGAAAGAAAGGGGGATGTAGAGAGAGAACAGGCCTCTATTAGCCGCAGCTGTTCTTGCTCTGGTTCACACTTGGAGCCCGGAGATCTCCGCTGTGGTCTGCTGTGGACTCTGGGAAACGCAGGGGGGGAAGGACAGTCAGGACGCACAGTGAGTGGAAGAACGCCTCCCGGTAAGTGGGAGCTAAGGAGAGAGGGGTGTGTTTGGTAAAGTGGGAGATGAGGTTGTGTAATTAATGTGTCACTCACTGTGAGCAGTTCTCCTGTTTGGAGCGGCCACCAGCTCCGGTGGACTTCAGGTAGCCTACATGTGACACCTGCTCATGAGGCTGGTGCTGCGAAGGTCCGGAGGCTACAGATGGAGAAAAACTGGACTCGTTTGAGCGCTGTTGTCTGTAGTCACAGACACGTGTGTCGCTTTATCTATAAACCTGGCCTGTAAATGCAAGAGCCTGGTTGAGGTTTTAGACGTGTGTTTTTTTTTCTTTTTTCAATTTGTAATGAAATATTTGGAGGTCTAGTTCAAAAAATTCGTTTAAAGAAAATAAAGTTATTCAAAACAAAAGTGCAAGAAGATAACATTTTTAGTGGCACAAAACAAAAAGAAAATCTGATCCATATCTTCTTCTTGGCCAAATTAATCAACAGTTTTTATGCACAATCATCTTGTGCGCGAAGGCGTTTGAGATAGTAATTGGTCATTATAAAAATATTCACATCTCTGCATTCATAAAGATCGCTCTAGTTGGTGACATGCGTCAATGGGAAGAAGCGAACCTCTGTCTGACATCACTCTCGTGTTTCCCGGGCGGTTTGGGTGTGACAATAAAAAAAGAGAGAGAGAGAAATTGACGCAAAGATTTCAATGTTCTACATCTGAAACCTGCTTCTATATGTTTTATTTCATTCTGAACGCATAAACACATTCTAAACCACAGTAACACGAACCTAAACACACATCCGCAAATACAACTCTAAACCTGCTTTTATTTGTGTCTATTACAGACAACAAAAAGTAAATAAATAAATAAACGATGCTAGATTCTTCTTCACTTGTGCAGCCAGGAATCCAACCGTCAAACTTAAAGGAATAGTCCGAACTTAAGGAAGTGCAGTAATATGGACTGAGTTCATTTCATGTAGCAAAATGTGTTTCCATGATATCAGTTGCAGATGTTAAAGCTTCGAAAACACTGATTGAATGTTAACTCAAATTTAAACACGTTTGCGAATGAAACGAATCCTGCCCTGGTGCACAACCTTCAGCAAAGCTCAATTAAACTATTTCAATTAATTGATGATCATTAATTAAAACGATAACAAATAATATAACCGTGCGAGTCTGTGTGTGTGTTACTGTCACTAAAAATAACACACACAAACTCACAAACACACGCATATATATATATATATATATATATATATATATATATATATATATATATATATATATATTATATATATATATATATATATATATATATATATATATATATATATAATATATATATATATATATATATAACAAATGTAATCAAAATAATAGATTTTATGTAAAATGACATATTTTTACATACTTTTTCTATTGGTACTTTCTGCTCATTTCTTTGCTTCTGTTGGCCTTTGAACAGGGTTTTATGTTTACAATTATTGCAATACAACTGCAATTATTAGCAACTATAATTTTTGAGAAGTGTTGTCAATGTTAATATAAACTAATGAGTTATGAAATAAATTCATAAAACAATATTTAGTTTTGTATGTGTCCTATCTAGAAGAGGATTTTGAATTTCTATGGGAACTTGTTTGAGGCTCGGTGAGTTGGAGCGCGCGTTCTGGGACTGGCCCGGGTCGTTGAGGAAGTTTCAGTGCAGTAAACAGGAAGCCAAAAAACCCTCCCTATTCCATTTTTCATCAGCTTCCTCCCTTTAATGATGATACAGGATCGCGGCCCGCGGCCTCGGGCCCCTGCCGCTCTCCTCCCACGCAGCTCTCTTCACACTTCCAGCTCCCTGCGGCGCTCAGGCTGGTTGAAACATACATGTCTCTCCACTCAGGGAGCTTTAGAGAAACTTTCAAATGGACAAGCAGAACAGTGAGCTCCTTTTTTTTTTTTTTTGCTCTGTGTGTGATCGGTTTGTCTTTTATGTACACAGGGCAGTTCCACTCAGAAGTGCCGCCTTTAGCTGTTGTGCATTATGTACATTATGTGTATGGGCTTGCTGCTTGTTTGAAGCTGTCAGAGGGGCTGGGTTTGTGTAGGTGATAAAAAGTGGAGTTAGCAACTATTGAAACTGACCCTTTATTGCCAGGCTTTGCAGAAGGCGTGAGTCTGACGTGTTAGGGAGAGTTGTGGGCTTCCTCTGGGATGCATCTTGCTGTGTTTAACTGCTTAAGGGCTTCAGAGGAAGTGAAACAGGTAAACGACCGGGGTTAGTCTTTCGCTTTGTGTTTCACAAAGAGCAATACTCTCTTCAAGAAATCTTTTGAATATCTGCAGTATTTTTGTTCATTTTGGATACAGAGGTCTGCGTCACCACAGACAAAGGAAGCTCAGAGATTAGAGGTCGGTCAGCCGTCCTCTTTTTACCTCACCCGCCCATTTTACTCCTTTGCTGCAGTTTGTCTCCTGGGCCAGAACCTATTGTCACTGTTTCAGTCCTGCGTTTCATCTGGCATTTAACATTATTCTGTTGATTCCGAAACGTCACAGTTCGCGTGCTCGGAGACCCATACGTCAGGGGTGATGGCCTTTGGACACTGATAGGGGTGAAAAGTTCGGTCAGGACTCATGAATAATGAACGAGACGGAGTCACCGCGAGGTCAGCAGACAGGCTCGAGCCAAGCAAGAAAACGAAGACTCCTGCGCAAGCGCAAAGTCGAGAGAAAGCTTCTGCTAACATGGGGGAAAGGTATTAACAGTCGGCTGCTTTCAGAAGTGTCCTCTATTTCCGAATCAGATGTCAGGAGGGTGTGAGACAAACAACAAACTTCCTCTTGTCTGGCTGAGTAAACATTGTCAACAACAACTCAGTTAGGTCTGATAATAAAGGCTTTTGATCTATTTATGTGGCAATTTAATACGCCATATTTTAAGTCGATGAATTTCATTTTCGCATAAGACGAATACATGTTTATGTGAAGACATAAACTGAGCTGAAACACTCGGCAAAAACAGTTCCACAGAAAATGCTGTCAGATGTTTTTACACATTTTCTATTCATGCCTCAGGTTTTTACATGAAACTATTTTTAAAAGTAATTCTTAATATTATATTTTTATATATATATCATCTTGTGTTCTGACAAGTTGCAGCTCTTCTTCACCGCCACCAGAGCTCGCTTCAGACCGCCAGGACAGCTGGAAAAAGCCCAGCCCGCTTCTGCACCTCCTTCGCAAAATGCCACCCCCACCCCTAACCCCACCCCTCCAGCTCCTCCGTCACCCCCACCATACCTTTAAGCCGCCAGTTGGCATTAACTTTAAGCCCCGTGCGGTCTTTCTACAAGTTTTGTTATTTTTTTTTGTTCTGCTTACCGACTAATTGCGACGTCCGATGGAAGTGTTTCTCTAGTGCCATCAATTAGGGACAAATTGATGAAGACAAAAGTCGCATAAGCTCGTGAATAGTGTGTTTCATGTCGATCCATCTTAGTTTGCTGAGAATTTCTAAAAGTAGATATTTAGAAAAGCATGTGCATGTCATTTGCTATCATTGTTTTCTCTACTCCAGTCTTCCTGTCCCAGGTGAAGAAAAAGGGGGAGCTGTTATCAGCAGGGCTACATGACTTGCTGCTGGGGCTACCAGCAAAAAGTTCAGAGTTGAAGGGTCAAAAGTTCACCATCATGCGGTAGTTCCACCCTCACCACTCTAACTCGCTCCACTCTCCACCACTCGCACTATGTCAAAGGCAAAAACAGGAGGAGGGGGAGTCAGGGGAGCGGAGGCAGTGAGGGGTTACTCATGACAGAAATAATAGCAGGAGGCGAAGTAGAGGTGAAGGCCTGACCTTTCATTCCTTCCCAACCGAGTGACAAAAGCAGTACGGCTCCTCTTGACGCAGTTCAGACAGGAGAGACAGGCAGGGAGGGAGGGTGTTCAGTGACATGCAGACAGTTACAGGTGTTGGGCTACATGTCCTGTTCACACTGTCCAACATTTGGTTTATATCTAGAACTACAATTAGGTGACTCTTAATTTTCAAGAAATTGTCCTTAAAAACATGTATACACATACTCAATGTTTTTATTTTATTATGCTTGAACAAACCCTCTAATATACTATGCATATATAAATTATAAAGAATCCCAGCATTTCCCCCTTTCCACCAAGTTACTTACCTTGTATCATCTGAAGAACATTTTCTAGCACACAGGACTAATGTCTGAGCAAGACGTTGAGAAACTCATCGAGGCGTTTATCTTTAGTCGGAGTTATTACTGCAGTATTGTCTTCACAGGTCTGACTAACAAATCAGTCCTCCAGCTGTAGTTAATCCAGAATGCAGCTGCTGGGGTTCTGACTCAAACCATGAAGATAGAGAACATCACCCAGTTCTACAGTCCTTCACTGAGAGAACAGACTTTAAGATACTTTTAGTTTATCAATCACTGAACAGTTTAGCACCACAATACATTAAAGATCTGCTGGTGTTGTATCAACCTTCCAGACCTCTCAGATCTTCTGGTTCTGGTTCTGGTTCTGCTCTGCATCCAGAACCAGAACCAAACATGGAGAAGCAGCATTCAGCTTGTATGCACCACAAATCTGGAACAAACTTCCAGAAACCTGCAAAAAAGTTGAAACGCTGAGTTCCTTTAAATCTAGAATAAAAATCCAGAGTTGCCATTGATTAGCAGTAAGTTGAACATTGATCAACATATTTGATGTGTATTTGCTTGATGATTTTGATGATGTCATTGAACAAAATATAACATATATTTGTTTCATACATAATTGATGACTGAATGTGGAAAAGGGACTTTGGACTGCCTTAAAGTTGCTAAGGGAATAAGCTTGACTTGACTTAATAGCATAAAAATATAAGAATAAGGTTCTTTTAAAAAGGGAAAGTGTACAGCTCAAACATAAATGTCACCATCAAGTGTGTTTTGCCTGATTATAACACAAGATTATTCCATATGCAGTTAGTTAACAAACAGATTACAAAATAGATATTTAATACAATAAAACAGGATAAAATTGATCACCACAGGTAATGTTCATTTCACACCACACATACAAACAGACATACAAAAATACACACAAACACGCACACACACACACAGATTTAATCACTGGCGCATGTATGCACACACTCTCCCTTGCACTCTCTCACTCATACATTTAATTATTTCATATTTGAGCACTTATAATTTATATACATGTATATTTTATATATACCACTACAGTGAATATGCACTGCCAGTTTCATATTTGTTGCCTTCGCTATTTTTATTATAATTATTATTATTATTATTGAAAATTATTATTGAGAAGTCCAACCGAAGTCCAAATTTCAATCTGACCGTCCTGGAAATAAATGTTACAATTTTACACTGAATTCCAAGACTGTTGTTTAGGTCTTCACAATTACTCTTGACCGCTGACAGCGTGAAATGTTAACAATGTTGCTGCATATTGGGACTGAACCAGTCACTGCAAAAGATGAAACCGAAATGCGCATGAAGCTCGTCGGTCATAAATCAGATTATTTAATTACTTTATTGTGAAAGCTGATGCAATCAATGCATTTCCACTGAGTGTTTAAAAGGGGATGAAAGATTTTTAAAGGTAATGTTTTGTTCAAATATTTGTGAAATGTATGAAATTGGAGTATTAAAGATTATACCCGTTTTACATCATTTCGTTAAAACGTGGGAGCTGAGCTGAGTTGTCCTGTTAGTGGGAGTTAGTTTGTTTTTGACTAAAATATCGGTGAAATGTGAAACTTAAAGCATTGCTGATGGAATTACGTGAACGAAGTGTGGACACATGGTTCCAGTTATCCAGACAATTCTTCCATTAAAGATAACAACAATGTGCATTGGCTGCATGCAGGTCACTACTGATGATAAAATGAATTCAAACTCTAAAGTCGAACAACAGATTGATTTGTAATAGCCTTCTCCTGAGCCTTTCGATTCGTTCACGATTTACCGTTCATGGGTGAGTGATTTATATTTATGCAACAAAAGTAAAAGGACAAATGATTGTGGAAGAAAAGAATAAAACCTGTGAAAAAAAGAAAAGACCTTCACTTCCTTGGGTCATTTTTCTTGCAGTAATGACTCCAACTCAATTTGGTATGACAGAGAAAGCGGGAGAGGGAAGGTCTCGAAGCAAATGACAGAAACACAGGATGAGGGACAGAAGGGAGTGCAGAAAGGTGGACGTGTCAAAGAAAGGGTGTGGAAAAGAGAGGAGGTGAGCGAGGCACAAGGAGAGGGGAGAGGTTGGCTCTGCTCAGGGTGAACGGGAGGTCATCTCGTCTCACCAACATTAAAATGTGGATCAGGGACGCGGGGCGTCACGCCTCGCGCGTTAAACAAAGAGTGTGCCAAACTGGCAGATTAATCTGAAAACTTGAGTCCGAACACTTAATGCTTTAAAGAGACCACAGCCTTCACAGCAGCCCCGCTCTGCTCTGTCTACCTCTGTCCCAAAGCCTCCACTTTCCACCAGGCACTGATCTTTGCGGATCCTCCCGCACCGACGTCGAATGTGTCCGGCTGTGCGGGTTCCATCCTCGCCCTAGAAGATTTTTTGTTCAATCAGTTAAATCTGAGAAGAATCGCACTTAGTGGACCGTGTGAAGCGTGCTGCCGAAGAGTCGCTGTCGTTTTCCAAGAGGACGGAAGCGTGCGTGAAGGAGCTAATCTTCTGAAATGGCAGCCTGCTGGTTATCACCTATTACTGCTTTGGAAGCTGGTCTACGACAAAACACACCGGAGAACCCAGAGCTGGAAAATCAGAGAGGGTAAGCGCGGATTGAAGTCGTGACAACTGAAGGAAAACGCGTCTTGTTATGCACGAAATATTGTGTTGGTTGTGTAAATGAAAGAACTGGCATGACAGAGCAGGACCAGGACAAGAAACATGGATCAATTCGGTGGCAGCGACGTAGGAAAGCCAGGTGAGCGTCCCGGAGAGAGGAGCCGGCAAGGAGCAAAAATACGCTGCATGAAATAAGGAGCTGCTTCGTTTGAATTTCGCTTTGTGTTTTTGTGTGTACGCGCGCGCGTGTGTGTACAGCAGGTGCGTTGCTCATGCTGAGAGGAAGAGGAAGATCACGTGTTGACCCCACCTCCCTCCTTCCTCCGTCTGTCTGTTTTCAGTTCAGTTGCGGTTTTATTGATTCATCTTTTCATTGATCAGCGTCTCTCTTATCGGCTGAGGAGAAGTTGTGTTTTGTTTCCCAGAACCATTTCCATTTTAGTGCCATGTCTGCTAAATAGATAGATAGATAGATAGATAGATAGATAGATAGATAGATAGATAGATAGATAGATAGATAGATAGATAGATAGATAGATAGATAGATAGATAGAGATAGATAGATAGATAGATAGATAGATAGATAGATAGATAGATAGATAGATAGATAGATAGATAGATAGATAGATAGATAGATAGATAGATAGATAGATAGATAGATAGATAGATAGATAGATAGATAGATAGATAGATAGATAGATAGATAGATAGATAGATAGATAGATAGATAGATAGATAGATAGATAGATAGATAGATAGATAGATAGATAGATAGATAAATAGATAGATAGATAGATAGATAGATAGATAGATAGATAGATAGATAGATAGATAGATAGATAGATAGATAGATAGATAGATAGATAGATAGATAGGATTTTAACACGGTTTTAATTGTTGTACAACTTCTTGTAGAAAAGCTTACTTATTATATATATATATATATATATATATATATATATATATATATATATATATATATATATATCCATCAGAGTTTTTGAATTGACTTGTAATTTAATGACAGCTCATCTTGTGAAAACGACCTTTCGATCACTGAATAGCGGTTTGTTCTTTCTTTCTTTTTTTCTTTCTCCTGCTTGGAGCAGTGATGATGGTCGGTTTCAGTTTCAGCTCCACAGCTTCGATCTCTAAAACCGTGTCAGACGTTTGCGGCACTTCATTTTTTTCCCCTGTTCGTTATTTTACATAACAATAACTACCGAGCTCACCAGGGTTTATTTGTCAAACTGCACAATGGGAGAGAGTAACATTTCTCTCCTTCTTCATTGTTTCTGCAGCTTTTTCACATTCGTAATATTTCAAAACATTGACAAGACCGCGGGCTGCAGATAAAGGCTCTTTTAACCCTTCAATATGCTCTGATTTATTTTCTCAACAATGTCTTTAAAATTCCTTCGTTTGAATAGATATTTAGGTTTTTTTTAAACAAACACATTATGAAATGTTTATTTTCATTTTTTTATTTTTGCTTTGCTATTTATTTTTTTTTTTTAGCTTTTCGATCTTGTTGTTATTTTATTACAAGTCATGTGCATAGACCTCTGAAAATTTTGGAGATTTTGCCTTTTGTTTAGTCCCAAAAAAATATCGACGTTCTTCTTGAATGACACAATTTAACTAGAGTATAGGTTATGTTGAGTACTGGCTCTATGAAAATAAATGCTCCCGTCGAGATATATATATATATATATATATATATATATATATATATATATATATATATATATATATATATATATATATATATATATATATATATATATATATATATATATATATATATATATATATATATATATATATATATATATATATATATATATATATATATATATATATATATATATATATATATATATATATATATATATATATATATATATATATATATATATATAATATATATTGAATGCGTGTTTTGAATTTGAATTTATATATGAATAGATTTTGTTTGCCTGAGGTTCCTTCTGAATGTTGTCCTGTTTGACTGCATGTTTGCTGGCTACTTTGACCTCGACAAATTGCGGGAGAAACAATGGATCTGCCATTGGACTGAAAGGTTTCTGCTGACAAACTTGACTGAGAGAAAAAGGAGTCCTGTGGTTAGATTCAACATAACTTGATCGATACCTGGAATGACCCTCGACTGAGGGTCAAGGTGACAGAAATACGAACACAAACAATAGAATAGAATAGAATAGAATAGAATAGAATAGAATAGAATAGAATAGAATAGAATAGAATAGAATAGAATAGAATAGAAAGCATCAGATTTTACTGATTTATCAAAAACGTTTTAGGAAACATCGAACATCTGTTCGTGTCACCAAATCGATGTCCAGACTAGGAAAAACACAAGATAGCAATTACATGGAAAGCATAAGGCGAAACGACCAATGTGTGAAATTCACCCCGTTCCTCTTCTATAAATAGAAAACACGTGGACTAAACGTAATCATCAACAAGATCTGGTGTTATTTAATAAAATTGAAAGAAATAAAGAAAGAAAGAAAGAAAGAAAGAAAGAAAGAAAGAAAGAAGAAAGAAAGAAAGAAGAAAGAAATAAAGAAAGAAAGAAAGAAAGAAAGAAAGAAAGAAAGAAAGAAAAAAAGAAAGAAAAAAAGAAAGAATAAACTAACCATTTACATGCTTTTTTTAAAAGAACGAATCCAAAAATCACTTTTTAATTCAGTTACCTCAGAGTTTGCAAGACAGACAACCATGCTTTTACTGCGCCGGAGCGGTATTTATCCATTTATTCTCCGCTCCATCCATTCTCCAGGCCGATCTTTGAGGACAATTTTGAGAGGACAGGGTCTCTTCGTGCCAAGTGATTTGTCTTTTCTTTCAAGAAAATGCCTTCATTCTTTAAGAGCGGCCACGATGGCAGGAGCCAAGATATTATCTTCTGACTCAGCAATTTGGGATTCGTTACATATGTAACCTTAACCAAATTACTGTATAATGTGATTAGGATTAGCCTGAAGAAATTTACCTTATATTTGTATCATATTAAATTTTAATGTAAAAAATAGATCCTACTTATTAGTAAATAAGTAATACATTTTCAAACAAAAAACAAAACCAGACTGATAAGGGCCTACATTTTTTGATCAAATGATCAATAATATTATTTTTTTAAATAGCAACGTCTCATAGTATATATGAAATACGTATTTAATAAGCCTGTCATGTCGTAAGCTAAAAAATATTTTACATAGGTACATGGAATTTAAACAATAAAACATTTCGTCATGGTTCTCGAACTTCATTCGTTTGAACAATAACATCCGACATATTATTAAATAAATAATACATATTTCCACTGAAATAGCCAATTAAAAAAATCCAATGATACCTTCCGACCAAATTAAAGGTATTTATCCCAGTTATATTTATAGCTTTGGAAAATATGTAGAAATGTGTACAAAGTAGTTCTGAAGCATTCTGTGCAGCCTCTGCTCTTCTCAATAGAGCAAAAAAAAAGGAACATGTTCAAATAGCTGCTCGCTTTTACTGTACGGCCTCAAGCTGCAGGAAGTTAGAACAGCGTAAAAATTCCACCGGGGCTCCCACGTGCTCTGTTGTCAATGACAGATGTAGAGAAGACAAATCAGAAATGATCAAAACGATACAAGTTGCACCTTTACAGAGTCGATGTCTTCTATATCTACCCTGTAGATCCGGATTTGTGTCAAAATGTCTAAAAGCATCACAAATTCGCTTCTAGGGGAGTATATAGTGGATTTACACACGACGGATTCACCATTGCTACCGTGACCCTGGACGACCTGCAAGCTGCTGCTTCCTGTTCAAATTTGTTTGCAAAATAAAAGTGAAACTCTAGAAATAATCAGGCCTCATTCCATTGTTGGCTTTGACAACAGGTTGAGTCCATTTTGGGGCTACATATATTATGTATTTTGGATTTGGATAGAGAATTTGGAACACTGGAGTTTTTATCCAGGATGACAAAATCCTGGATAAAGGATTTACAGCAGATGATTTGATTCTGTTTACTTGATGTTTAAAAGTATGACGACGGGATAATGTGCTATTCTGTCCCTCTTCTTCTCGGACTTTATTTTGCATTTTTATTTATTTAAATTTTGGAAGCAAATTATTTTATGGGTTAAGGCTGTTTGCTGTTTTTAAGGCTGTTTCACTGTTTCACTTTTAATCGGCAGCATGTTGTGAACACATATTTTATTTTAATGAATAGTTATTGTGATTTGAATTGAGCTATGCTTAATTTCTATACTTCTATCTTGTTTGGCGGGGTGTTTGTATTTGGCTGATACTGCAGGCTGTTGAAACCAAACCCTGACGGTCTCTGGATTGTATGAAGCTCACAAAACACGTGGAAGTTTGGAGCAACGGAGCTAATTCCGAATATTTTTCATGCAATGTATATTTAATAAAAACTGAATCCCAGTGAGGTTTGGCTGGTTGTTGGCTGGGTGCCTGGTGGAACCGCGTTTTAAAAGAATGACACCGACGCTGAACTCTCGTTCCTCATGCAAAGGTTTTCTGGTGATTTAGGAGGCCGCTGAACCTGAATTACTTGATGAATTTTCTATCGATCCTAAACACGCCAGATTAATCTCTGACACTGCTACTGGGTGGCGCTGCAGGAGCCGGGCAGGCCACTCTTCCACTCCCCGGTATTAGCGGAGTATGAGAAGAATAAGGGGGAAGAAAGTTGGCAAACAGCGTCTGCACACACCCTGTGTACACAGAGGGAGGTGCAGGCGCCATTAACTCCCCAGAGAACTTTCTTCCGCTGCTTGTTTTATTTTATTTTATTTCATGCTTGAATTGGATAGGCACTTAAAAGAAGAAAAAACACAGAAGATCACTGTGAGGAATAAAATGTCGCTCTTTTTTATCGCTGTAACAACATCAGCGTTTGTTTTATTTGTTTATTTGTTTTTGTTTGTTTGGATTTTTTGTCTGAGATTCTAAATCTTTTCCAAACTCCGGGTCTGGTAATATGAGCAGAGCGGTACGCGGAGCCAGCGGGGGAAATGATTGAGGCTTGAAGGGAAGAGCGTCTAATCAAAACCTGAGGTCATATGATCTTGCGCGTGCGAGAGCGGAGTGAATGTTTAATTCCATTTCCTTATCCGGGGGTCCGTCCAAGAGGCGTGCAATTGGCTGCTTTCCGTCACGTGGAATCCCAACTTTGTTCACTTGACAGAAAAGAAGGAGGGTTTAAGTGAACAGGAATAACCGAAGACTAAAGGGATGACATATAAATTTTAGTTATATTTCTTTTCAAGCCGGTGCAATTTCAGAAAAAGACTGAAATTAATGGCCATGAGCTCCTATTTGATCAACTCCAACTATGTGGATCCGAAGTTCCCACCCTGC
This sequence comes from Poeciliopsis prolifica, assembly GCF_027474105.1. NCBI lineage: Eukaryota > Metazoa > Chordata > Actinopteri > Cyprinodontiformes > Poeciliidae > Poeciliopsis > Poeciliopsis prolifica. The sequence continues at coordinate 14,174,740 of NW_026562385.1, read as the reverse complement.
GAGGAATACTCACAAAGCGACTATTTGCCCAGTCACTCCCCGGACTATTACGGCTCCCAGAGGCAGGACCCTGCCGCTTTCCGGCCAGACTCTGTCTACCACAACGAGCGCAACCCGGCTCATCACCAACACCGACTCGAGCCGCCGTACACGCCGTGCCAGCGCGCAGTAGAACCCGCTTCAGAAGTGACGTCCCCCCAGGGTCACACTATTCTCCCAGCCGGGCTACACACCACTTCTGTGTCGGAGCAGAGCCACCGCTGTGAGTCGGTAACGCCGAGCCCGCCTCCACCTCCACCCTGCGGTCAAACACCTCGCAGCCAAAGCGCTTCTTCCCCCGCCAGCAGCCGGAAGGACCCGGTGGTGTATCCGTGGATGAAGAAGGTGCATGTAAACATCGGTAAGAGCTGCATGGGAACTTTATCCCCCCTCTCTCTCTTCCACTGTCTGCTGCGGAGATCTGGCTCTGCGTAAAGCTCGGTGTCCACCGTCTGAACCCAGGTTCTGTTAGCAGCAGAAGAGAGGGCTCGCTGCAGGGTTGAGATTTACGGTCGTCTGTTTGCAGGGTCAATATAATTACACCCTCCATAAATTTTTATTACACCTCTCAGCTGTGGTGTCTTTTGAAGTCTGATCTCAGGCTGCTCTGCCTTATGACAACTCAGAGCGAGCCCATAAGTTAGCTTTTATGCGCTGGTAATTCGACTTTAAGTGGTGCGGCTTTATAAACGGTGGACTCCAACCTTCCGTTCCTCTCGTTGTTCCAAGGAAAGGAAAGTTTTATGACAGATGAAATATTCATGTTTATAGAGTCGGTCGTAAAACACTAATGTGAAAGCGAATAGCTCCGGTCTGGTGTGGATTCTCTCCACAGGCTTGCAGCCAATTGCGTTGCAACCGAAGTCTTCATCAGCCGTAAGATCAGCTTTGCAAAGTCACAAGAACGGGTTCATTCGTTTTATTTGCGAAGAACGAACGAGACCATTGTTTCGTTTTTATTTTTTGGTTATAATCGATTCCGTTTTTACAGTCAGAACGACAGAAATCCACCGAGTCACATTGTGTATAGATGTCTAATTTTTCAGATTTGTCGAATCATTACTTAGTCAGTGATTCTGTGTCATCAGGCCTGCACCACTCCTCTCCCCGCCTCCACCAAAACCACCGCCTTTGTTTTTCATTAGCCAGAAAACAAAGGATCCACGCTTCCTGTTAGAGCCATTGCTCACGAAATCCCCGAAAATAATGTGTATTAGGTCTGGATGATTGCTTTATGCTGCAGGCCAAGTTATTTTATTTTTCAAGAAGTCGACACAAAATACTATTCAAACGTCCATTGCGTCTGCGCGCAAGACAGGCGCTCACAAAACACAACGCCATCTGGATGTGGAGCGTCACCTCCTCGGGCCTGGCGCGTCTCCTGGAAACATCTGCATGTCTCTCAACATGTGGGCAACCAGATCATCCGAAACAACACAAACCACAAAAAAAAAAAAAAAAAAAACGCATCTTCATGAACGTGTCACTGTTGTTCTCTTGCTGTCTCTTAGACCAATGAGATGAGAGACTCATTCAGATTCTTCATTTTTTTTAACAATACTCCAGTTAAATATTGTTGCAAATATATTTATCTTTTTTGAACAAAGTACGTGTGCTTGATTTGTTCACTATCTTCTTTCTTTCTTTCTTTATTTATTTATTTAGGGCTTTTTAATGCCTCGTGCCTTTGTTCTTCCACAGTAAATTCCAGCTACTCTGGTGGAGAACCCAAACGCTCTCGGACGGCCTATACTCGCCAACAGGTTCTGGAGCTGGAGAAGGAGTTCCACTACAACCGCTATCTGACACGCAGGCGCAGAGTGGAGATTGCGCACACTTTGTGTCTGTCAGAGCGGCAGATAAAGATCTGGTTCCAGAACCGGAGGATGAAATGGAAGAAGGACCACAAGCTGCCCAACACGAAAGTCCGCTCCGGGACTAACACTATCACAAGCTCTCAGACTGTGTCCACGTCTCAGAACCGCTCTTCCGGACCTCTATAGCACGGCTGTTTGAGCTGTGGCAATGTGGTGCCCGTTCGCGTTCTCCCGTTTTCAAATTGGAAACTGAAGATGTGGCGAAACAAACCCTCCGGAATGTGCACTTTGGACCAGAGTAGAAACTTAACGCTTGAAAAGAGGACCAACTCCACTCGTAGCAGACTACAGGGCCTGGACTGTTCCATAACAAACCTATGACTTTGCCTGTGGGGGTTTTGTGGGAGGACATGTTGTCAAATCTGACTTAAAGAATCCAAAAGGGAGGCGAGTGTTAGAATTAAAAACACAGAGCTGCACAGTTCGTTGAATAGATTTCCGTGAATCCAAACATCTCCTCTGGACTTTTTCTCCTCTTTAAATGTTCTTCTACCGTCTGGACAGAGCCACCCACTTACCAGATTTTGCTTAGAGGGGTGTGTGTGTGTGTGTGTGTGTGTGTGTGTGTGTGTGTGTGTGTGTGTGTGTGTGTGTGTGTGTGTGTGTGTGTGTGTGTGTGTGTGTGTGTGCTTTTAACACGCTTTCCTTTAGCTTTTTTTCTCCTTCTTTTGAAAACATGCATCTTCTATGTTTAATCACACCAAACCTGAGAGTCATTCTTTATGTTTTCTGTATGAGGTGCAAAGCAAAGGGTTGAACCGCGCGGCTCTGCACACAACCCCTCCTTCTCAGACCACCACCCCCTCTCACACACTTGTAAAAAATGGAACTGTCGTTTCTTCCATAGCCCCCACTCCACCTCCCCACACACACACACACACACACACACACACACACACACACACACACACACACACACACACACACACACACACACACACACACACACACACACACACACATCCATGCATAAAAAAAAAAAAACAGCAGAAAGCATCATGTAGCCACGCTCGAACCAGCAGCCCTCCAACAGAACATGGACCCGCCGGTCGAACCCAGCAGGCTCTGATTGTTAGTTGCTATAGTTTGAACTCGGCTTTCCTTTTGTTCTGGATGGCAGAATATATCTTTTGAACACGCTATTAGAGCTATTTTTGAAATCAGTATTGATTGTAAAGCGGTACTCTGATGTGGTCCACTGGCTGCTCATATTCGTATGTTATTAAGGCTGCAGAGATATAGAATTATTTTCCAGCACTTATGAAACATGGATGCGGTCAAACGTTTCCCACTGGACATTAATAATCACACCAAAATCGTACAAATAGTACAAAACACAGCACTAAATAATGTATTACTTATTACCTCACCTGTAAATATATATGAATATAAATATGTTTTATGACATCGTATTGTCGCTTGCTCGTTGATGAAGTGACAGGTTTTCAAGCTTTTAACGACATGAAGAGTATATTTTCTTCCAACAGAAGCTATATTCTTTTGTTCTGTGTTGGAATGAAATCGTTTGCAAATGACAGAGATTTTAGGATAAAAGGCGAGAAAAAGTGATTTATCTTTCTGTTTTTCGTCATTTCATGTTTTTCTGTACATTGAATCAGCGCATATTTCTTTTTCTCAAGTGTCTGATTGTTTTTTTAATTAATTATCCGTTATTAATTTGCAAAAAAAATAAATACATAAAATAAAATAATAATAATGACGATATTGTTTTCTTGTTTTCGTTATAATCCAAGTGCTACAGCCGCAATGATAGTATTTGTTGAACTTGTGTTACCTTCCGGAAATCTATATGTTCCTTTCTCATTTTCCTTAGTGTCAAGTTTGTTGTCGAGTTTCTTTTGTTTGTTTGTTTGTTTTTTTGTTTTGTTTTTTGTAAATAGCCCAAAAATATAAATAAATGACTGATCGTGTAATATTTCTAGTGTTATTCTATTTTTATTTTTGATTAAATATTTTATCCACCTGTTTCTACATAACGATATGTACAACGAATGTATTTCAAAGGTTTTCCCCTCTTAGTCAAATTGGATTTAAAATATTCTTTCTCTAGCTGATCTAACTCTTTGGGAAAATTATAATTTCTTTTTTTTTATTTTACTTTGTGGTGTCTGTGGGTTTGTCCTTCCATCAAGATTTACCACTGGAAGAAGTATTTGGCACACAATAAATAATAACATATTATCTCGGTGTTGGTTTTGCCTACAAAGCCACGGTAAGCTGTCCTCAGAAATCACGAGGCTGCGATGATTAATCTGTCCCGGCCAGGAGTGATCCTGGTACATTACGTCCTGTAATCTCGTTTTAAATCACAAGCCGTCCTTCCGTTCCTCTCCTTAATTTAAAGGCAGCTCAGATGCGCTGTTTGCATCGCTCCTATAAAGATTGTGCAGCTCCCTCCCCCACTCACCCCCCGCTTTAAAGATAAAAAAATCTAATACTGTAACCCTAAAACAAGTTTAAATTTCATACATTTTGCTCACCAATCTATATTTTGACCAGCATTATATGCACATGTTTTTTCTTTCTTTCTTTCCTTCTTTTTTTTTTTTTTTTTTTTAGATTTTACGGAAAGGGAGTGGGCCGGCGCAATAGCTCAAGCCTTGACAACCAAATAGATAATCAACAAGACGAATGGCTTCTTTTGGGAGGTGCGGCTCTCGTATTAATTTTCATTTTCTTTTCTTTGAGCAGGTTATCGAAAAATAGGGAACAAGAAGAGGGGAACGAGAAAATAGCATTCCTCTCGATGAACTTTAAACTAAAAACTGTGGCCCCCAAATTGGTCCATTCGTGCACAAAGAAG